>NC_044279.2:3787507-4104829 GCF_004027225.2 Strigops habroptila
TGGAGCCAGGAGGGGGCTGGTCTCTGCTCCCAAGGAACAAGGGATGGGACAAGAGGAAACGGCCTCAAGCTGCCCCAGGGCAGGTTTAGATGGAGCTGAGGAACAATTCCTTCCCCAGAGGGTGCTCAGGCGTTGGAACAGGCTGCCCAGGGCAGGGCTGGAGTCACCGTCCCTGCAAGTGTTCACACCCCGTGTAGCCGAGGCCTCAGTGCCATGGGTTAGTGGTGGCCTTGGCAGTGCTGGGCAATGGTTGGACTTGATGAGCTTAAAGGTCTTTTCCAACCCGGTTGGCTCTATGATTGTATAAAATAGCAAGCTTTTTTATAGATCTTGGGCTGTGCAGGGTCTCTCTGGGGCAATCTCTCTATGAGGTGAAAACATTGTGCTTAGTTCTTACTTTGACTTTAGCTTCAACGTGGCTCACTCTAATTTAGTTACCCCAAGGCTATAACATGCTGCTTTTCAGGGCTGCAGACCAGCCATTAATGGGAATGTAAGAGTGGGTGTGGATGCACAAAGGAAGGGGTGCCTTAAGAACCCCAGAGATGAGCCTCTTGCTGATGATGTACTTGGATGTCATGCTGTCCTTGATTCTACTTGAGTATGGCTGAGAGATGCCAGCAATCCTCTGAGGAACAATCACTTCAGCCTTGCAGTCTGTGGTTGGTAAACATTGGTTGCCCTCAAACACGGGCAGCTGGTTCCTACAAGTGAGTTTCCATCTGTATACTCAGTGATTTACAACTCTGTGTATGGATCAGTGTCTTTGCTTACAGGATGGCACAAGATAAGTGGCTTTTAAATACCCTTATGGACAGATAGGGTTTGATTACCGGAACAGGCTCCCCAAAGAAGTGGTAAATGCTCCATCCTTGCAGTGTTCAAGGCCAGGTTGGACAGAGCCTTGGGTGACATGGTCTAGTGTGAGGTGTCCCTGCCCATGGCAGGGGGTTGGCACTGGATGATCTTAAGGTCCTTTCCAACCCAAACTATTCTGTGATTACAGTAATTGGTGATAAAGAGAACAGTCCAATTCCACGTCCCTAGTGCATGATCTTACACTCTGTCTGCTGTCCCCTTTGCTTCTATTTGCAACTTGCCTTTCATATTGAATATTTACTAACACATTCCTTCAAAGATCCTTGTTCCTCATGGCAATGTTAAGAGGTATTGTGTCAAAGAACAAATTCCTTAGTTGCTGTGAAGGGCTATTTATAGGACTAAGCTACATACCAGCCGCAGCCTCCCTGCTTGCTGCCCTGCTTTACAGGAGGTGTGAGAGCTGTGAATGCATCCTTCAGGATATCAGCAAAGCCTTGATGCTGCACTCGGCTGTGCCAGAACACCTCAGTGCATGGTAAGATTTAGGAACATCCTCTTGAGACAAGTCAGAGTTCCCCAAGAAATGCCAAATGGGATATCAAACCCAGTGTACAGGCAGAAGGAATCATGATGAAGGAATCTATCTGTGATGGTTGCCATCATAGAATGGTTTGGGTTGGAAAGGACCTTAAGATCATCCAGTTCCAACCCCTGCCACAGGCAGGGACACCTTCCACTAGAGCAGGTTGCTCCAAGCCCCTGTGTCCAACCTGGCCTTGAACACTGCCAGGGATGGGGCAGCCACAGCTTCTCTGGGCACCCTGTGCCAGCGCCTCAGCACCCTCACAGGGAAGAGCTTCTTCCTTAGATCTAACCTGAACTTCCCCTGTTTCAGTTTGAACCCATCACCCCTTGTCCTATCACTACAATCTTCCTTCATTTTCCCAAGGAGTGAGGTGACTTAATGGCTTTTCTTTTTCTTCCCACTCCTTTGGGCACAACATGTGGGAGCAGGATCGTGGGAGTGACCCGGGAATACAGCACTTCCACTCAGGGCTCTTCTACCCCGCTCTAATTGTGCTCAGCGTGGCAGCTACAACTGTTCCGAACACGCTGCACTCATGGTATTAAACCCCTAAAATTTAGCTTTTAATTTATTTGTCCTCTCATTGGGAGGGAACAGCTAATGTGATTTCGTGTAATGAACCCACTGATGTGAGAACCTACAGAGGCGACTTCCTAAATGTAAGATTTCCTTTGAATTCCTTTTTATCACCCATAGACTGGATTTACTATAGGCTTGTGTCAGTGTGAGTCACTCGCAAGTGCCTCTTAATCCAATAAACCTGAGTGGTTTCTTACGGAAATACTATTTTCTGATTTCTATTTATATGATGGCCTTGTTGAATCCCCGCTGCCTCCACTGGAAATATCTCCATGGAAAAAAAGCTGCTGTAATTTCATGTGGTAAATGGACATTACAGCGAATCGCTCAGATGAAAAATAGCCTCGAGTAATTAGGAAATGTTTTAGATGCTCTCCGGGTCAGCTTTAGTAGGTAGGTAGTAGAATTACTGAGCAGAAAAAGAACCAGCAGAGGGGTTTGTGTTGTTGGGTTGGGGTGGATTTGGTTTGGTTTGTATGGAGGCTAGAACAGCATTAATGTGTTCACATTGACCTGCAGGTTTTAGAGCGGGTTTTCCCTTCTGTTGTTGCTCTACTTTGTGGTGGTGGCTACATCACTCTGTGCCTTCATTTCCCATCCTTTACATACTCAACTCTACTGAACACTAAAAATCATGGTATGGTTTGGGTTGGAAGGCACCTTAAAGCTCATCCAGCTCCAACCCCTGCCACGGGCAGGGACACCTTCCACTAGAGCAGGTTGCTCCAAGCCCCTGTGTCCAACCTGGCCTTGAACACTTCCAAATCCGAGATCAAGCAAAAGTAGCTGCTTTAAAATCATGATTTCAGCCTTTTTCTGTCTTACTCCTGCAGCAACTGCTATTGAGTGGCAGCAGAAGGCAAAAGCTTTGCCATGGTTGGAATTTTTGCCTGCAATAAGAAGAAGAAATCTAGAGAAGGAATGTTTTTCCAGCCTGAGATAACAGCGCGCTTCTGTAGCAGAGCAGAGGGAGGCTCTAAACACTCTTTAAGAGATGGCTATTAAACCTGGTCCTGTTTTGAGCTAGAATATGAAGATTTATATTATACAGGGGGAATTTCTAGTGGTGAGAGTGGGGAAAAAAAGCCATTTACTGGAAATAGTTAGTCAGAATTCAGTGTTTGTAACACATGCAGCAGTGCGGCTGCCGTAAGGCACCACAGTTTTCATCATCTTACATCTACATGCGTGTATCGTTTCCAAATAGCTTCCTCCTCTCCGTCTCCACCATGGAATTTCATTGTGCGTGGTGTGAGGGAGAAGCTGCTCAAACCCCCTCAGTTTCTGATGCCTGAAGACAGACTTTAGTAGATGTTGACTGCTTGATGGCACACACTGGTGCTGATTCCTGAGCCTGTGCAGGGAATGCTGCCTGAGCAACTGGATCCTTCATGGAGGAGATGATAATCCTTATGGTGTGATTGGGTCTGCTGATGGATGCTCCATGGCATCTTGCACAGGAGCTTCAAGACTAGATGAGGGCTTTGGACAAGGGCCTGTAGGGACAGGCCAAGGGGAATGGCTTTAACCTGCCAGAGGGGAGATTGAGATGAGCTCTGAGGCAGAAGCTCTTCCCTGTGAGGGTGCTGAGGCGCTGGCACAGACTTTTCCCAGAGAAGCTGTGGCTGCCCCATCCCTGGCAGTGTTCAAGGCCAGGTTGGACACAGGGGCTTGGAGCAACCTGCTCTAGTGGAAGGTGTCCCTGCCCGTGGCAGGGGGTTGGACCTGGATGAGCTTTAAGGTCCCTTCAACCCAAACCAGCCTGTGGGTCTATAAGGTTGAAGTTTTAGGTCTGTTAGTGGTGGTAGTTCATTGGTAGCAACTCCAGATCCTAATTAATTGAGACTTCAGCTAATTTTACCCATAGGGATATGATCTCTAGAACAGATACTCAAAGGAGTAAGAGGAAACATGGAGACCTGAGGGTTAACACAGCATCTAGAATAAAATCACAAGAGGAAAACAAAGCAGAGCGTGGTGAACCATGTTCATACGTTAAATAAGTAATCTGTAAAGCAGAAATAAGAACACAGAATTCAAAATTAATATAAAAGAATATCAGATAGGGCTTACATAAAATCTAAGGTACAAATAGATGGATAACTGGCATTAACAGGTAACATGAAAAGACCTTTTATATACATTGGAAGTTAGGGGAAGTGACAGGAAAACGCAGGTCTCCCCCTTAGCAGTGGGATGTTGATAACTAAGAGATATCATACTGAATACACTGCTGAGTGTAACTGTATTTAATCATGGGTCTTTGTAAGGAGCCAAACCCCCTTTGGACTTGCTGGGGGAGTAATTTTGGCCATTAAGAGCTCTCATTTGAAATTGGAGTGTATTGGGATTTTTCCCACCTGAGAGCAGTGCAGATGTGGGCATTGTACTGTAAACCACTATGTATGGGCAGACAAACTGAGAGGTGAGGGCAAAATGTGCTCAAAACACTGGTAGTTTAAAAAGTAAGAATTTGTAAGTGTTTAAATAAGTATATTTCTGTTTATTGCAGTGGATTGATGCAATTTGTGAAAGGCCAAATTGCTGTGTCTGACACAAACAGGCTGTGTAGCAAAAGGATCAATGTACATGGGTGAATGCGGAGGGAAAGGTTGTGGTGTGAAACAAAGCTGCTGTTTCCTGAGGAAATCTGATTGTTAAAACAAGCTCTTATTTAATTTAAAAGTTAAAATTAAGTTTTCTTTTCAAATAGGAGCACAGAGAGAACTCTTTCAAAAGGAATGAAGCTAAATGAAGAAGGGAAGGGCATGGATGGCTCTGGGTACTGGGATGTTGTAATTCATCATGTTAAACCGAGGGCACAGTCCCTGGGCATGGTTTCAGCCTGTGTTGATGAGTCTTGGGCATCATCCAGAGATCACTGTGGAGCTGGGGCTGGTTTTGGTGGTAATCTGGGTTGTGGCTGCCTTGTTTTGGGCTAGGAAAGCTTGTCTGACCCCAGGGCTACCAGCCGTGCTGCTGGGGCTCATCTGTGGGCCAGAGGACAGTCCCTAACCTGGATTCGTTGAATCCCAGCCTGGTTTGGGTTGAAGGGACCTTAAAGCTCATCCAGTTCCAACCCCTGACACAGGCAGGGACACCTTCCACTAAACAGGTTTTGGGGCTCACGTGCGCGCTGAAGATGGGTCATGGGGAGCTTCTCAGCAACCAACACCCCCAAGTCCTTCCCTCAGGGGTGATCAGTCAGAGCTGAGCAGTGTTTGGGGATGCGATAATCATTGCATCGATGGGGTATTTGGGAACATGAGTTGTTCTGAGGGTAGAGCTGGGTCCTCACTTTAGTTTATCTGTGTGAGTGCAATAGAAGGAAGAAGCTCATGGTAGGTGAGGTCAGGAGAGGAAGCCATGCAGGAAATCTTCTGTTCAGAGCTGCAGTCTGTATGCATTTAGGGCTCTTTATCACCTACAAGTGAGTGCTGAGCTGTTGTGACACAGCATGCTGTGCATTTCTGTGGCTACGGATCATAGGCTGGGATTTCTCACTCTGCTCCCTTGGCCAAATGTGCTGCTATCAAATCAGCAGTTACCTTTTACCAGGCCTAAATATTCTTAAAATGAAACAGTCAGGAGGTCATTTTAACAACAACAAAATTACAACCCTTGCCAAAGGCTTCGTGCAAACCTGATGTTCCATAAGTGCTCCATACTCAAATGGAAGGATATATTTTCTTCTGAGGGCAATTTCTGTGCCAGTTTATAGGAAGGATTCATTTCTGACTGTTTATCAAGCATGGAGAGCAGTGTGGGAGAAGGAAGAGGGTTGGGGGAGAGAAAAAGTAGTAGCAGAAGATGTTCTAGTAGTTAAGTACTACTTCTCTTGTAGAAGAATTGTTTCCAGGACAACAAGGTTGATGATGGAGTTACAAAGTGAGTACGAGTTTCCTTCCTTCTTCCTTTATTTGTTAATAATCTGTAAGGTAGGAAGACCTCTCCTTGTGCTTGAGTCGTGTTACATCAGTTTATTTTTAGTCTACACTAGGTTGTTGTTAGCTATTTACTCCTAAATATACCTGGTATATGTAGGAGTAAATATGTATGATACATATATAGATAGTAGGTATATTAGGAGTAAATATATACATGATTTCTTGCGTATCTGGTATGCAAGGCATCCTGTTTGTGTTGGGTTTTATTAAGATCTCGTGGTATCTAAACAAATCACTATCTGGGCTGTTAACAGCTCTGGGGTTTTGGGCTTTTTCTTCTTCAAAGCAACAAAACAACAGGTTTGTGCTTTAAGTTTCAGGCTCATCTCACTGGTGGGATGTGAGTTTCTTCAATTCAGAGCAGCTTCCAGTGTCTGAAGGGGGCTACAAGGGTGCTGGAGAGGGGCTCTTCATCAGGGACTGTAGTGATAGGACAAGGGGTGATGGGTTCAAACTGGAACAGGGGAAGTTTAGGTTAGATCTAAGGAAGAAGTTCTTCCCTGTGAGGGTGCTGAGGCGCTGGCACAGGGTGCCCAGAGAAGCTGTGGCTGCCCCATCCCTGGCAGTGTTCAAGGCCAGGTTGGGCAGAACCTTGAGCAACATGGTCTAGTGTGAGGTGTCCCTGCCCATGGCAGGGGTTGGAAGTGGATGATCTTAAGGTCCTTTCCAACCCAAACCATTCTGTGACTCTATGAACTGTTTGCACAGAATCTCTCCTCTGTTGCTATAATACATATATTTTGCTTATACTAATGATACACTGGCATGCAAATGAATTTGCAGTAAATTAAAGGAGATTATTTTCCCCTAGAGTATGTTCAGCTGTAGGACTCCATTGGGAGATCTATTTTCAACTGGAGTTTGGGATTTGGAATAAGAAGCCACTGAATTCAATGGAGTTGCCAATTTGGAAGGGGCATAGCCAGCAGAAAATCACACCCTGCTCCAAAATATGTTGATCTGTTTGAAATCTGGAGGAGTACGATGAAATCTGGACTTGTGTGGTTTTCCTTTGTGTAGTCGGTGGTACTCGGAGCTCAATTCCTTCCTGGATTGTTCTTTTCTTCCTTCTCAACAGCATTTTGAGTGAAAAAAATGGCATTTTTTCAAACCCACAACTATTGGCTGTGCATTTTAGAGGCGAGCTTCACAGAAGTGGTGGTCAGGTCATTAGTGACAAACACGCTTCATAAAGCTCTATTGTTGTTCTGTTAAATTAAATAGCTTGGAGGTTAACGGTGTCCCTGTTGAAGGAGTTGGATGATTTCATACCCCACAATGATGTATGTATTTATTTCATATAGAGGTGTTAGAACATAGGTTGGTTGAGCTTCAGAAAACACTACTCATGCACTTGGCAGCCTCATGCAAGTGCAAGGTCCTGCACATGGGTTGGGGCAGTCCCAAGCACAGATACAGGCTGCCCATGGCAGGGGGTTGGAACTAGATGGTCTTAAGGCCCTTTCCAACCCAAACCATTCTGTGATTCTGTGGATGGAGCAGCCCTGAGGAGAAGGACTTGGGGGTGTTGGTCAATGGGAAGCTCCCCATGACCCGGCTTCAGTGTGTGCTTGAGCCCAGAACCCCCCCGTGTGCTGGGCTGCACCCCCAGAGCGTGAGCAGCAGGTCAGGGAGGGGATCCTGCCCCTCTGCTGCGCTCTGGGGAGCCCCCCCCTGCAGTCCTGATCCAGCTCTGGGGCAACAGCACAAGAGGGACGTGGAGCTGCTGGAGCGAGGCCAGAGGAGGCCCCGGAGCTGCTGCGAGGGCTGGAGCAGCTCTGCTCTGGAGCCAGGCTGAGAGAGCTGGGCTGGGGCAGCCTGGAGAAGAGAAGGCTCCTGAAGGGGAGACCTTAGAGCAGCTCCAGTGCCTAAAGGGGCTCCAGGAAACCTGGAGAGGGGCTTTGGCCAAGGGCCTGTAGGGACAGGCCAAGGGGAATGGCTTTAAGCTGCCAGAGGGGAGATTGAGATGAGCTCTGAGGCAGAAGCTCTTCCCTGTGAGGGTGCTGAGGCGCTGGCACAGGGTGCCCAGAGAAGCTGTGGCTGCCCCATCCCTGGCAGTGCTCAAGGCCAGGTTGGACACAGGGGCTTGGAGCAACCTGCTCTAGTGGAAGGTGTCCCTGCCCGTGGCAGGGGGTTGGAGCTGGATGAGCTTTAAGGTCCTTTCCAACACAAACCAGTCTGTGTATGATAATTGTGTGATGAATTGGTGAGATACTCTCTTTCTTGAGAGAAAAGAGTATGATGTGGCATGAAAACTCAGACTCTCAGGTGACTGTGTTGATTACTGCCCCATCTCCATATCCCATGGCTGCCTACCTTGCTGGGAAGTTAAGCAGGCTGACAAATCCATGTCAGCATTTACTTGCTGCTTTGTTATCCCCTTCTGGCTGCAAACAGTAGCCAGAGGCAGGATTCTTTCTGACTGTCCTCCTCTTTCCATCTCTTCTTGCTTTACAAATGGTTGTTTCAGAACAAGAACAGTGCTAACCTGGAGTGAGGAGATGTCTCTGTACTTCATTTTCCAGTAATCCCCTGTTAGTTATTCCATTATCTGGCACATTCCAGTTCTTCATGGAGGTTTGAGTAGTTCTTCCAGGTCACCACTTGGCATACAAAGGGAATGAGGAAGTTTCTCTGCGTCTGCTAAAGGTTTACTAATTATGTGGCTAAATAGAGAATGTAGCATTAGAAGCATTCTTCTTAAGGACAATGCTCTCACAACTCTACTTAGATTTTTGGGTTTGTGTTTTTGGTTGCTTGCTTTTTTTGGTTTTATCTTCAAAATGCTATATCAAACACGGATGAATTCCCAGTAAGATGTAGATATACTTTCTCTGTTGTTACAGATTTAAACCCAAAGTACAGAGCAGGACATAATGGCCAACCTGTTCCTATTAAACAACGTGTTGTAGGGTGCTTGAAACCTCCTTTAGCATCTATGGTTCCAGACCAAGGGACGGTCATCACCCTTCTGAAGTAGATGCTGGAGGTCAACAAGGAACAGTCACAGAGTCTGACAAGACACTATAGAGCTCTCTTTGGGCAATTAAATCCTTCTTTATATTTCTTCACTTCCTCTGTGGCTATAAGGAATTTCTTTGGTAAAGTCTGCAATAGGATTGGGAATTTAGTTGTAGTTCTGCAGTGTTATGCTGAAATCAGGAGGCAGTGTCCACAGTTCATCTTGGCAGAGCACTTCCGTGCAACAGAAATAGTCTGGCAATCAAAATCAGAGAAACAGAAATCATAGAATCATAGAATGGTTTGGGTTGGAAAGGACCTTAAGATCATCCAGTTCCAACCCTCCTGCCATGGGCAGGGACACCTCACACCAGGCCATGTCACCCAAGGCTCGGTCCAACCTGGCCTTGAACACTGCCAGGGATAGAGCATTTATGAATGATGGAAGTATTTTCCAGTGCTAAAACAAGCATTAATGAACAATATAATGACAAACCTCACTTCAAGCAAATACTTCTTGTAACAGAATTTGTCTTTTCTTTGCAGAAAAAGAAACAGCGACTGGATTGTACAGGTGAACCAGGACAATCCCAAAAGTAAGTCAAAGAAGGTTCATTCTTCTCTTCTATAAGTCTTAGGGGCCAAGTCTTCTATAAGACAGTCATTTAATTCAAAATACAATTAGTTTTGTCATTTCTTGGGCTGTGAGTGGAGCATCTGCAGTGTGCAGAGCTGTTCTGAGTTCCCTGCTTTCAAGCCATGTGGTTCAGGGTGACTTGCATTGGGTATATCTTGTCTCTCCTCTTCTCATCACTGTGTCAAGGCGTAAAGTAGTTCAGGATGGTGTCACGTAGTTGCTGTTGTTGTAGCAGTGATGGTCCAAGGATGTGGAGAGAGGAGGTTTGTAGGGAAAGGCTTTATCTTTTAGCCTGGTTCTGATGACATTTGGAGAGTCAGACCAACCTGCAGGGATGCATGAAGGGCTGGAAAGGGTTTTTGGGCTCCAGAGCTTGTTGGTATTTACCATAGTGTCTGTTGGTGTAAGAACAGCTTTAACCTTACTTTAAGGCTGCTGTATTTCTGACTTGAGAGTTTTCAGATGTATCAAAGCCATTTACTTGAGAGTTCTGCGTGTGTTCATGGCTTAGTGCAGGAGGTTTTTCCACTTTGGTCAAGAAAGCAGGATGTTTCTCAATGGTATTTTTAGATAGCAAAGCTTACTGACTCCCTTGTAGCAGACAAAGGCAAAGATAGCTGCTTTTAACTGTCTTGAACATGTACTATGTGATAGCAACATCTACACTGCAATTGTAATAACCAAACCTAAGGTTATTGTGAACTTGGTTTCACACTGGCTAACAAGTGGCCTCATTAAAAGCTGCTCTGAGGTTTTCTGAGTACTGTTGACTCAACTTTAAAGTATCTGTAAGGCTGCAGAATGTGTCTCAGCTTGCTGAGGGATGAGGATGTGTTTAACACACAGGTTTGGAAAGTATTGGTGGCTCCAGTTTGTCAAACAGCTTTTTGTGCTGCTTTATTTATAGTTTTCCTATTCCTTACATGAATGTCATTTACATTTATACCTGTGTCTCTTTTTTGGTCTGAAAAGAATAAGTAATTCTACAGACTTGCTCTTTATAGGCACTTTCTATTTAAAAAGTGGTAGAACATGTGTCAGGCATATGCAATTCCTTTAGCATCATGTTTTCCACACTGATTTAATAGCTATTGAGTCTCCTCAGATATTCTTGTTTCCAAGACCTGTTTTATGGTAATAAATCTTCTCGGCTGTAAAATTCCTGAAATGATTCAGTAGGATGATTGTTTCCTTAACACATTCCCTCAGAGATCACGGTTAGAAATAGAAAAGTCCTTCATGAGGTCAACTTCTTCCCTGCAATGCTTGTAGTCAGTGCTGGAAGTGATAATGCAATTGCCAACGTTTGTTCTGGAGAACTCCTATTGTCCAGTGCTCCCTAATGATCCCTCTGCTGATAATTTACAGTAAGTTTTCTGTTGGAGTGTCATGCCAAACTACATGGAGGAATGCTTAGCCAGGAGAAGAAAAGAAGTCTTGATGTGATGTAAGAGTCCAGAGGAGGCCACGAGGATGCTGTGAGGGCTGGAGCAGCTCTGCTCTGGAGCCAGGCTGAGAGAGCTGGGCTGGTTCAGCTGGAGAAGAGAAGGCTTCTGAAGGAGAGACCTTAGAGCAGCTCCAGTGCCTAAAGGGGCTGCAGGAAACCTGGAGAGGGACTTTGGACAAGGGCCTGGAGGGACAGGACAAGGGGGAATGGCTTTAACCTGCCAGAGGGGAGATTGAGATGAGCTCTGAGGCAGAAGCTCTTCCCTGTGAGGGTGCTGAGGCGCTGGCACAGACTTTTCCCAGAGAAGCTGTGGCTGCCCCATCCCTGGCAGTGTTCAAGGCCAGGTTGGACACAGGGGCTTGGAGCAACCTGCTCTAGTGGAAGGTGTCCCTGCCCGTGGCAGGGGGTTGGGACTGGAGGAGCTTTAAGGTCCCTTCCAACCTAAACCAGCCTATGATCTGCCTCAAAATTCATATTGAAAACATTAATGAAATTACCAAAAACTTCCTTAATTCCCCTCTCCATTTGCACACGAGGCTGGGGGATGGCGTGCTGTGCACTGGAGGCTTTTTTGGCATAAATGTTGATACAATAAGAAAAGATTCCTCCAAGATAGTTGTTGGCACCTTCCTTCTATGTGTGTTGAGCATCATTCTCCTGATGGGTGTAAACCGTAGCAACAGTGAGCTCCTTCCGTATGGGATCTCTTGTGTTGCCAGCTTGTTCTCCTGTGGGTTGTCATCAGAGGAAAACAGGGAACTGCAGGAACACATACGAGACAAATCCAAAATGAGCGGTGCAGTCCTTGAGGTGGACTGTAACTGAACACATTGTCAGGCGTGCAAGGACTGAGTTGTGATCCCTGCTCTGTCTGTCTCTGGAGGGTGGCCACACGTCATACAACCCATGTGGCATTCTGGCAACTGGAAAAAGCTGTTAAATTTGGGCATTGCTTTATTGGGAGCAGGTAAGAAAGGAATTCTGCCAAGAGTCCATAAGGACCTCTGTGTTTTAGGTTTCCAAGGCAATCCATTAGGTTGTTCATCTGGAACATCATGTGTGCAATGAAAAGGGAGAGGTGTTTTTGCCAAATCTCTGCACAGCTGGAGCTCCAGGTAAAACCAGCAGCTTAGACCAGGAGAGACAGAATCCCTTCATCTCGAAACTTGTCATTTCCTGAAACACTGCTGTGTTCTTTGTCTGATGTTTTCCTAGTTGGACGTCAGATACTGGAATCGTCCTTTAGGTTGTTCTGCACGGAGGGAAGCAGTAAGTTCTGGGGTTAGCTCCTCCCTGGGCATCTCCTTAAAATAGTCAGGCTTTGGGATCTGAGATACTTGATCCTCTTTCCTACCTCAGGATAGGAAATAAAGCTTTGTAAGGTGTATAGCAGATTAATGTATTAAACCTTTGGTAAGAAAAGGGAACATTATATTCTTACTGGCCTCACCTACAAACAGATATATTTATAAAATCACAGAGTGGTTTGTGTTGGAAGGGACCTTAAAGCTCCTCCAGCTCCAACCCCTGCCACAGGCAGGGACACCTTCCACTAGAGCAGGTTGCTCCAAGCCCCTGTGTCCAACCTGGCCTTGAACACTGCCAGGGATGGGGCAGCCACAGCTTCTCTGGGAAAAGTCTGTGCCAGCGCCTCAGCACCCTCACAGGGAAGAGCTTCTGCCTCAGAGCTCACCTCAATCTCCCCTCTGGCAGCTTAAAGCCATTCCCCTTGGCCTGTCCCTACAGGCCCTTGCCCAAAGCCCCTCTCCAGGTTTCTTGTTTGCCCCATTATTTCCATTGATATTGCATTTTAATCCGATGCTTTTTTTGCATGGCATAAACCTTAGGTCTTTCAATACTGTACTTTAAAAGGATCCAAAATAGCTTTTGCTGTGTTCATAGATACTGCTAGTCATGATAGAGAATAACCTCTGCACTTAAAAGGTGGGCTCAAGATTACATCTACTCTGTAGGTTCTCCACAAGAGTATGTTGTGTCATGTCAGCATATTTGTTCCAGTTAATGTCTTACAGAAGAAACTAATATTTGGAAGCATTGCTGCACCAGGGCAGGTTTAGATGGAGCTGAGGAACAATTCCTTCCCCAGAGGGTGCTCAGGCATTGGAACAGGCTGCCCAGGGCAGGGCTGGAGTCACCGTCCCTGCAAGTGTTCACACCCCGTGTAGCCGAGGCCTCAGTGCCATGGGTTAGTGGTGGCCTTGGCAGTGCTGGGGAATGGTTGGACTTGATGAGCTTAAAGGTCTTTTCCAACTGGGATGATTCCATGATTCTGTGATTTTATATGTATATGTGTGTGCACACAGATGTTTTAGGGTTCATAGAAGCACTTGCTGCCATAGTCCTGTTTGAACTGTTGGGTGGCTGTGTGCAGGTGGAGAGTGGTCTAGTAAAGGGACCACATGATGAGAAGCTTTTCATTGGCAGTTGAAGTTCTGCCAGCACAAAGTCACTTTGTCACTTGTTTGTCACTCATACCTGTGAAATGAGGGCACCATATCTACTGCAGATTTGGGACACAGTGGTGGGTATTAATACTTTGACTTTCCAGCAGTAACAGCCAGATCCCTGCCCTCATGAACCAGCCTGTGCCTTGCACACATGTGAGCAAATGGTGTCATGCAGCCTTCCAGTATCTGAAGGGGGCTACAAGGATGCTGGAGAGGGACTCTTCATCAGGGACTGGAGTGATAGGACAAGGGGTGATGGGTTCAAATTGAAACGGGAAGTTCAGGTTATATATAAGGAAGAAGCTCTTCCCTGTGAGGGTGCTGAGGCGCTGGCACAGACTTTTCCCAGAGAAGCTGTGGCTGCCCCATCCCTGGCAGTGTTCAAGGCCAGGTTGGACACAGGGGCTTGGAGCAACCTGCTCTAGTGGAAGGTGTCCCTGCCCGTGGCAGGGGGTTGGAACTTCATGATGTTAAGGTCCTTTCCAACCCAAACCATTCTGTGATTCTCTGTTGCCATTCAGCCTGATTGCTGAGCAAGGCGAACAATGAGGAGGGTTTGAAGAGAAAAGCACAGGCAGCAACAGTGAAGAAAGCCATTTCCCTCTCCAGGCATCTGTGTTCTTCAGAGAAGGTCCACTAGCATGTATGGCATGAAAGGAGCCAACCCACCAAGAGGTCAGTGCTCTTGGATGTGTGTGGAGTAGCCATTAGCACAGGCAGCGGGTATTCAAACAGAAACTCCCCGTTTGACAGTGCTGGGCTTCTCCATGACTTAGAACCATAAAAACACAACTTGCTTTTAAAAGAGCACTTTTAATTTTGGTCAGATATGAAAGTACCTGTAAGTTAATGTGTGCTTTGCAGGAGGAGTGTGCTAAGGCTGGTTGTCACATTGCTGTTGGGTCTCTGGTAGGATGGCTTCGTACACAGAATTCTGGCACCACCATTAACACTGAAACATCTTCATGTGCACTTGTAGGAGCTCTCCCCTTGTGCCCCATGGAGCTGTGTGCTGGAGTGATCCGTGTTGCTCTGGGCTAAAGGATGGGCTCTTGATCAGCTTTGGATGGATCAGCCATGTTCTAGGGTGCAGGAAGCCCTACAGAGCTGAACTCTTGTATCTCCTGTTTCTCCCTACCCCATAGTAATACAGTTGCAGAAAACTTGTTTTAGCAGCTAAACGTGGAATTTAGTATCAATCTGGAATATCTGTGTTCTCAAAAGCTGCCTTATATGTTCCAAGCTAAGTGGTAAGTAGCATGTGGTCATCATCACAGAATCATAGAACCCTAACTTGGAATGGACCTCAAGGATCATCTGGTCCAACCTTTCCAGGCAAAGCATGACCTAGACTGGATGTCCCAGCCCCCTGTCCAGGTGAATCTGAAGTGTCCATCATTAGGGAATCCACCACTTCCCTGGGGAGATGATTCCCGTGGCTGATTTTTCTCATGGTGAACAATTTTCCTCTTGTGTTCAGTTGGAATCTCCCCAGGAGTAACTTGTGCCATCACCCCTCATCTTTTCCATGTGATTCCTTGCCAAAAATGAGTCTCCATCTTCCTTGTAGCCACCCTTTAAATACTGGCACATGGGGATAAGGTCTCCCCTGAGCCTTCTCTTCTTGCCTTCCTCCTCTGTGCTCTCGCAATCAGAGTCTGCCCCATACTCAAAAAGTCCAGTTTTACAAAGACTTCTAATGCTTGAAAGTACAAGACACCAGTGTTTGTAGCCTTTTCTTTCTTCTTCTTTGAATTTCTTGCTCAAAAAGCAAGATAAAAGCCCTGGCTTTCAGCTCTTTTTACATCTCTAAGATCCAGAGTTTACCTGGATCTTAGGAATGTAAATTCCAGGTCAGGTATCCAGCTTGCAGTTGTGCTTACTCTGATGTCTGGCTTGGTTTTGTCAGGCATCTGCACACAGTCACACACAGAATAAGAGGAATATAGGATCTTTAATACACTCTTTATACCTGTATAAGCTGCAGCCATGTGTCTGTTAGTGCTGCAAAGTGAGCATCAGGCAGAGGATGGGTCCTGGTCTTTTTAAATGCTGGGTGAAAAAACATCATGTAGATCCTTGTGTTTAATTTTTCTTAACATGAAACTCTGAGGCTAAAAAAATCATTATTAGACTGTATTTAGATTTAATTTTCCCCTAACTGAGGCTGATTTCTCTAGCTCAGGGGTGAGAGCCTATATCCTCAAGGTTACACATGACTCACAACTGTTTCACATTATCTATTCACATGAACATAGAACAGTACTGACATATTTAGTAACACGTGGATATGCCTAGCTATGTTTGAAGCCTTGGCTTTTAGCTAGAAAACCCATTTTCACTTGCAGAGACATGGAGTCTTTGTGAGTAGCCTTGGTCATCGAGTTCTGCCTGCATATAAGCTGGTAACACGTACTCTCTGAGGGATGGAGGTAGTACAACCTGTTTACTTCCAGCTCAGAAATCACTGTTTCTGCCTTCTTGAGCCTGCAGTTTGATATAGCAGGTTTATATCTCTCAGTTTTATTTGCTTTGGGCTTTGAGTCTGCAGTGACGGTAGTGGCGACAAGATGTAACTTCATATAAAGAGGGAAAAAAGGGATTTTATTCTTTAAAATACTGGATCATTGCAGATACATCAGGTGGTGAACATGCCTGACATGCACTCCTGCTTTCCAGCTCCTCAGCACCTCTTCTGGGAGACTGCTGCTCATCTCGCATACAAGAAATGCCCCTTCTCCCCCTTCATCCTGGCTGCTGTGTTGTCATAGCCTTGAACACTGCCAGGGATGGGGCAGCCACAGCTTCTCTGGGAAAAGTCTGTGCCAGCGCCTCAGCACCCTCACAGGGAAGAGCTTCTGCCTCAGAGCTCATCTCCATCTCCCCTCTGGCAGGTTAAAGCCATTCCCCTTGGCCTGTCCCTACAGGCCCTTGTCCAAAGCCCCTCTCCAGGTTTCCTGGAGCCCCTTTAGGCACTGGAGCTGCTCTAAGGTCTCCCCTTCAGGAGCCTTCTCTCCTCCAGGCTGCCCCAGCCCAGCTCTCTCAGCCTGGCTCCAGAGCAGAGCTGCTCCAGCCCCTCGAGCATCTTTAGGTGGCCCTAATAAAATAATATACTTTATGTTGCCTTATGTACAAACAGATATCCAGTTTAAAGCTTGCTTTAAGAAACTCTGAACCTTGTTACTCTTGGATGACGGAGATGAGCTTTAGGGAGAGCACTTACAATGTGAAGGTACCAGTGACAGGTATACAGCAGAGCAGGGACCACAACCCAAGGGGTTTCCAAAACCTCTGTGACCACCAAAACCTCTGTGACCACCATCACACACTCTTCAGTGTTGTTGGAAAGCCAGATACATCACTGTGAGCAAAGCACGGTGCAGATGGCACATATACTACTACTGATACCCCATCTAGCTCGATTCCAGCTAGCTGGTGTTTCTGGATGCGACTGTTTTAAGCTGTGTGAATTCTCCAGCAGCCTGCCACCCACTGCTCTGCTTATATGTGCAAAGCTGCTTGCATCCAAGCTGCAGAAATGTTGTTAAAGGGATGCTCTTAGAGGGATGCTCTTCATCCTTATAGTGCCCTCCAGGAGTGTAACATCATGAGGTGGGTTTCATCTCTGCCTGCAGTGAAGTGTGTGTATGGCTGAGCAGGTAATACATAAAATACACTATGAAGCATATTAATGCAGGAAATGGAAGCATCTTAAGATGCTACTGAGAGTATATATTTAGTACTTTCAGTTTTCCTACAGTTTCCAAGCAGTGTTTTCTCTCCTGCTAGGATCAAGAATAAGTGCTAGTTCAAACCCGCATTCAGTATGCCTATATGAAAAAGAATTTGCCTTTCGATTAAAATTTATTACTTTTTTGGCTCTCAACTACTAAATCTCCTGTATATTATATGTGTCTAGAGGAGGATATAATGAGTGAGACGATATCACATCAGACTAGTGAGGTGGAGCTCAGAATTATCACTTAAAACTATGTGGAAAACCTTGTTGGAGCGCAAAATACGATCTAGTTCTTATGAAATAAAAGGGTAATAGGATGCAGGCACGGAGGCTGGAGATCTGTATTCAGTTTGTACTTCTCATCTGTTGCTAAGCTTGGACAAGGTGCTTTGCATTTTCCTGCTTCATTTCTCCCGTCAGAGACGCGTATGTTTTACTTGCTATTGGTAAAGCACTCTGTAGTCTTCAATTAGTAGTATTATAGGCTTCTGTAAGCTTCCTTTAAATCCTTTTCGTCCCCACTCATGCCTTCCCAAAGACAAGAATAAATAGAAATTCATTCAAATGCTATCGATTGACCAACATTCTGCTGAAGGTAGGATTGAACAGATCCTTTTTGTCCAAGCAGCCACGGAAGAGCTTCAGACAGAGAGTGCTGTTGGGTACACGGTGTCCCTGGTTCTGCTGGGGGTGTGGTTTGGCAAGGGGCATTTCCTTGTTCATTTTACTTAGCAAGCTGGAATTGCAAAACCTCCCGGCCCAACAGACCTTTGTAGGTTGCTTTACATCAATATTGGCTGATCTCACGCATCGATCAAGCAGAGCTTGGAGCATCACGGGTGGGTGGCCAAGCTGGAGCCTGGTAATGATGATGATGCTGTCAGTTTACTCCGTATCATTATCAAGTGCTGTGGCTCAGCACTTCAGCAGCATTCCCAAACACCTCATCCCTTCCCATCCCTCAGGAGTGATGGGTTGAGGTACCACAACCAAAATGCTGGTATCCAGCGTCAGCGGGCAGCTCGCCTGGTACAGCACACGCAGGTATGGATCTCTGTGCAGAGAGTTCTTGTCCTGAGATGCTGTTGCAAATGCAAGGAGTGAATTCAAGCAGGTATTAAACTAGTAGATGCAGAGGTTAACCAGGAAAACACATCAATTTTACACAGCCGAGTGTTGCAGAAACAGTTCAATGGAGTTAAATCCATTGAGACATCCTTGCTTAGAAGCAGCCCGACACACTGATGTGCAGCTTTGCATTCTCCAGTGCCATTACCAACGTCCTGGCACGAATCCCACGTGTGGAGCTGAGGAAGTAGAGAGTACAAAAGCAGAACTCTTTGGGCTTTTTGTTCTGTGTTAGCCGTCAGCCTTGCTGCAACTGTGCTGTGACAGAGCATCTGTATTCCACGTCTAGCAACACAGAGACAGTGTACTCCTAAAGGATGGCTGCTGGGTTTCAGCTCAGGGTGTTAAAAGCCCTGCAGTATGTATACAAGCTAGCTGTAATTTATTTTAATGCAATACAATAGCTGCAAACATGCTGCAGAAGGGATGAGACAGGGATTCCCCACCTCTCATTTGTCATCTTGCTGGTTGGATTGTCTTCCCTCGCACAGATTTGGGCAGAGATGTCTCATCCTCTCCCTCCTGTGCTGTCAGCAGTGGCATCTGTCTTTCAAAATACACCAAGTCTTAAATGTTGTTGCTGAGAAGCCATTCGTGCATGATAGTAGGAGCATCCCTGTCCTTCCCAACACACACACACCTAGAAAGGATCTGTTGTAAATAGAGAGCTCCAGGAAGCAGAATTCCCATGCTCTGGGAGCCTGCCCATATCTGACTTCTATTTTATGCATTGGGGAGCTTGGAGTTACCCACCCTGGGGCTGGCAGGCAGCCTGGCAGGAAGCTGGACAGACTGGCCTGCCCGCCAGTTACTGCCTTTTATAGAGCACTTGGATGGAATCAGCACATTTCCATGCAACCAGTGTCTTGCAGTGTCAAAATTGTTATGTTTGGGAGATGTTGGAGCAGCTTCAGATTTAAGTTGTAACTTGTGACTTCGGGGGAGTTGTTGATTGATTGTAGTAATCACTGTAGCTCCTCTGGGCACCCTGTGCCAGCGCCTCAGCACCCTCACAGGGAAGAGTTTCTGCCTCAGAGCTCATCTCAATCTCCCCTCTGGCAGGTTAAAGCCATTCCCCTTGGCCTGTCCCTACAGGCCCTTGTCCAAAGCCCCTCTCCAGGTTTCCTGGAGCCCCTTTAGGCACTGGAGCTGCTCTAAGGCCTCCCCTTTCAGGAGCCTTCTCTTCTCCAGGCTGCCCCAGCCCAGCTCTCTCAGCCTGGCTCCAGAGCAGAGCTGATAACCTGCCTGTTCCTCTCTTACAGTGTTCTCATATTGAAGATGTTACTTTTAATTTAGTTAAATCAGAGCTTTCCTCATTGCAGCTCAATACTGTTGCTGCTTGTGTTTGTATGCTCATGGCAGGCTCTAGATGTATTTTCTCAATAGCCCCTATAGGTAACCAGGGGGCTGATGGTTTGGCGACTAACCAGCGTCCTGTGTGACTCTGCAAGCTGCATCCAGCAATGTTCTTTGCATCACTCTTACTCTCTTGGGCCATGGAAGTGCTAGGAGGAAACTGAGTTTGCATTCTCAAGATATAATACTGCTATTGACGGGTGTTGACACTTTCTGGACTTCTTTAGCATCTGATGCAAAACCCCTCAAGTCCACTGGCACAATGAAACCAAGTGTCTGGCACTTGAGACAGAGCAGGCTGATCTTGAACATATGTTCTGTCTTAATCCTCATTCATTTATTAATGAGTCTGCTTCCTTGGAAGATTCTTTGCATTATGAAGCATTTTGGGGTTGTGAGTTTACAATGAATCACCAAGCAGCAGTTCAGTGAAAATAATGTCAAGGAAAATCATACTTTGCCTACTTAAGTAGTTGCTGCTTTCAGGAATATAACTTGGATTCTCGGAAGCAGCTCACGTTGACTATGTCCTTGGTATGGATCTGACGTTTACACAGACATTACAAGTCATCTGTATCATTTTGAATGAGCTGCTCTTAAATGGAATCCTATCCATTAAGGAAGTATATTTGACAATGCAAAAGACTTTTTATGGGGTGTTTTGTTGGCTGTTGGAGCTGTTTGAAAGCTGTGTGTGTAAATCCCATCAGAGGGAACCTCACCGTAACCAAGAGCACCAGTACAAAGCATTAAGAGAGGAACTCTCCTGTTGTGTAACTAGTTTGAACAGACTTGGTGGGTCTTGTGTACACATAGAGTGACTTCACAAGAGCCCATCCACATTCACTATAGGGAAGTAGCTCCTCAGAAATCAAAGGAGGTGGAATCTTATAAAACTTGTATAATAGCAAAGTTTGGCTTTTGTATCCAGAAGCTAAACTGGCTCAGCAAACACCTAACACTGACTTGGTTTCTTAGTCTGACTTGGAGCGTGAAGCTTATCTCTAGCAAAATGAAACCTGCCTTTTTTTACCCAAAACATATCTAACTTCTTCCTCAAACAAGCAGATAACACCATGTGCTCCTGCCCCAGCAAAAGGAAACTACTCTGACTCCCTCTATGCTTACTGTTTTCTCTCTGTTCTCTCCTCCAGCGCTGCAGATGCATAGAGAACTAGAGTATTGGCAAGATGGCTTAAATAAAATAGAGTGTTCTTAAATAAAATAGAGTGTTCTTAAATAAAGTAGAGTGTTCTTAAATAAAATACAGTGAGATTCAAGAGTTTACAGCCTCCAGGAGTCACAAACTGTTTTTTCCATACCCCAGAAGCATGAGTCAGATTTTGCATAAGTGAGTCAAATCTATCCTCAGATTCATTTGAAGACACTGAAATGGATTCATAATTTGCAACAGTATTATGCATAGAAATGGCTTATTAAACTGATTTAGTTTGCAGGAGTGTGGCAGGAACAGCAGTTCGGGTGCATCTCAGTCCCCAAAAGCAGGTAGTCGTCCTGCAGTGCGGAGGGAATAGGAAGTTTGTCTTGAATTCTCTGCTCTTTCGGAGTTTGCCGGGGGTTAAGAGATGGTTAATGGAACTATGCTTACCCTCGGTGATGCTGCTGAACTGTGGTCTTCAGCCTGGCAGCACCACTTAAATGAGGATGAGGATTGTCCCTGGGCTCTCAAAGGATGGTGGCAAAAGGTTGCTCAGCTCACCGTTTGACATGCGTGTTGGGGATGCAGACGTAAACCCTCTCCAACAAGAAGGGCACTATCCTCCTAGTTCCTTCCTGGAAATAAGCCCCTTCCCCTTTGCATTCCTACCCTTTATCTTCAAGGAAGGGTTCCTATGCATAAAGCTGTCCTCCAAGGTCAGCTGCAGCCCTTCACCAGGATGTGACTCTCGCATGTTTTGCTGGCTGTGTCATGCAGAAACACTCCCTTTCCTCTGGAGGAATTAGATGACAATCCAACTTGGAGGCGCAGTCACCTTCCAAGGCTCAGTTTCTTCTCCTCTCTTCCCATGTTTAACCCTCCCTTTGAGAAATCTCTCTTTTGATTGTGAGTTTTTGACCAGGAAACCAATTCGATGGCTCCATTCTCAACGTTACTCTGCGACTGGCTGCCCTCAACATCCTAATATTGTGCTCAGAAGAGTGACTAATACCTCCTGTCTGGCCTTTGTCTTGAATGAACTAGGAGACAGGCATGCATTGATTTTTCCTATTCCTGTGTGTAATCAACCTAGAATTTTGTTAGATTGCCTTTCCTTCCACAGTTTTTGGTGGGGACCCTCAGGAAATGAATGATGGAATTCAAATTCAGCACTTCAAAGAACATCTTTGCCATTATTTAAACGTGGTACAAAGATGGGTTGGCAGCAGTGGATATATAGTTCCTTGACTGAAACTCACAATCCCTTGTAGGTCTCTGGCTGCTTTTAATTCTTGCCATAACTCAAAGCAGCTCTGAGTTGTCTTCACTCTGAATGAAGAACATGATGTTTTTAGAAATCTATTGTTTTTAGATCATTCAGATCTTTATTATCTTTTCCTAAAGGGTTCTGATTTGTAGGAGGATGGGATTCAGCAGTCCAGGAACCAGTGTCACTTGGTTGTTTTTTCTGCTGTAGTTTGATTCCTGCCAAAGTCTTGTGAGACATTCGGTGTTTGAAAGTTGCTGAACAAAATACCCCAAACAAAACATCAAACATTTCTAATAAGCCACGAGGAAGCTGGGGAGGGACTTTTTACAAGGGCTTGTAGGGACAGGCCAAGGGGAATGGCTTTAACCTGCCAGAGGGGAGATTGAGATGAGCTCTGAGGCAGAAGCTCTTCCCTGTGAGGGTGCTGAGGCGCTGGCACAGACTTTTCCCAGAGAAGCTGTGGCTGCCCCATCCCTGGCAGTGTTCAAGGCCAGGTTGGACACAAGGGCTTGGAGCAACCTGCTCTAGTGGAAGGTGTCCCTGCCCGTGGCAGGGGCTTGGAGCTGGATGAGCTTTAAGGTCCCTTCCAACCCAAACCAGCCTGGGATTCTCTTTGTGCAGAATGAGGTGGTTGGTTCCCTTGTGTCTCACACGTTGTTCCAAGATGCTCAGGGATGACCTGAAGCACAGCTCAGTGCATCTCCAGTGAGTGTCCCTGGCTGCTGCTGGCAGCACTTGGTGTTGCACAGAGCTCAGTCGTGCTCCTCACCTACACACACGTTGTTCAGGGATGTGGCATCGTCAGATACAACCTGTGCTCTTCACAACTGCTGCTCTTCAGTTGTTACTCTCTACTCTTACTCCTTTTCCATCTAGTGCTTCACTTGAATTCCATTTTTGTGAGCATGTGGCTCCATTACCCTTTTTCCTCTCTCATCTGCAAGTAATTTCTGAGTCAATGAGCAAGAAACTGAAAGCAACAGGTTGGAGATTTTTCATGCTAAGATCTCTTTTTCGGGAAGCTGCATTCCAGTTGGAGCAAGTAGCTTTTGCCTGAGGAAATGCAGAAGTCTGCTTCGCTGTCATGTGGACCTGCAGAGCTGTCTCTCTCTCTGATGTTCATATGAATCTTTATTCCTAAGGAATTTAACAAGATTCACCATCAGCAATTGCCTCTTTCTGACGGCTCAGGAATATCACAGAATCCCAGACTGGTTTGGGTTGGAAGGGACCTTAAAGCTCATCCACTTCCAACCCCCTGCCACAGGCAGGGACAAACATAGTTTAAAAGAAGCTTGAATTTGGGGCATCTGTAGCCAAGTAAGATAAATCCACTCCTGACAGCAGCTCACTCACCTGTAACCTAGTCATTGGATGAATGCAGAGCATCCCAGAAGGTGTTTTGTAGACATGCATGCCACATCCCATTCGCTGCATCTGGTTACGGATGCTGGAGTTACTCCAGTGAAGAGAGGTTCAGAAATCAGCCCTCATTTTTGTGCAGGAGTTCTCAAACAGAACCACTTCCTGGGCTGTATGATAAACAGTTACTGCTTTTTGTAAACACGTTTTTATCTTGTTTCGAATCTTTCTTGGCGTTGCTGCCACAGAAAGCTGGAGACAGATCTGACAGTTCTGAAGTAGAGGAAAATACCTGAGGATCTGGTAATTAAAGATGATCAAAACCACTTTATGGGCTGTATTTTCAACTACACACAGTGTTATAGAATCCCAGACTGGTTTGGGTTGGAAGGGACCTTAAAGCTCATCCAGCTCCAACCCCTGCCACGGGCAGGGACACCTTCCACTAGAGGAGGTTGCTCCAAGCCCCTGTGTCCAACCTGGCCTTGAACACTGCCAGGGATGGGGCATTCACAACCTTGGGCACCCTGTGCCAGGTTCTGTGCTCATATGAAGCGTGCTCCGAGTCCTCTTCTGACTGTGCCTTTCTGTTCAGACAACACAGAGAAATCTGTGATCTGTGCTTCTTAACATTCTGTTACCTTTATTACTTATTTATTAGATGCCAGTGTTATAGTTGTATCTGTGTGTCATATTAAACATAGGAGGAAGGTTAGATTCTACTCAAACACTTCACAGTATCACAAACCCCCATGTTGATTCATAATCTGCTGCTGCAGTGTGTGAAATCCAGACGAGGTTTCTGACTTGGGCCTAACAAAATGAATTGCTGTCATGCTCCTACTTTCTGCACACGCAATGTGTGTGTTTTACCAAGTATCTGTCAAAAGGGAACGCAGTCCTTCAGTATTTGAAAGAGGGCATCATATTAAAAGTGAGCTGTACCATCAAGTCTGGGGTTTTTTTTCTCTCCTCTTTTCCATTTTTAGGTCAGATGATTCAGGTTTTCCTCAGTGCTTTTAACCTCTTGCCATCTGAGCGAGCTGCTCAAGGGACAGCCGTGCTTTGAAGCTGCCTCGGCTCAGTTCTGTTTCGGTGTCATCCATAATGTTTGCTCTTAGTTTCTTACCCCTTTATGTTCCATTTTTCCTTAGCACTCAGGCAGCATCCCAGTAAACAATCCTCTGTAGTTTTTCTTTCACCTCTAACACTTTTCCCTCTTAGTGTAGAAGTCCATGTGTGAGAGACAGCAAACGAATGGCCTGTAGCTCATCTCATCTACCAGCTTTTCGTGGAAATACAGACTTTATTGCTGATAACAGAGCCAAAACCACAGTGTTTCTTATGTTAACAGAAATTTCCATACCTTGCTGCGTGTTACATCCTCATATTTTATTCAGTGCAGGGAGTGGACGCTGTCATTAGCTTCCTTTATGACAGAGAGAGTTTCCAGTGCATTTACATTTATAAGTCCTGCCTTTTAAGTTTTTACAACAGGGTTTAAAACATTTATAGGAGTGTGTGTACATGTGTAAGAGTGTGTAGGTCAGCGATGGGCAGCTGGATTGTTGGGAGACAGAGTGATAGAGGAGAGGTGGCTGAAATGGATTTAAATATAGCCTGCAAGTAGATGGTGTGGTTCTTGTCCAGCACAGAAATCCTGCATTGAGCACAGGTCAAACAGTTGCTATATGGAAAAGCAGAGGGTAAACTCTGAGTTTAAAATGTCCTTATAGACACCAAACATTTTATTGTTGTGAATGGAATAAATCTGTCAGAGGCAGCAGTTACCAGAGCTCGACGTGGACGTAAATGACAGCTGAATTTGACCCTTCTCGTTCTGTGCTTTTTAGTCATGTGATAATCTTTCCATAAATCATGCACTTGAAAGGTTCTCTTGCTTCCTGCTTTTACCAATCAGATCATACAGAATGCAGATGAACCAAGCTTCTGGTTTATTAAGCATAAACACCCCCTCTCAATCCCCTCCCGTCCCACCAGCCCTCGTTTCCCCTATCTGAAAGCAAGAATGACAGACTCTTGACTAATACAGTGGAGTTTTTCTCGTCTCCTCCCTTTCTTATTCTGACCTGTACTTTGCTTTCGTTATAAAGGGAACATAGAAATTACCCTGTGGGAGTGGTGAAACTGCAGCAGAGAAACAAAAACTATTTGGATTCATCCGAAAGCTATTCAGTCGCTTGCTCTTCTTTTTATTAACAGCTCGAAGCAGGCAGTTTGTCCTGTTCTGACTACGTATCTTTCAGCAGGAACAGAGGTAATTCTTTGTGTGTCTGTTTCCTTCTAATAGTGCTTTCATTCTATCAGGAAATGTCTTTGTATTTTAATTAGAACCTGCTATTTTAACTACTTTAAATGTATATACAGCTGCCCGATGGGCATGTTCTATCGATCTCAGCGAGCTCCTTTTCCAGCAACTTCTTTTTGAGCAGGGGAATGAGGTTTTGGATTCAGATCCAGGTTACACAGGTGAAAATCACCACCTCTCTCCACAGGAGGCTGCATAGCTGCTTCTAGCCAACATCAGCATGTTTGCAGCCAACATTCAGGCTCTTAATGGGTTTTTGGTTTAATCCTACCCACGTCGAGATGAACGTCCCTGGTGTGCCGTGGGGAAAGTACGTTGCTGTGAACTGATGAGCAAGTTCGTGCTGCTGTTTTCTCTGGTGGGATAGGATTATTTTTAGGAAGTCATTTCAGAAGTGTGGAACTTCCTGATGCTTTTATTGTTCATTCACCACAAACTGAAAAAGCAGCGTTTAAATCTGAGAGGATCGTTCTCGCAGCACACCAAAAGGGTTGCTGGTCCCTGGCTGCAAGTGCAGGTTGTGTTACAGTTCTGAGATGAGTGGTATGTTAACGACAGAAGGAGAGGTTGGTTTGGCTGGTGGCTGAAGCAGCAGCGTTAAAAATGCCTCTTAACTATCACGAAGTCGTTTTATGCTCCTTAACGCCTTTACATGGGGTTTTTTTGCATGAGGAAGGAAGGACAAACGGAAATCCTTTGGATTTTGCTAATACAACCTTAGGGAGACGCTTCTGGAACTCTTCCAGAAGTGTTTTATTGGGTGTATTTCTGTTTTCCTCACGTGAAACACTCCCCCAGAGTGTTGATCCCTGCATCGTGTTGCTTGTGCAGGGGGCAAAAGGAAGCGGTGGCTTTATGGGAGAGGGCAAGGTAGTAAGTTTAAAGATACACCAACACAGAAGGACCCTCTGGGTTTGTGTTCTGGCTTTAACAAACATTAATGCATCCTTAATAATATATGTAAATATAGCATTTGCATTAGGTTTTTAGGCTGAAATATAGGTCAGTTTGCCTCTGAAAATGTAGATTTTGTCTGAAGTGCTTAGTGAAAGGTGCGTTGGTCAGTCCTGATGCTTTGAAGAGCAGCAGTCAAGTGTATGGAGTAGGGAAAATTTACATCAGAACCTTTAGGTTAAAATTACACTTCTCTGCCTGTGATCCTGGGCATGTCACTGCATTCATCTGCGCTGCGGGTTCCCATCTGGAAAATTAGGGTTAATAATGCCTACTTCTCTCTCCTTCACACTACGTGAATGAAATTGAATTCATTCACTATTCCTGTTGTGTTAAAGGTATTCTGTAAGAACTAGGAATTGCTACAGCTAGGAGTGTGAAGATTTGATGAATAATATATGATAAGTTACAGTCAATGGTTAAACTGTATTCCTGTAGCAGCTCATGGCACTACTCTCAGTTGCTTCTGTTGAGTTGCAAGCCCATTAGAGCCTAAAACTAGGCTGATTGATTGAAGAACAAGAAGTGTTTACACGCGGGATAGTCATTACCACCAGCTAAATAAGATGATGTATTTTTAATGTTTAATTGTGCAGTAGCACATTGCTGTGCATTGTATTTCTGCTGTTACATTAATTCGGTGAAGTCAGTTGTCAGTAGGACAGTGACACCTTCAGTGATGAAGCCAAGATAAAGGATCTCACAAATAAGATTCGCTATCTTGTGTTCAGGGATCAGTTGCAGTTGGGTTTTTGGGGTGGGTTTTATGTGTTTTTCATTTTGTTGTTTTGTGGTTACGTTGGTTTGGTTGGTTTTTTAGTGAGTATTACTCTGCACTTAACAATTAACTATTTAAAGCTATTTAAAGGCTGGATTTCAACCTCTTTGCTCAAAAGCTGTAAATGTGCTAACACATTTAATAGGATGCAAGAAGCTGACTAAGAAACGAGTGCACTGTAGGTGAACAAGGTCGTACTGTCTCTTCTTACTCTATTTCAGTTGGGTTTTGAAGTGGTCACTCAGTGCATTGCTTTTCAGCTATTTCTGTTTCCAAGGGTTGAGGGAGGGGAGGTTGTCCTCATGAATGCTATGAAAGTGGCAATGAGGAGAGCAGGCAGAGTTCTCTACTCCAGCCTTTCTCCCTGGCTTGCTAGGTCATGCCTGGTACATACTTGTTGTGTGCCTGTTGTCAGTAAAATGAGGTTAAGATTTGGAATTGTTCACAGGATCAGGAATTCTGGAGTGATAAGATGAGGTGGAAACTCCTGGAAAACTTTGTGCCAGTGTTTTAGACCACCTTTTATACCTGAATATAAATGCAATGATGAGTTTGCACCTACATGCAACTGAAGAACCTACCTTTTTTTTGTCCTTTCTTTCAACTCTCTTTAACCACAGCACACATCAAAGTCTTACCAAAAGACTGAGCGTAGGAATTAATGTTTGGAGAGCGTTATCCATAGATGACTTCATGTTTGTTCCAGTCTTCCTACTTCCAGGTTCCGAATCCTTCTCTAACTTTTTCCACTCTTTGAATCCAAGCCCTTTCCAAAAAGAAAAGGATTTTGAATTCGATCATTAAAACCTCCCAAATTTACCTCCAGCTTCAACAAACCCTCGACTCCTTCAGCCCTTTTCCTCCTCAACAGCAGAATGCAGCAAAGGAAAATAAATAGAAGCTGGCATGTTTCTTCTTGTGCAGTTTTATTGGTGTGCATGTTTGTTCATTTCTCTGCTAACTTGTAGAATTCCAGGATCTCACAACATGGTTTGCGGTTTGGTTTCAGTCGGGGAGATTTTCCTGCTTTTCACATTTGAACCATTACTGAGATTTTTAATGCATCAGGAACAATGTGGCAGAGGAGCCACGGTTGTTTGGGGGACTGTTTTTAATAGCCATTAGATTTTACAGTGCTGCGTCACCTGCTTTTAGGAGATGTTTAAAGAGGTTTTAGATGGATTTTGGAGCATATCTTAAAGAAGCGTTTCAGAGGCACATTCATTTGTATTTGCATCCCCTGTTGTCAAGTGTTTGCTAATAAATAGGGTGACAACCATATCCCAAAATGTCTATTTTATCCAGAACACTGACAGGGGTGATTTTCACATGGAATATCTTCTGCTGTTACGGATTCACCCCTTACCTGCAGCTGCACAGTTACACATTGTCCCTTTATCATGCTCTCTATTAAAATGGAGGAGAATTTGGCTGACATCCTGCACATGGGATGGAGCAGCAACACGTCGAACTCGGTTTGATCAGACCCGTGTGACTGCTGGAACATGGATTTGAGCCTGGTGGTGTATCTATAGTTGTATTCTTTAAAAAGCATCCCTGAACGTGCTGTAACACCACCAGTCTGCAGCAAAGAGGCCACATTGATCTACACCGGAGTTCACCGGTACCCACATTTCTACTGAGGTCAGTAATGAACTGAAACAACCTTTCCAGCATTTGCTTTTCCCATTCATGGTGCCAGAGGAGAAGCTGGGAACGGCCTCCTGGAGTTTTCAGGGAAACTCATTGTTCACGTAAACCCTAAGGAGGAATTTCCCTTCTTCCTTGGCCTGCTGGGTATGCACTGAACCATACAGTTTGCTTTAGCTACATACCATCTGCATTTGAGTTTTGGTTTGTTTACTGACTTCCCACCCCTGTACCTATCACTGTTGTATATTCCACCTTTGTCAGCAGCCTAGGGTTTGTTGCTCTGAGCAGTCTCGTGTTATACAAGTTATTGGTGTTTGGAACAGAGCTGGTCATGGAAAAAAATAGGAATTGGTGGAAATGTCACCTGCATTGTGTCTTCAGAATGGGCATTGAGTGCTTTGATTGCTTTAGGGCTGCTGCTGTTTGCCTGGCACACGGGCAGTTCTGTACTTTGTACTCAGGCAGCACTGTGTACTAGGACCTGCAGTCCTTGGAGTGCGCTAGAGCTGAGGATGAAAGTGGCTTCTTTCTTCTCTATCCCCATCTGCTTTTTCTTCTCATTCCCCCTCCCCACTTGTTTGCACAGCCTGTTTCTTGCTTGCTCTAAGAATTATTTATTCCTGAGAGAATCTTACCCTCAAACATCAGTGTTCCCATGAAGATCTAAAGCTGGTACACTGCAGGAATAACCCCGTCCCCTAGGACACCAGCAGTTTATTGCTGTTTGAGCTGAAGTGGTCTGATGTGTGCAGTCAGCTCTGTGACGTCCATCAGCAGCCTGTTCGGGTGGTGACTTCACCGTGGCCAAATACCAGAAGGGTGATACTGATTGTGGATCAAACAACCCTTGTGTTGGAGGCCTTGTAAAGTGCTGTGCAAAGACACATAAAGTGCTCTGTGCAAAAACCCTCAAGGCTCCAGTGCTGGGTTAGAGGAACACGGCCACATTGCTTTGGGGCCCAGGCTGGATCTGTGCCTTTCTGCCATGCCATGGCCAAGCTAATAAAACCACCCAAAGATGCCAGGAGCTACCTTTGCAAAGAATAGTATTGTTATTGATGGTTTTTCATTAACTAGGTTACCCCAGCTTCCTGTTATCAGACATATTTGAGCGCTGAATGTTGTATTGTATCAGAGTTCCTTTCTCCTGCTTCATGGTCCAGAAGTTTGAGTGGTTTTCCTTTGTGATAGCCATGTATTGACTATTACTTGTGATCTGAACGTTGCCAGATTGTCTTCAAAGACAAGCCTTGACTATCACTGCAGCCAAAATCTAAGTGACTGTATCAGCTTCTTCAAAGCTCGGTGAGATTGAACAATCGGTTAATGTTCAGTGAGCAGAATTCCCTTTCTCTGTACAGAACATGCATCCGAATGCAGCGTGATGATAGGCTTGGATGATCCCGTTCAGTAAAACCATCTCCTACCAAGAGTTCTTGCTGTTGGGTAAATCGAAACATGCTACTCAGAGGGTGACTTATGGAAAACTGGAAGTTTTATAATCAGATCCTCTGCAAATGCTGAACAGCACATCACAGTAAAACTGTTACAGTCTCCTTCTATAACTGGTTTATATGCTGCTAATCCTTTTTTACGATGAAAAGAGCATTCAGTGGGTTTTTAGTACAGGAAATTTGTGTGATCTTTCACTTACCTGTGCGTGTGACTTCCTGTGGCTTGTCTGGATTTGAATCTACTGCCTTATTTTTCGTTCTGAAGATCCTTCCTGAGCCCAGCTGGACGTTGCTCAAGCAGAATATATCTCAGATCTTCATCACGGCTGCAGAATAATCTGGATTACACTGACTCTGTGAAATAAGAGGTTACACAAAATGCATTTTGCTGTCAGTCCCCATAGGGTGAAATTCTGTCCTCCTTGCAGAGTGCAGTACCTTTGTCCCCAAAACTATGCTAAGGATCCGTTCCTCTTTCATTGACACACCTTCTAAGTCCTGAATCTTCATTCTTGAATATACTTGCGTGTTGAAACCTGGAGAGATCTTCTGTCTGTTAAAACCTTGGCCTTTACTTGCCATGGAGAACAAGCTGACACATACCAAAGGACTGGTGGGGAGTTCTGGATGGTGCTCGCTGTACTGGGAGTGAAATCACTGCGCTCGGTTGGAGAGTTTAACCAAAGAGTTTAAGATCTGTCTCCTTTCATGTAGAGTAAGGAATTCCACATGAAGTAGAAGTGGAAGAGGACTGGTTTTCAGAGGGTTGAGTGCTTTAGAAGACATAAAGCAGATTGATAGAGTTACATGTACAATGCAGCAACCTTCAAGTACATGTAAGAGTGTGGGTTGGAGGCTGGATTAAAGTTGGGTGAACACAGAATTAGGGCTGACCAAAAGTCTGCACTGTAACAGATTTATTAAGAGCAGTGTGGTTGGGACACAGTCGAATTTTCCCTCATACTTAAACACTCAAACATGGATAGTAAATAAAGAACATGCTGCCTTTTTTGGGTGGCCTTTAGTAGTTACTTGTCTGGTTGCTCGAGATCCTTAATGCTTTCCAAAGAGGAATCCGCACGAAAATAAGGTATCAGTGACCGTGCCAGAGTGAATTTGCTTATAGACATATGAGCATGAATGGTGTTATGAAATGGAACAAGTGGGGCGTAGGGAACTTTCAGATCCCGAGATGAAAACAATCTCAGAGAAGTATAGACAAGTTTGAAACATTACCAGTGTAAATGAAAGTTGGTCCTTTCCTGCTGCCACCCAGTTCTGTGCCTTTTGGCAGCAGAGAAGGTTTTGATGGTGGTTTTTTTTTTTCCTCTTGAGACCCAAAAAACATGAACAAACCTGCATGGATTTTTATAACATGATACTTGCTTCATGGGAGCATGAATAATTCAGGTTGGAAGGGACCTCAGCAGGTCTCCAGTCCAAGCTCCAGGATCAGTTGTCTCTGGCATTTCCCTGGTAACATTGCTGGAAATGGGATTTTAAAAGTAGTTGTGATTATTTAGTCATTGTAGTGAACAAATGCCTGGGAATGCCAGTCAGTGCTATGGAAATCGTTCAGCCACACTTGTCATTAGAAGTAAAAAATCCTTTCCAGAAGCAATGTGTGTATCGCAGTGCTGGAGGCAAAGAGGGTAAAGGGAAGATCAGACCAATGATGAACTTCTTTTAACTTATCCCTGTATTGATTATCCTCACCAAATACAGAACCCCAGACTGGTTTTGGTGGAAGGGACCTTAAAGCTCATCCAGCTCCAAGCCCCTGCCATGGGCAGGGACACCTTCCACTAGAGCAGGTTGCTCCAAGCCCCTGTGTCCAACCTGGCCTTGAACACTGCCAGGGATGGGGCAGCCACAGCTTCTCTGGGAAAAGTCTGTGCCAGCGCCTCAGCACCCTCACAGGGAAGAGCTTCTGCCTCAGAGCTCATCTCAGTCTCCCCTCTGGCAGGTTAAAGCCATTCCCCTTGGCCTGTCCCTACAGGCCCTTGTCCAAATCCCCTCTCCAGCTTTCTTGTCATAATGTCACACAGATGATGGACTCGAGAAGTCAGTGGGAGACTGAATTTACTGTGAAACTAATGGAGCTAAGGAGGACAGGAAAGAGTAATTCCAGGATATCAGCTGAGGGCAGTGGAGGGATAGGGCTACCCTGACCGAAGGAAAGAAATACATGACCAGTCTTAGCAATACCCAGCCAGTATGGAAGAAGAGGAATTCAGATCAGCCCCTTGGAAAGCAGGAAGTTGTGATGTTAAAATGGGTCCCTGCTGCGAGCTGCAGTTCTCGGCACTACTTGGCACCGCGGCTTGGCCGAGCGGTGTCTTGGCACAAGCTGGGCTTGAGCAGGAAATGGTTTTCTCTGCAGCTCAGTGTTGAGGGAAGCAGCTTCACTTCTCTTTGAAGGCACGCCTGGAGAAGGTGATGTCAAAACTGCTTCTGCTTCAGCAGGTTCAGAACAATGTGCCTGGGTGACAATAAATGTGTTTTCAGCTCTGCCCAGAGCAGCCTCTTCCTTCGAAGTTATTGTAGCTTCATCATATGGTGTTTGGTGTATGGGAGAAGTATCTCAAACACAGATTTACAAGGCAACTTCTGTGTTACAGAAAACTCAGGAGGTGAGATATGAAGTTTTATATATAAAACAAGGGCTCCCAAAACCAGATGTAAAAGATGGAATTTCATTTATCCCGATGGGTTTAGTCTGTGCAGTCTCAGTCATTTGAATACAATCTTTGTCCCTCTTAATTCAGGCTTAACCTGCAGAGGAATTTTGCTTCTCATTCCAGCATGGAATCACAGAATGGTTTGGGTTGGAAGGGACTTTAAAGCTCATCTAATTCCAACCCCCTGCATATAGACAGTGCAGAAGAGACTTAAACTTCTGTGCTTGAGGCTTCCATACCCAACACAAAACCACAGACAACATCTTGGTAGCGGCTTTTATCTTTGATTTTTTCCTTCTTTTCCCTTTTATTTGCATCTCTTTCCAGGTGTCTAATTCAGGGAAATGTGTCCTACAATGGAGTTTCATCTGCCAAACAGTGGGGTTTACATTTGCTTAAGGTTTCAGCGGGCAGCACTTGGAAACTCCAATGGACACTTGATGACAACAGCCAATACCCTTGTTGTCTGGCACATAGAGACAGCAAAAATGGGGCTGTAAAGCGTTGCTGAAGCAGTGTGGAAGCAGGTACCTGCCTCACAGAGCTGCTTCTGGTTCTGTACCATGCAGCTGTAATAGGCAGCAGCAATGCTGTGTTGTTAACAAAGTGATCTGCAATTAAAATACCCCTTCAGACCTCCACTTCTGCCCTGTGAAACTGCTCTTGCCATTACACAGAGAGGTTGTTGGGGCACAGTGTGTAGGAGTCATCGTGACTTCAAAATAGATGTTCAGACTGGGTATAATGGCATTGAGTGGATCAGGGGGAGAGCCAGCGCTCTGGTGATGTGGAGCCTGCTGTTACCTTCGAGATTCGCCCTGTTATTTCAGCACATCACTTGCATTCTCTGTGCATTAGCCTCCTTTTACTGCATAGTAAATCTAAGGGCTTCAGTCTGTAAATGTGGCTGAGGAAAACCAGCACAGGGATGTACGGATGGGAATGGTGGGTTTGACCGAGCCTTGTGTTGCTCTTAAATACAATGCTAGCCTGAAAGATCTCTCTCAGATACAGCTGAGTCCACCAAGCCCGTGTGGAATAAACCACAGCTCCTTCAAGCAGCTCTGAACTAAAAGAGATTTGCCAGAGATGCCACAGAACTGAATCAAGACTTCACTTTCTCCTATGGAGGGAGGTTGGATACAGCCATAGCTGTCAGCAGTGGGGAATGCTAAATTACAATTGCAGGTAGGTAGGTGGATAAACAGGGACAGAAGCTGTAATTACTGAGTGCGGGTTGGAAAGCACCCTCGTGCTCTCCAGCCCTCCAGTGCGATGCAAACCGACCGCGGAGGAGCCGCAGCCGGGTGCCAGCGATTCATATCCACAGTGCAGAGTAGCTCTGAGATCTGCAGATGATATAACTGCTAAGTGTTGTTATGAATGATTCAGAGCTTCTGGCTCCCGTTTCATGCGTGGATCATCAAGACTGCCTCGCTCTGCCATTTTAAAGTAATTGTCTGAATGACCTGAGTATCTTCGAAGTAGCTTGAGTTTTTTGCTCAGGCGCTGGCTTTGGAAGCAGCATCTTTCATCTGATACACTTAATTTTGCTGCTCTAATGGGATTCTCTTTACCCAAATCTACATGATTCAGCTTGCAGCCTGTCGGATGTGTTCTTCTTTTCCATTTGCCCCAGCATCTCCCAGTATGTGTTGAGAAACACGTAGGTAGCTGTTCGTGTGCCATCCGCTTCCACAGGCAGCTGAACAATGAGGGTTTGTCTGACTGTCGCTCCAACAATACTTGAGAGAAGCTCTGTCCCGCCTGGCTGTCAGTTCTGTTGTTGTACTTTGCTCTGGGTGACATCACTGGTGGCAGCTAAATGAAGTACGTTAATTGTTAGATGCTCTTTGACCAAGGATGTTGACTTTTCCTGGCAGCTAATCCTATACCGCCGGTATTGCAGGAGAAGCTGCTAATTTACTATCATGTAGTAATGTAGTTACAAGCACTGGTGAGAGTGGAGTGGGTCTGTGTATGCAGATGGGAGATACATGATTAAAAAGAGAGGGATGTGGAGCTGTTGGAGACCATGGACATGCCGCGAGGGCTGGAGCAGCTCTGCTCTGGAGCCAGGCTGAGAGAGCTGGGCTGGGGCAGCCTGGAGAAGAGAAGGCTCCTGAAGGGGAGACCTTAGAGCAGCTCCAGTGCCTAAAGGGGCTCCAGGAAACCTGGAGAGGGGCTTTGGCCAAGGGCCTGTAGGGACAGGCCAAGGGGAATGGCTTTAACCTGCCAGTGGGAAATACAGTCCAGAGCCAGTAGTGTACTTTGAACATCTTGCTCTTAACCATAACGTTATTCCTCTTTCCTCAGAAGCATCCTTTTATTAAAGAAGGATGTCACATGAAGAACCCCACTTTCTGCTCTTTAGGTTACTGTGTGTTCTTTGAAATTATATATTTTACAGTGAAAATGGATCAGTTACTTTCGCTTTGAACATGGGCCCAAATTCTTTGTCCACATCTTATATACTAGCCCAGTGCTGCAAAGTTCAGTTTGCAAACTTGAGCAAGAGAATTCTTGAATGAAAACTGTAAGAAGCACCATCACTTGTGATTTTTCACTTAAATAAGTAGATAAAGTCCACGCTGTAAGTCATTATCAAAAAGCAGCTTTTTACAGTAGCTTAAAGCAGCATTTGAGGGTTGATATCACTGTTGTTCATCTGACAGGGCTGCGAAGTTCCCAGCTTCCCTCTTCTGCGAGGGAAAACATCCCAAGTAACTGTCTGGACTAAGTCAGATGAATCACGTCATGGAAGTGACAGTTTCTTTGCACTCACTGCAGAGGGGTTCCCTGTGACTAACTCTGATACCAACATTTATGCTGTAGGTATTTAAATAGAAGCGAGATTAATTCCACTTGTCAAGTCTCCTCCTTGCTTCCAGTTGGGACTCAGCATATCGGGGGTTTTGCTGGCTTAGGAAAAGAATCTGGAACAGAATTCCAAGGATTGTTAGTTTATAGATATCTGACTTCTGACTTCTTTTTCCCCATCAAATTTTGCAGTGGTGTTTGTAATCATGCTGAGAATCATGGAATCCTGGAATCCCAGGTTGGAAAGGCCCTCAAGGATCATCTGGTCCAACCTTTCCAGGCAAAGCATGACCTAGAGTAGATGTCCCAGCCCCCTGTCCACATGGATCTTAATACTGTCCAGTGTTGGGGAATCCACCACTTCCCTGGGGAGATTATTCCAGTGGCTGATTGTTCTCATTGGGAAAATTTTCCTCTTGTGTCCAGTTAGAATCTCCCCAGGAGTCCCGTCACCCCTTGTCTTTTCCATGTGATTCCTTGTCTAAAGGGAGTCTCCATCTTCTCTGTAGCCACCCTTTAAATACTGGAAATGGGGATAAGGTCTCCCCTGAGCCTTCTTTTCTCCAGGCTGAACAGTCCCAGCTCTCTCAGCCTTTCCTCATGGAGCTTCCCAGTCCTTGGATCATCTTTATGGCCTTTCTCTGGACCCTCTCCAGCCTGTCCACATCCTTTTTGTAGAGCAGGGACCAAAACTGAACCCAGTATTCCAGGTGTGGCCTGACAGGCACTGAGTAGAGTGGGACAGTGACATCTTTATCTCTGCTGGTGATGCCCTTGTTGATGTTCCCCAGCATCCTGTTGGATTTCTGTGCCACAGCAACACCCTGTTCACTCCCATGGAGCTTGTGTCCACCAGGACCCCCAGATCCCTTTCCCCAGAGCTGCTCCCAGGGCAGATCCCAGCCTGTGCTTCACTCCTGGATCATGTTTACCAACTTTACAAGTGGTTCTCATTTCAAAGCAGTCTAAATTCATGGTAGGTGTGTATTTGGAAGAGGTTCAGCATCATCCAGTGGAAACCTGCATTTTGGAACATCCTACAGCTCTGAAAACTGAGCTCAAACTATAGTAATTCCCATAGTCTCCCCAAACTGCTGGCATCTCGTAGGAGTAGGGAGCTGCATCCAAAGTGCAGGCCCAAAGGGACTGGAAAGATTCAGGTGAGGTTATTGCATCATTATGTGTGAAATGAGTTTCTGTGGAGTTGTTTGTACCCTGGAAATAGAGGCCTTGCTGGAATATTTCTGCAGGATACGGCTGCCATGTGTTGATGTCTGTAGACTCCTTGTTGGCAGCATCTGTAGACATCAACACAGAGCTGTACTGTGGTGCATTTGGAGGAATATTTGTCCAGCAAGATGATACGATGCAAACGTGAATATGTGAACGCACAAATAGCACCAGAGTGATGGATCAGGAAAGAGCAGAATTCCCAAAGAGGATGGATGGTGGTACTGCGAGCTTTTCCTTGCTGCCTCCGGAGTGCATGTTGGTCCTTCAATGTGGCTGATGATGCTGAGGGCTCTTTGTGCCTCTGCCAGTTAGTTTGGGGCATCTTTACAGAGCTAAATCCTACCTAAGGGAAGGAAAACAAAGACTTTTGCCACAGTGCTGGGGCTGAGCTGTTCTTTCTTGGAAGGGGAAAGATGGTTTTTCTCCTTCCATCCGCACAAGAAGCGCTCTTTTCCATTGCCCTTGGGGGGGTCTATCCTCAAAATCCTTCTCCAGCTCAAATTGACAGTTATTTTTGCATTGACATGAATGCCAGTTCCAAGGACTGAGTCAGGTGTTGAAGCACTCACACAGTAAACTGTTAATCCTCATCTATTGAAACTGCCCACAGAGGGAATGTGGGGTGCGATGCCAGGACAAGTACCATCTCCGAGCGCCCGCGCTCCTTACGTTGGTGCTGAACCGACTTGTTCCTCTTTGAGGGAATGTCAGCTGGGGCGGATACCTGCTTGTGCTAATGCACCTCTGAAGTAGGTTGAGTTAAATTAAGGAACTGGCAGCAAGAACAAGCAAGAAGCCTAAAGGAAGTGGTGCTGCCAAGCGCTGGCATCCCTGCCAAGGCCAATACACCAGGGCACAGCTGGGTACGCTCCGAGACGTGTCCAGCACAAGAGGTGACTTGCCCATGAAGCTGACTCAGTGGGTCATGGGCTGCTCTGTGTGTGTTTATCTGCCACGGGACACAAAGTGCTTGACCCTTTTGGACAAACTGGGTCTTGGGATGGCAAAACACAATGCTGGAGGTTGGCTAAATCTTCCCTTGTTGTTTGGTTGTGTCCTGAATCGTCTCCCTCCTCACCATGTCATGCCAGCGATGTGTTGGAGAGGTTGGGAAAGGGTTTTGCGTCTGTTGAGCTCTCGGGGAGCAGCACGTTGCTCAGCTTATGGTGGAAGGCAATGGTGTGCATCCAGAGGCTCAATTCTCCCCCTCCTTTCCCATTTTCCTCTTGTCCCAACTCCCTCTTCAGCACTCACATTCAGATACTCTCCCAAGGCTTTAAGGTCACACCAAGATTGGAGTTAGGAGCGCTGGAGCTTGAGTCTCCCACGCAGGCACATTTCTACATGCTATCATCCACCTATCTCGGCTCTTTGGCTCTTGAGATAGCATTTTACCTGTACTTTTCCATCCCAGGTGAGGCGAGCAGGATAAACACGGTGTGATGCAGAGCAGAGACTTCGCTGTGATTTCACCGAGATGATGCCAAGAGTTTCAAACGTGCCATCTAGTGGCATAAACTAAGAGCACTCAAAAGAAAGGAAATCCCCCCCCAAAATTTCATCCCTCCTCCCAGTATGTATTATTTGTGAAATGCTCCCTTGTTTTGGGCAGAAAATGAGTATTTATGGCTCTTGCTACACTGCCAGGTTTCCTGAGTGATGAGCTCCTCAAGGATGTGTTGAATCAGAAGGAGGAACGGGGAATTCTTCAGTCTGTTCTATCACATCTATGCTAAACTTAAGAGGTCTTTACCTTCATGCCAAGAAAACAGAGTGTATGCTGGTGTTGCCTCCCCTTTGAGGAACTGAATCAACTTTACAAACACAATACACGAAAGCTTAAAACACCCTTGCAATAGGGAGAAAAGGGCAACAATAACGTGCTTGTAGCCACGCAGCACTTTAGCAACAGAGCCCTGTCACGAGATGCCCTGTGTTTGTACATGAGGAGTAGGACATGTTCCACCCCAGCGAGTAACCTGACGTACTTCCAGCTTCCTCTCTGCCAAAAAAGGCTGCACCAAATTGCAAAAGGCTTAAAAAAAAAAAGGCCTTCTCAAGAGCTACATTCATCACCACGATAAGAATAGGCCTTACGACGAGGAGTGTCAGTTCGTACCACGGTTTGGCATGCGTGCGCAGTGAGTTACAGTCTGAATTAGATCTGTCTCGGGTGTTTCTCTTCACTGTTATCTTCAGTTCAAGCTCTGGCGCAGAACTCAAGTTGCTCAGGTTGATGTTTATGTGTGCTTGCTGTTCCTGGGATTTTTACCTAGAGGTCATCATGTCCTTTACTCTTATACCAAGAAACTCCCTGTTTGGATTGGATGATGTGCTCCATCTGTTGTAGCTACCAGAGTAAGTCAGGAGAGTGATTCTGTTCTGCTTCACATGCCCCTGGAGTCATCCTTTTTGTGCCAAGGTCAGAATTCAGCCGTTCCTACAGCTCCACGCTTCCTTTGTGCATCTGGTTTACGTGCAAGCCTATGGGATGAAATCTAAAAAACCCCTAAAATTCTGGAATTACCAACTTAAAATAATACGGAAGAAGGAATAAGAAGAGTTAAACGCCTCAGAATTGCCAACAAGAGAAGAAGTATGCCAGTATTAAATGCTGGAAGTGTAGCTGTCCTAACTTGAGGTGTGCTTATACGGCTTGGATACAATGCAGAGAGGGGATTAAGTAAAGCAATCGAAACCTCGACTTCCAAATGCTCAGAGAAGTCCTCCTCTTTGTAGGGTCAGGGTCAAGCTGCTCTTGCATATTCACTCACTCTGAGTCTTTATGTGCTTTGTGAGCAGCGGCGTGATTCAGAAGGAGGGCTGAGAGGTCACTACTCAGCTCCTAAACGTGTGGTATGAAAACTCCAGCACACTGCGAGGCTGAGGGGGTAGGAGGAGGGAGCAGATGAGAGATTTACCAACAGGAAGATGCAGAAGGGTGAGTAGCGTCTCTGACCGTGTTTTTCCTAAGAAAATATTAGCGTGTTGCTTTGTGCTGGACCTCGGTGCTGTGTTGTGAACCCCTCTGAAAAGTTAGGCTGAGGTATCTACGAGGTCAGCTCAATAACAGTTTCATCTTAAGTAAGAGGTTTAGTTACTATCTGGTTTAGTCCTTGAACTGCCTCTGTGTGGTGAGGCAAAGTGGGACATGGCCGAGGGAAAAAAGCCGTGGTGCTGTCAGTGGAGTGCTTGTTCTGATCAGATGGAGACCGATGTATTTATTTGGGTGTAGACACCTAAATGACACGGAAGTGGGTATTTTTGTCTTGCCGTGTGTTTGTGCTGACTGTACCTGCTCAGGGAGCCCTGCTTTCCTCCCAGCCCGTGTGAGAAATGGGTGTGCTCGGTTTAAGCAGTTCCCTGCACCAGTGCTGCATAGGGCTTAGACCTGGCTTGCTCTATGCAGCATGGAGACCACCATTTCCAGTGCCTAAAGGGGCTCCAGGAAACCTGGAGAGAGACTTTGGACAAGGGTCTGCAGGGACAGGCCAAGGGAAATGGCTTTAACCTGCCAGAGGGGAGATTGAGATGAGCTCTGAGGCAGAAGCTCTTCCCTGTGAGGGTGCTGAGGCGCTGGCACAGACTTTTCCCAGAGAAGCTGTGGCTGCCCCATCCCTGGCAGTGTTCAAGGCCAGGTTGGACACAGGGGCTTGGAGCAACCTGCTCTAGTGGAAGGTGTCCCTGCCCGTGGCAGGGGTTGGAGCTGGAGGAGCTTTAAGGTCCCTTCCAACACAAACCACTCTGTGATACTATGATCAGTCGATAATCACAATCCTTCACTTTGTTTAGTGGGGATTTTTTTGCTGGTGATTGTTGGGGATATTTTTGTTTCTTCTTTTCATTATAAAGCAGTTGATGGTACAATCTGCCGATTTGGTGAGTTTATTCTGAGTACAAGAGCTTGAGTTTTAAGACCTGGTCACATACCCAGTGTTTGATCTTAAAGATTGGTTTGAATTTGGTTGTGCTAGTCCTGGGAAGCGCAGATCTGGCTGGAGCAGTGTTTCATGTCTGTGTGAGGTTGTGGGAGCCCAGTGTGAGTATGAACTTGCCGATGCTGTGTCCTCTCAAGTGTTTCTGGGGCGAGCCATCCCTGCCAACACACCTGGGTGTGCTCCCTCCAAACAGCAGCCATGGGAACAATCTAACACGGATGTACTGCGGGCCACAGGTCAGAAAGCGTGTTATTTATTAGACAGAGTGGATGGACCTGCCGGTGGAGTGATTTGTACAGGAGAACAGAAATACCAACAAGATCCTGGTAAAAAGACCACCACTGAGCAACTTCACATCATGCACTTGAAAATGGTTATATTTTGAACGTGGTTCATTTATTTCTTGTTTTAACCAAAGTTAAATGAGACCTGGGTAAGCGATAAAGATGAACCATTCCAGCTGCTACATGTCTTTTATTATAAGGAGCATGATGGTTTTTATGCAAAAAACCCAGATGCTTTATACCTATTGTCTCTCTTTTGGCCAAGTAGGTTTTGATTTCATAGCAGAAAATGCTTGACTCTTTATACTACTGGGATGCAGCGTTTGCCTTTATGACTGCAATGCAGGTCTTTTATTAGTAAAACTTAATGTGTAACAGGATAAATCCGTTGCACCTACTACTATACAGGCTTGATGTCGTGCAAAATAAGTTTCTACTTCCTTGATGGCCTTATATAAGCCTTAACTGGGAACGAATCCAGCACGTTCGATGGGAATAAAGGAGCTGCTTCAGAACGGGCTCTTCTTTAGCAATAGTCGTAAACAGGTTTATATATAGGCACTGCGACTACACACAAAGCTTGCTGAAGAAATGCTTCCCCAGAACTGGTAGATTTAATGCAGGCCGCAGGGTCTGTGCTCGGGCTAATTCGTGAGCAAACCTGTTGTAGTAACTCAAGGCAAGGTTTAAAACACAAGAACATCTCTCACATCCGTAGCTGCTGCAAGGGCTGGGTGTTGAATGGCTCTTTGCTGTAAAAACAGGCTCGGAAACTTCGGCTGGCATCCTACATATGCAAATGCAGGTGCTGTACACGTTATATTTGGATTTTAGGGTTTTTCAGATGCATTTCAAGTCGATCAGGAGCAGCATTACGTGGTTGGATCGCTGGCTTTCATCACCCATACCCAATCATTACACAGGCGCTCCATCAGCCCCCTCTCACCAGTAGTGCCTGCAGCTGAGCATCAGCACATTTGGGAACAATAAAGGGCTGTCATTTGGGAGTTTGCTTTGCTTTCCAAATCGGGCAGGACCCCAAATTCTTCCTTCATAGAGCTCACGGATCAGGCTTGTGTCTCAGAACAGGTACGCTTGCATGAGAGCAAGGCGAGGGTTGGGCTTAGGGAGCTTTGTTGCTGATGTACACGCAGCATCGTTGGTTGTGTGCTCCGGTGGAGTTTGGGATAGGTACAGGACAAACCATGGCAAGACTCCTGCCTTTGTGATGGATTTGGTTTTAGGGCTAATTTGCCGGTTTTGTTCCTCGCCTCTTTCCTAATGAGCTGAATTGTTAAAGATATGTTAATGTGAGGAGACACACGAGAAGGGCTGAAGCAATACACTGACACGTTGAATAATTAGATCATCTCCTGCGCAGGAAGAAAAGTCAAGTACGAAACAGGAACAAGAAGTGCCTCCCTCCCCCATCGTACAGGCACCAGGTCTGGCTCCTTTCTGCATGCAGAAGCAGGTTAGACAATTAGATCTTTAGTATTAATGAATTCCTGAAGATTCCAAGTGTCGGGTGTAGTAACTGCCTGCTGGTTTTGGGGGAGAAGTTGGGAATCTTGTTTCCAGAGGGCTGGATCCGTGAGCTGCGTCATTGGTGATGAAACAAAAACCTGACTGTTGCTGGACTGGATTTGTAAATGCTGTAGCTGTTAATAGGGTCTTCTTGGGAAAATCCTCGTGAATTTTGTCCTGAATAGGAATTAGATGGAGGGAATGCCATAAAGAGGCACCAGGGCATCGTGGCTGCCTTTCTATCCGATAGGATTTGGTGGTGGGGCAAAGCAGTGCTGTGTATTTCTTCGAAAGATTTTATATATCTTTGGCTTAATCACTGCTCAATAATCAATAAGATCCCAGCCCCGTGTGAACCTCTGCCTGCGGGGAGGGCTGTGCCAGTACTCCAGCTTTACGCCTATGAGTAAGCGCTCTGCTGTGCGAAGTTTACTTGTTTGATAAACATAACACTTTGCTTTTGTTCTCTTAATCACTTCCTTCGAAGAGTTAACTTCCTAAGCAGCCACAGATTAGTTCTCTCAGTTGTTTTCATTATTTTTCTTGTCACGCACGGTGAAGGTCTCGTGTTTGTGAAATGTCTTCTTTTATTTTGTGTGTGTGTGTCCCCCCCTGCTTTTCCATGGCAGCCTCGGTGATGCTGGCATCAAATAAACCCACCCAAAACCGCTCTCTTATCTACCATCCTCTCATTTATGATGTTATCTTTTAAACCGAGTTCCACTCTTTTTGAACGGGGCTGCTTATAGAATAGAACACTTTTCCTTCGGGGTGATTGGAGCGCTCCGGAATTCTGTATTCCTCTAAGGGAGAGACTGTAGCAATGGGGCTTCCACGTGCTCGCTGCTGAGTAATTTCCTTTTGTATCGCTGACAGGTGACTCAAAGCAGGAGCTAGCAGATGGCTGCGTCGTTAGCTGGTGGCCACAGCCTTACGGGATGAGGTTTGGAATTCCCATCAAAGTCAGGATTAAGCGCTCAGGATATGCCGGTGGCACCGAGCACGCCGGGGGGTTGGAGAAGGGGGGAGCCTGGAAGAAGAGGAAATCATTCCCAGCGACTCATCTTGTGGTTGGGTGAGTCAGGGGTCTGCTGGTGGTGGTCAGAAAGGCACGTGGCTCCCTACCCCGTCTTTGTGTGCTCTGCAGGATGCAAACTGCCTCTGAAAATCAATCCTGCCCTTTTGGGTTTTGTCCAGTGAGTTATTTCCAGAAAGGAATTACTGTATTTTCTGGAATGAGTATTGTGAAATTCTTTTTCTTTTTCTTTCCTTTTTTCTTTTTTTTTTTACAGTGGGCAAGTTTTCAGCTGGTGATTTATCAACAAAAGTATTTTACAGGATCAGAGTTAAAAGCTCTTCTTAAAACAATCTCCCCTTGTGCGATAGGGAAAGTAAAAGCATCTCGGTTTCCAAACGATGGAGGAATAACCGAAAGAGCTAGTTCTTGGAATAGTAGCTCCATTGGCACTCGCTGGTGATTTCCTGTGCATTTGCTGCAAGAATCACTCTGTGATGTGAGTAGGTGGTACTAAAGGGTTATTACGAAACCAATTTCCAACCAGCCGTTTCGAGTCATGGATCGGGAAGAGGGATAGCAGCTTCAGAGCCTTCTCTTTGTTCGAGCAGTGCGCCTGAGATGCACACACAGGATACTCAGTGCCTGCAATGGAACAAGGCAGGCTGGGGATGGGTCTGGTATCGCGTGAAGAGCTCTTCTCCATGCCACTCCAGCTCGGGGATGGGAAGCGGGAACGTGGGCTGGGAGCCGGCAGCAGCGTGCAAGGTGCACACGGAGCAGTTTCCTGCCTGTCTTCCCCATTGTAAGTATTCCTCTCCTGGTTTCTCCCCAGACAAAATGGAGCTGCGTCAGGACGGGTGCCTGCGCCAAGCGAGGTGGTGCTTTGGAGCTGTTTGGTTCTGTTCTGGAAGCAGATGGGCTGCCACTAGCAGGAGACAGTTGGCTTCTCCATCCGAAAGGGGTGCGTAAGGGAATTGGTCTGGCTCCTAAACCGAAGGAATTGTTGACCTACTGACTCAGTTCGGAAGCATTAGGGAAGCAGTCTTCCTGTGGTTTCTTTTGTTGGTGGCAGCTTCAGAAGACGTCTGTGAGCGTACGGGGATGAGGAGCAAAAGGAGAGAGTTCTAGTACCTGCTGCCCGTGGGATTTATGTAGAGCCAGGAAGGAGCTGATGGCTGAATAACACTTAAACTTGGTATGTGTGATGCTTCTGCTGATGATAATGCATTGGTAAGTTGACGTACTTCTCCTTTTCAGTGCTGAGATGGTATCTTGCTAAATGGGACCGAAGGAAAGCTTTGTGAACGTAGCAAGGTGGATTTGTTTTGTCACTGGAGCAGGAAACACAAGCTGGCCTGCCGCAGTTTGGGAGGCTGTAATTAAGGGGGGAAACTTACTCCAGCAGGTCAAGAAAAACAGCTCGAAATTGCTGTTCCCACCCATTTTTAACCTGGAACGTTGGTGCTAAGGAAAGGGGATGGGGCAGCCCTCCAGCTTTGGGGTAGGATCATCCCACAGTCACGGCTGAGCTGTTATTTTCCTGTTAAACTTCATTGAATGAAAAAGGCTTCAGTTTTGTCGAATATCCCATGAAAAAACCCATATATCCACTCCTGGAATGAAATCTAATGGTACTTTTCCTAAACTATGCCTAAAATAGGAACGCTGTTATTTTTAAGTAAGTGGCTCTGTAAATCCCAAGGAAAAAGCTATCATTTGGTGGTTTCTTAAAAACCCCAAATCATTAACATTGGCTGGCAGGAATCACGTTGGCTGACGGAGATGGGTCTGGGAGTTGTGCTCCCTGAACCTGCTCTCAACTCTGATACTGGTTTGGGGAGGGAGTTTTTGGAGGGGGGGAGCTTCTCGAGCAAGTCATTTATTCTTAGTTGTTGGTAAAATGAGGATGGTGATAACGGTCTTCCAGTAGCTAAAGGGGCAACAAGAAACCTGGAGAGGGGCTTTGGACAAGGGATGTAGGGACAGGCCAAGGGGAATGGCTTTAACCTGCCCGAGGGGAGACTGAGATGAGCTCTGAGGCAGAAGCTCTTCCCTGTGAGGGTGCTGAGGCGCTGGCACAGACTTTTCCCAGAGAAGCTGTGGCTGCCCCATCCCTGGCAGTGTTCAAGGCCAGGTTGGACACAGGGGCTTGGAGCAACCTGCTCTAGTGGAAGGTGTCCCTGCCGTGGCAGGGGGTTGGAACTGGAGGAGCTTTAAGGTCCTTTCCAACCTCCAAACCATTCCATGATTTAACGTACCAGCATTATAATGTTATCCATATCAAGATGCTGATACCTGATACTGTAGCTCCTGGATTTCCAGAACATCACTTTGAGCACACTATTAGAAGGTGAGGAAAGCCAAATGGTGATGACTGAATTTATCATTCCCTGTGGCGGGTCTCCTCCAGACACCAGCTGCAGGAATTGCTGGTGCTGTGTCCTAAGGAATTCACTGCTGCTGCTCTGCCCTGCCTGGGTGACACCCAGACTCCTCACATTCCCAAACCCATTGAATCAGCAGCTATAGTGAGACACTCATGGATGGGTTTTCCCCTTTTCCAAAACAGCAGCCAAGAAGGCAATCCATACATCCTTGTGGAACTGTGAATAAACCCAGAGGTTTAACAACAAATGAGGGGGAAAAGGGAAGGTTTTGCATCGCGCTGGATTTCCTTTCCATAAGCGCTTCCTCTGGATGCTGGGGGAAGAGCTCAGGCACAGGGTGACTTTCTGGTTGTACCGAATGGTGTGGGAGGCCGGGTCAGGGAAGAGTCACTTGGTTGTTATGTGGGTGTGAAAAGCCTATGAAAAGGGAAGGGTGGAGGAAAATACTGTACTTGAATTAAACAAATAAAGGAGAATGAATTAGATATTCAAAGTTAGGTATCTTTTTTAGCTAAGTGTTTTTGTGAATTACCTGCATGTCGCCCGAAAATCATTTATTTAACCATAAGTTTATCAGAGTGTTCTCAGGAGAGACTTTATATGTTTTTAAGCAACAAAAACCTATTAAAAAGTCATTGTTTACTTACAATTTTAGATTAAAAGGAAGGAAGTTGCACTTTTTTATAGCCCCTAAATTGTTAACTGTTAAAACTGTATTGAAGTGGTGAATCAATTTTATTCAGTGGAGCAGTTTGGTTTACTAAGGAGTTACAAACAGGCCTTGTTTGAGGAGGGGTCTGAGATCTTCAGTTCACTGTAGTGCACCCACCTGTGGGACAGGGAATTGCTGCTCCTGTTTTGGGGAGCAGGCTGGTGCCACTGATGCAGTGCAGAGGGATGGTTTGCACCCAAAATAATGGGGAAGATGGTATTTTGAATCCTGATTCTATGTACATGAGTGTTTGTAGCCTCTCTATTTCATTGCAGTCTTTAAAATGTCACTTACTCTGATTGAATCTAAAATATATGGTGTAGAGATTACACTTTTCCATGCCTTTTTTGGTTAACTTGACTGGAAAAAAAGAGGCAGCATATGGAGGCAGGAATAACAGAGCTTTGCTCTGGTCAGAATGTTGCTGCTTGTGTTAGTGGAAGTCTTGATTTTCTAAAGAAAGAAGCAAAAAAAACCCCAAACCACCTTTATAGTAAATAAACAAGGTTTTGGGGTCCCCAACATAAGGATGTTGGAGCGAGGCCAGAGGAGGCCCCGGAGCTGCTGCGAGGGCTGGAGCAGCTCTGCTCTGGAGCCAGGCTGAGAGAGCTGGGCTGGGGCAGCCTGGAGAAGAGAAGGCTCCTGAAGGGGAGACCTTAGAGCAGCTCCAGTGCCTAAAGGGGCTCCAGGAAACCTGGAGAGGGGCTTTGGACAAGGGCCTGTAGGGACAGGCCAAGGGGAATGGCTTTAAGCTGCCAGAGGGGAGATTGAGATGAGCTCTGAGGCAGAAGCTCTTCCCTGTGAGGGTGCTGAGGCGCTGGCACAGACTTTTCCCAGAGAAGCTGTGGCTGCCCCATCCCTGGCAGTGTTCAAGGCCAGGTTGGACACAGGGGCTTGGAGCAACCTGCTCTAGTGGAAGGTGTCCCTGCCCGTGGCAGGGGGTTGGAACTGGATGAGCTTTAAGGTCCCTTCCAACCACAAACCAGTCTGTGCTTATATGAAACCAACCCAATGCTTGACAGTTTAGGTGTGTGCAATGTCTTGGTAGCATTCATTTGTATGGATTCCTCAGGGATTCCCATGCAGAAGTTCACAGGTGAATTTGTTGGCTTTTTCCTGTTGTTTGTTTTGTACATTGTTGGAGTGAAATTCTTCATGGCCCATAGCTAAGTTTGCATACAAACTGGAGAGCTCAAAATTGGACCTGGAAAAGAGAAGTGCTTCCTCTTCCATTGTGCTACTGGAATGGTAATACCAATGTTTAAAAGAATATAACCATTGAGCCAAATAAAAATGCATGTTTTCCAGCAACACGGGTATGAATAGGAGCCACTTTTACCCATGCGTTTTCAAGGCAGAGTTGTGTGTGATGATCTCCAGCGTCTTATTCCCTCCCTTCTTTCCCGTACGTTGGCAAACCAAGCCACCTCCAGGCAGTGCTGCCAGGCCATGCTGTGACTTCAGGGCTTCCCTGGTGCAGTAAATGGAAGCTAGAAGGTGTTCCAAACTCCTAATCAAAGCTTGGGCACCTGAATTGTACTTTTAAGGACCTAACTGGCTACTGAAATTCCCTGTATGACCTGTTATTACAGGCTCCTGTGTCTATATGCAGGTTTATTGCCAAAACTTGAGGTTGGCAGAAGTGAGTCATAACTGTGAAGATCTCAGCTTTGCTCTTTGATTTACTTTCATCCACCAAAAATAACAGGATTTCCAAGAATACAGGTAGGCATATGCTGTTCTCCTGTTAGGGCAGAGCTCTCACTGGCTCCCAAGTGTATTGACATAGCTCATAGGATGTATTTTTGAAGCTCAAGTATAAAAGGAGCTGTGTATACGTTTTATCTCATCTTCACTGCAGTAGGCATGAGCAATTCCTGGAGAAGGGACCAGAAGACAGGGCTCTACCCTTTCTCCTGGGAGTCTCTTTCTCATGGAGTCATACCTGCCCTCCAGTGCTTGCTTTGTGTGGCTTGGTGAATTCTCAATTCCTCTCGGAGCTGGCTCAGCTCCAGTGGGAAGGGCAGAAACCAGCCTCAGCCTGAGCTCTGCTGCTTCCAGGGCTTTGTAGGAGGTGGGATCTACATGGGGAAGAGTGTCCAGCTTCCCAGGTGAGCTCTTAGCATTGGGTTAGTATTTAAAGGTGACAATGCTACCCTCTGTGGACGTGTTTTTGGATGACCATGTTGTTAGATGTTGTCTTGCAGTTGTTTCACGTGCAGTTTTAAGGTTAGCTTCTTCCATGGTCATCACTAGTGACCGTGTGGTCTTGGGGTCAGCCACCTCAAGGTGCTGATCTGGTTGAAAACTACATTTTTCATCTCGTAGTATTCTCTTTTGGGAAAAATTAGAGCTGATCCAACTCATCGCATAGCTGAATGATGATAGTGATGAGGGGAAGCAGCAGGAACTCATGGCCAGAAGCAGAGGAGGAGGTGGGAATGTCCCTTTCAGTGCTGCCTTTGTGAAGTTCAGTTCAACCTGTTCGGGAAACAGCACTTCCCCTGTTTCTTAATCACTCTGGAGCTCAACAAGAGCTAATTTAACCCTGTTCTCCAAAACAAGCATTGAGTTTTAGTCTTCCCTCTTTTCCTTTGGCATCTGGATTTTAGGTGTCTACATTTAACTTGTGGGTACAACGAGTAGCGAATGTACTGCTTTTGTATTTCCATTTTCTGTTCAGAGCCTAAGCACTTAAGAGTAGGGTTAGTAACATGGTACAGTGGCAAAGAGGAGTCCACCCCTTACTACAGTTTTTATAACAGCAAATAGCCAAGGGGAATGGCTTTAAGCTGCCAGAGGGGAGATTGAGATGAGCTCTGAGGCAGAAGCTCTTCCCTGTGAGGGTGCTGAGGCGCTGGCACAGGGTGCCCAGAGAAGCTGTAGCTGCCCCATCCCTGGCAGTGTTCAAGGCCAGGTTGGACACAGGGGCTTGGAGCAACCTGCTCTAGTGGAAGGTGTCCCTGCCCGGGGCAGGGGTTGGAACTGGATGAGCTTTAAGGTCCCTTCAACCCAAACCACTCTTTGACTATGAATATTTATAGAGCCTGACAGGCTCATGACATTTATTGAATTGGTGTTTGTTCGAACAGCATCACAAGTTGTTTTTCTATTCATACATTCGCAAAATTTGCCTTTGTCTATAATCCCACCAATCCCACTCCATCCTAATCAAAGTTGGGGTAGAATTTCCATGGGCCATGAATAAAAAACATGGTAAAATGCCCCCAAACCCAACTCTCCAAAGAAGATTTCAGGGCAGCGATGGTTCATCAGTGGTTCATCCAGCAGACACAGCGCAGTTCTTCATGTTGTAAAGGATTATCTTTCTATATGCCTATTTTTTTCTGTTCCGCTTTGGAGTTTTTCCACTTCTTTGGCATTTTTCTCTTCATCTTCTTGCTTCTGAAACTCCTTATTGCTGTAATCCATTTCCCTCATACCCCTGCTTTCAACATCAAAGGTGTGCTCCTGCCATGTGTCCCTTCGCACTTTCTCCTTTTGCATCTCTGCTTACCTCATAACTTTAAAATAGCAAACAAAGCACATGAGCTGAGAAACAAGTGGGTGTTTTACCCTAAGGGAGGATTTTCTCAGCACACAAATCAAGAGTAAATACTTCAAAAAGCTGTATAGTATAGATGCAACCACACTAACACTTACATGCCTCTGTGAGTAAAGTTATTTGCATGTGTAAATGTTGACAGTTGAACTCTGTATCATCAAATCTGCTGTCAAAAGTTAACCCCGGGCATTTTGCAGGGCAGATGATGATTGTTTCTTTAATGACTTAAATTCTCTTTTCCCTATTCAGGGGAGTTACCCACAGCTCTGTAATTCCACACATGTGCCATTCAGAGCAGGTTCTCCTAATGCATGACTTTCAACAAGAGCAGCGCAGCTCCAACATCCCGCTACGAGCACCTCCTTTTAATTGAACACTTTGATTATCACACTGTGATCAGACTATTGAGCTGCTACAGAAGTTTGCCAGCCCTCTGCTAAGCGCTCCTATGGAATTAAAGAATCAGAGATGTTAGAGATGGAAAGTGCATTAGTTCATCCAGGCCGTCGTCTTGCCAGTACATGTTTTCTGCTATGGGTTTTATTTCCCTGCACTTTATGGCTGGAGATACTCTAAGAACTTGGCCTTCCACTTTGATCTACTGGAGTCTTTTCCACCAAGTTTCATGGCAGGATTCTTCTTTGCCTGATATTTGGCCTAAATTTTTCCATTCCTTTGTTTTACCGTATTATTTCAAGTCTCCATTCTCATCTTTGAGTAATTCTCTCTGCGGTGTTAACCGCCTGTAAAGAGGAGTGGAATAGTACTACGTGCTCTTGAATATTAAGATGTATCACTTACCTTAAGTGCTGCATGTTCAGTTCTGCAGGATTTGGGGAAATTACACTGATTGAAGCTAAATTTTAAACTGAACTGCTAATAGTATAATTTCAGATGCATATTTTATTCCCATATAAGTTTTGGTGTCACTTGAGAAATTATTGAATTACCTGAAAAGGCCAATTTCACTCAGAAGTGAAAATGTTTTTCTATGGGGGAGTTACACCATTATGACTTCAGTGATTTTTAACTCTATTGTGGCATTTAAACTGCAGGGAAGCGATGTGTGCAGGCAAGTCTGCAGAGAGCATTACAGGGGAAATGAAAGTATCACGGTTTTCATTACTGCCAGAGATAGTGGAAGTTGTAATGTAGTTATTTAAGCTTTTCCCCTCACCCAGCTTGCCTTTATCCTATATTTTCTCAGAGATTCTTCACTTCATAACTGCTGTTTATTGTTTCTTATAGTTTCACTTGTTTTGGTGGGATGCAGAGTAAGGATGTTGGTGGGAGAGGTGAGGACGGGCGTATCACGGGAGGTAAAGTTACTACTAGAGAGTGGATTGGAGGTGTTTGAGGAACAGGTTGTGTAGCTGAACAGGGAGATGAATGAGGAACGTGTAAATGGGTGGGTTATGGAGTGAGTAAGAGAAGATGTGAGTGGGCAGGTAATGAGACTGGCAAGTGAGAGAGGAGGCAGGAGTGGGTGAGTAGATGGGTAGGTATGTAGCAGTAAAGTTGGAACAGCATTGCGGGCTGGCTCTCATGTGACCTGAAACACTGGTAACCACCACCCCACTTGGGACATGAAGAGAGAACCCAAGGGCCAGCACTGTGATGGGGACTGCAAGGTGTGCAGTTGAGCAGGGAGACCCTCAAGACCTCCAACACTTTCCGCTGGTACGTGTCCAGCTTGATGGATGGCACATCATTTACTCTGCTTCAACTTCACCACGTCTGCACATGCGCTGAACAATAATCTTTGCCTGTTGGTCAGATGGTTGTTAGTGTTCTGCAGAAGTGTGTAAGACCATAACTATAATTTTCCAGGGTTTTTTGGCTCTAACAAAGTCACAGAGAAAGCAGATGAAGCAAACCAGAAACTTTTACTCCATCTGGAGCATTGCAGTTCATAGTATTCCCAAGAGCTGAAATGAGCTGAGAGCTGGAAGGAGCTACTTGATAAAGAAAAGGTATGAAGATGAGGGATACGCTGAAATTAAAAATGCTCAACACATCAGCTTAATAAAGGCAACCCCCATATTGAAGATCCTTTGATTTTAATGAATGAGATTAAGCTAAAATAACTTTAAATCATTATCAAACCTTGACTGATGGGGCTTTTATTAGGATCCTTTCCTATAACTGCTGTAAGGCTGGACATAGTTCACCGTGACTAATACATAACTGGTTTTCATTTACTGTGGCAGAGTTACAACCCAAGCTGTGACCTCTCTGTGCTCAGGTACAGTCAGGCTATTGTTTAAGTTAATGGCTCTACTATCCTGTTAAGTTATATTAAGTTGTGCACGGTACATTTTCGGTGTTTATTGTACTAGAGCAAGTCCTTTTGAAGCCCAGTAGAGGTGAATGACTACTGCAGGAAGTTACAGGCTTTATCTTAGCTGCCAAAAAGGTGTGTGTTTACTAAGGAATAAATTAATATGTGGTGGTGTGCTGAAAAATCCTACTAGAGACCAGTCCCTGCAGGGTTTTCATCCCATAGCTGAGAGTTTCTCCTTGCTGGACCTGCTTTTTGATGAAAGCTGCATTGCTTTGTGTGCACGTGGATTTGACAGCAGGATGGCAGGTCTGGTCCTTCACTACAAGAGAGACATTGAGGGGCTGGAGCGGGGCCAGAGAAGGGCACCGGAGCTGGTGCAGGGCCTGGAGCACAAGTGTGATGAGGAACGGCTGAGGGACCTGGGGGGGTTTAGTCTGGAGAAGAGAAGGCTCAGGGGGGACCTTCTCGCTCTCTGCAACTGCCTGACAGGAGGCTGGAGCCAGGAGGGGGCTCGTCTCTGCTCCCAAGGAACAAGGGATGGGACAAGAGGAAACGGCCTCAAGCTGCCCCAGGGCAGGTTTAGATGGAGCTGAGGAACAATTCCTTCCCCAGAGGGTGCTCAGGCATTGGAACAGGCTGCCCAGGGCAGGGCTGGAGTCACCGTCCCTGCAAGTGTTCACACCCCGTGTAGCCGAGGCCTCAGTGCCATGGGTTAGTGGTGGCCTTGGCAGTGCTGGGGAACGGTTGGACTTGGTGATCTTAAAGGTCTTTTCCAACCCGGTTGATTCTATGAAGTCCTGGTGTATCGAGCAGCCTCCTGTGAGGAGCACTTTAACCCTGTTGTGTTGTACATCAGTGGGTTCAGCACAAATTGCATCAGTCGGGGTGGTTGCTTTGGAAGCTGTTTTGGGAAGGAGATGCCAGCCCACCGTTAGGGCAGGTGAGTGACACCAGCTCTGTGGTGCTCACTGCGTTTTTATTGCCAGGCAGAAGTCTGTTACACTGGGTTACGCAGGAGAACCTGTCAGGTAACTTCTAAAAGTATCCCTAAGGAGTCACTGAAGTCTTTCTAATCTTGAACATAGTTACCTGTGACAAACTAAATTGCCTTTAAAGCTTGGAAGCTTGGAACTGAGGCCAAGCCAGCTCATGCGGCAGTCAGCATCTGCTCATTTTTCATCTGAGACGCATCCAGAAATCATTTGCTGTTCTTAGGCAGATGTTTCTTACCATTAAATCAGAGCAAATCTCTTACTGATGTTCAAACGCTGTGGTAACTGTGCGAAGTAGGAGAGGGAGGAACGTGTGGGTATGTTTAATACGAGCCTGTTGGGTTGTAGATCTGTCAAAGCCCTGAATTTGCATTTCTTACATAAGCAGAAATCCTGGTAATGTTTACACATGATTTGTCTGTGCTTTAGGAACTGCAGGAATTGAACTGCTGTGTCCAAACCGCTCCGTTGCCATCCGTGGGGTTGCACGGACACTATGAAAGTATTCCCAGTTCAAACCCTAACGAGTTCGTTTGCTGTTACACTTGATATTAAACCTTGATACCAACTTAATAACCCACAACAATCCTAAGAGCAGCGTGCAGCCTCGGTGGAAGTGCAGATCCTGCAAATACACAGGAACTACAACCTTCAAGTTTCCCTTCTGTTGGATTAATGGCTTGTTTTTGTCGGTGACAAGGTTACAAAGCATTTGCAACAGGCTTCGTCTTTGGCCCTTTTTTTTCCATATGGGTGTGTGCTTCCTTTTCATTATGTTGTTTTTCTCCTACCCTCCCCCCCCCCTTTTTTTTATTTAACACAGCCACTCCTTTCATTTTAAGAATGAGAAATTAGCTGCTTGCTGAGCAGGAAAAAACCCCAAGCTTCATAAACATTGCAGTTCTGATCCTTCTAATCCTTTATTACCTGCAGGAGCAGGTGCAGGAAGCTACTACAGGAGAGGAGGTTTACTAACTTGTGACTTTCTCAAGGCTTGGGATTACACAGAGGAGCAGCAGATTTTAGATAATACAGAGAAAGTTCAGAACATGGTCAAAAGGTGCGTTGCTTGGGAAAACATCCCTTTTGCTTGGCTTAGTTCGCTCTGCCCCATGGAGTTTGGAGCTGGTTTGTAAACACCAGATTGGAACAGGCTGTCTGAAGGCAATAAACACTATTTGTTTGCTGCTGTTGTACAACAGGTTTTATTTCTGGAGATGCTGTCTGCTAATGCTTTCTTAACCCGGAATTCTTCTGTTTGTTTGTTTGTTGCTCAAGAGAAAGTGAAGGGAACCACTCGCTGGTTCGCAGTAAAAGAGATAAACGCCGTTAGCTGAGATAGTGTCTCAGCTTAAAGAAGTAAGATGTTGTTTGGGTTTCTTTTTCATTAGCATGCTGAAACCATTTAAAATGCTGCAATGGGGAAAGGGCAAGGAGGGTGGTAACAAATACATCACCCATCCCTTGTGATTCGGTGGTTTTGTCTGAATTCTTTTCTTCTTTCCTTTTTATTCCCTACAATCAGACATATGTTTCAGTTGTGAAAGTGTGTGCCCTAAGACCATAGCTGCGTGCAGGATGTCTCATTTGCCTAATATTAACAATATGTGTGTAATAATAGCATTTTTGTAATGCTTCCCATAGACTCCCAGACTGGTTTGTGTTGGAAGGGACCTTAAAGCTCATCCAGCTCCAACCCCTGCCACGGGCAGGGACACCTTCCACTAGAGCAGGTTGCTCCAAGCCCCTGTGTCCAACCTGGCCTTGAACAGTGCCAGGGATGGGATACTCAGTCAACACAATCCAAACCCCATTTATGGTTGTGTGAATTTGGTTCAATATCTAATATTTACTGTACATCAAAGCATAATAAAGTTATATATGTTGTGGGTAAGGGAAAATAAAATACATTTTGAATTAACTTGAAAGCGGCAAAACCTCCAGTTTTCAAAACCTACCTTATGGAAAATACTTATATACAGAGATAAATAATAAAACCCTTCTAAGTAAGTGCTATCCATCAAAGACACCCCTGACTGGAGCTTCTCATTACTTTAATGATACTAAAGTAGCTTCCATCTGGAAGATACATCACACACCTTTATATTAAGATTCACAGCACCCTTTTTTTACACATCACCGTGCTTAGTGGATGGAGACTCCTCTGCATGGACTTGTTAGTGTACAGTTCTGCTCTGAAAAACAGTTGAAAGCAGCTTATTATTTATTGCCAGAAATAAGTTTGCACTGTTTGTATGTCTTGCTCGGTCCTGTGGAACCAGTCCATTTGTGGGAGAGTAATTTGTCTGCTTAAAACCGTTACGGTTCATTTACTAGAAGAAATGTGAACCAACCAACACAGAGCAGGGGGTCTGACACCTTCCTCCAGTCATTCAGGAGATGCCTGGAAGCTCTAAGGGTTTGGTCTGAAATTGTATGTGCAGACCAAGTTATATCCGTAATATAGGATTGGAATTCCTGTCAAAAACTGTCTGGAAAGAGTGCATCCCTTAATAGTGACCGCATAATTGTAGTACTGCCATTTAGACAGGCAAAGCTACAGTCTTTCTTGAATAAAGTTAACAAAATAGTGTCAAAGAATGGGGTAACTGCTGCTGCTGGTGTGCTTCAGGTATACCTGCTTGTACTGCTTATATTTCCTAGAATCCCAGACTGGTTTGGGTTGGAAGGGACCTTAAAGCTCATCCAGTTCCAACCCCCTGCCACGGGCAGGGACACCTTCCACTAGAGCAGGTTGCTCCAAGCCCCTGTGTCCAACCTGGCCTTGAACACTGCCAGGGATGGGGCAGCCACAGCTTCTCTGGGAAAAGTCTGTGCCAGCGCCTCAGCACCCTCACAGGGAAGAGCTGCTGCCTCAGAGCTCATCTCAGTCTCTCCTCTGGCAGGTTAAAGCCATTCCCCTCGGCCTGTCCCTACAGGCCCTTGTCCAAAGCCCCTCTCCAGGTTTCCTGTAGGTCCCGTTTAGGTATTGGAAGCCTGATACATTTGCTGGAATATTTTGTAATACATACTGATTAATAAATTCCCATTTGAAGTGTAAAACCATCCTTTAAAAGACCAGATTTTCAACGTGCCAGGCAGCAGACAGCACCAATGTGCTTAATTCCAGTTGGTGGTGACACCTTCTGGATGCTGAGCGCTTGGAAAACTTCATGTGTCACTTGGGTTATGGCCTGAAAGCTGACTTTTTCATTATCCATGGTCAGTGGTGTAGTAGTAGGAGAAAACAGCCCAGATCTGCGGTTTCCCAGGCTTGTTCTCTGAACTGTTCCAATATATTTTGTTTCTAAACCACTTTTAAATCACGATGATTCGAATTTGAACACTCTGCAAATTTCACCTGTATTTCTATCGGCATGTTTGGAAGAAACCCATAAGATTATTTCCATATTGTTTTCGGTGTATCTCCAGTTTATTATTCTGAGAAAATGTGATGCATCTGCAGTGTGCGCGAGCTGCCTTTCAGATATGCAGATGCAGAGCCTCGCGTATCTAGTCAAATCAGTGCAGAGCTGCTTTTACAAACTACGTGACAATGTACAACCTCCTATCTGAGAACTAGATCAGACTCAAATTGGGACTCGGTCCAAAAAACAAAATACTGCAATCAATCTACTGGCTGTGTCAGCATTCAGATTCGTTTCTGTTATATACACTGCAGGGAAAGGATGTGGAAAATACACGCTAGCATCCAGAAACGTATTCCTGAGTCATGGAGGATGGCAGAGATGGGTGTTGTTAATAGGATCTGCTTAAAGGTATGGGCTAATAGATGCTAAAGGCGATGTTCTAAGCCTGTGTGACATTAAGGAAGTCGCTGTGTGACACTCTGGATGCCATGTGACTTCCCTGTTTACACTCAGCCCGGCTATAAATGCATATGAAATAGGAGTGATGGAATGATCTGCTTGTGCCACAACATCCTTGGTCCATGGTCCTCAGCTTTTAGAGCTGCCCCTTGGTACCAGCTGGGATTTGCAGAGTTCAGTTCCTTGGAAAACCATACTTTAAATGCTGATGTGTTCAGACTGGGCTGAGCTCTTGCTTAATACCTTGTGTTTCCTTCCCTTCTGCCTGCCCCGCTGCTATTCTCGGCTGCTGGCTGGTACTGCTCATCGTCCTCATCGATGCTGGGGCACAGGGCAGCTGGGCTCCTGCTGCCATCCCGTGCTTGCCACTTAACACACTCATTTCCAGTGCCCCGGCGTTACCTTTCTGTCCTGAAATTTGGACCTAGATTCTGTCCTAAAATGGAGCTGTTGGAGTGATTCCAGAGGAGGCCACGGAGCTGCTGCGAGGGCTGGAGCAGCTCTGCTCTGGAGCCAGGCTGAGAGAGCTGGGCTGGGGCAGCCTGGAGAAGAGAAGGCTCCTGAAGGGGAGACCTTAGAGCAGCTCCAGTGCCTAAAGGGGCTCCAGGAAAGCTGGAGAGGGGCTTTGGACAAGGGCCTGGAGGGACAGGACAAGGGGGAATGGCTTTAACCTGCCAGAGGGGAGATTGAGATGAGCTCTGAGGCAGAAGCTCTTCCCTGTGAGCGTGCTGAGGCGCTGGCACAGACTTTTCCCAGAGAAGCTGTGGCTGCCCCATCCCTGGCAGTGTTCAAGGCCAGGTTGGACACAGGGGCTTGGAGCAACCTGCTCTAGTGGAAGGTGTCCCTGCCCGTGGCAGGGGCTTGGAGCTGGATGAGCTTTAAGGTCTCTTCCAGCCTGTCATGGTTTAAGCCCAGCCGGTTACTCAGCACCATGCAGCCGCTCGCTCACTCCCACCCCTTTTTCCCCCCTATCTCCTGGTGGGATGGGGAGGAGAATGGAAGGAGTGTAAACCCCACAGGTTGAGATAAGAACAGTCCAATAACTGAAGTAGAATAGGAAACTACTACTACTGTTACTAACAATAATAAGGGAGATAACAAGGGGAGATAATATGAAGCTAAAAAGGGAAAGGGAAAACAACCAATATACACAAATGCTGCACAATACAATTGCTCAGCACCCTGCAACTGATACCCAGCCCGACCCAAGCAGCAATCGGTCCCTTCCAGGTAGCTCCCCCCAGTTTATACACTGGGCATGATGTGCTCTGGTATGGAATTCCCTTTGGCTGGTTTGGGTCAGGTGTCCTGTCTGCTTCCTCCCAGCTTCTTGTGCCCCTCCTCAGTGGGAGAGCATGAGACTGAAACGTCCTTGATCGGGTTAAGCCCTGCTCAGCAACAACTAAAAACATCAGTGTGTTATCAGTGTTGTTCTCATTCTAAATCCAACACACAGCACTGCACCAGCTACCAGGAAGGAGAAAAATCACTGTTCCAGCTGAACCCAGGACACAACCCAAACCGGTCTGTGATCCTATGAAAATCTTCTCGGTCTCAAGAGAATTGTTCACCTCTGCTGCTGGTTCAGGAGGACCCATGTACCCAAGAATGCTTCCGTCTGCTGTAGTGCTCATTCCCTTCTGTAATGCTACAGTGACTGGAGGTCACTGTAGGCAGCCCTCCAGTGCGTGGCATGTTCTGCATAGCAGCAGGGTCACTTCGGGGTTATAACAGTACATCTTTTAAAAGTAATCACACTTCAGAAGTGATTTGAGCGCTCAGGTTTCTGGCCGAAAGCCAGTTGCTGAGGTTTAATCCGCACCCTAAAGCTCTGCTGGTCTGGAGTTCTGCCTGCATATGGGTAAAGGCACAGGTATCAAAATCTTTTCCCTGATAAAGAGCTGCGGCACCTTTAATGTCCACAGCAAAAATAAATACACTTTAAAGGGGTTTTCTTAACTATTATTACACTGTAGATATGCAGCAGAACACATGGGTGGGATTTGGCTCTGATATAAAGACCAGACAACATCGTATATATGTGCTCATAAATGTCTGCAAGTGCACAAGGGTGGAGTTCAGTTGCCTGCACATTGGTGTCTGGTGCCTTTGAGACACCTCAGGTTGTCTGGGACATACCCATAGGGTTTACAGGTACAACACGAGTTGGATGTTAGTTTTATTTGGGCCAGGCAGGACACTGCACATCACCTGAAATGACAAAAGACGTAGGTGCCATGTTTAGGCAACTACATCTTGGCCTGAGTGTCCCGGCTCCTGTTGTGATTGCTGGAGATGGAATTTATCACTGAAGTCTAGAGAGTGATTTCTGCTCACCAAACATTAATACTCGGTTGTTGAAATGCTGTTCAGCAGCTGCTGGATCTCCAGTGTTTGGACCACTGGTTTTATTCATCTGACACATAAGGTGAAACAAACAGGAATAATGAATAGTTTGAAATCCAAACCAGTTCACGTTTGTGCAGTGAACATCTCAGAATTTGTCATAATAAATCAGGATGTGAAGAAACTTAATATTTTTATGCAGCTGGAGCCCTGTGCAGAAGAAAAGCATTAGACCCAATGCCAATAACTTCCCACCATGAGTGCAATCACAGCTGATTGCTTACACATCCCATATAAATTTCAGTGTCAGGAGCATGTTTATTTACCCATTAAGCACTTTCTTTGTAAATTAGGATTTTTGGTTATGTTTTGCTGTGGCTAACTAGTAATCAGTGAGTTATTCTTTCAGGGAAGCAGGGGACTATATGTATTTTGAGCCAAAATACTATAGCACCTAAAAAAACGGGGTTTGTTCCTAATTCCTGGTTTCTAACTGTCTTTTATTGTATCTTGGTTTAAAAAGAAACCAACAATCAACAAGCCCATTGTGATGCTTTTGATTAGGCCTCACCAGAGATCATAAAAATACAGTGTCCCTTTGTGAAATGGGTTTTAATTATTGTTAATTGTACTTGGTAGCTTCATTGCCGAGGGGAAGCGGAGGTGACCTCACCCTGGGTGCTGTCAGTCTCACGCTGGTGTCATACCCCGCCTGGAGAAGAGGTTGTGGTTTGGTTGTTACTGGTTTTAATGAGGAGCATTGGTGGGCCCAGCGGCTTTGGAAACGCTGCCCAAACTCTGATTCAGTGCTGTGCTTGTTTCTGGGCTGTTCAGCTGCAGAGCTGAGTTGTAGTTTAGGAGCAGGGGCCCAGCAGTCTGGTGGTTCCAGCAGCATCCCTAACAGCAACCAGTTACCAAAGACTTTAGGGAGAGGTGATGGAGTCCTTAATAGAGAACTATTACCAAAGATTTCAGGGCTTACTTCTACTGTTTCATATTATCTAATCTAATAATCTTGGATGTTTTAATTATCTATCCACAGACTTGATTTCTTAACCCATTGTAGGTCTTGGCTTTGGCACAGCCTGGAGAAGACAAGGCTCCTGAAGGGAAGACCTTAGAGCAGCTCCAGTGCCTAAAGGGGCTCCAGGAAACCTGGAGAGGGGCTTTGGACAAGGGCCTGGAGGGCCAGGCCAAGGGGAATGGCTTTAACCTGCCAGAGGGGAGATTGAGATGAGCTCTGAGGCAGAAGCTCTTCCCTGTGAGGGTGCTGAGGCGCTGGCACAGACTTTTCCCAGAGAAGCTGTGGCTGCCCCATCCCTGGCAGTGTTCAAGGCCAGGTTGGACACAGGGGCTTGGAGCAACCTGCTCTAGTGGAAGGTGTCCCTGCCCGTGGCAGGGGGTTGGAACTGGAGGAGCTTTAAGCTCCCTTCCAACCCAGACCAGTCTCTGGTTGTGTGCTTTGCATTTAAACAAATGCAGAGAGAGTATTCTCTCACCCTTTGGACTGCAAACTCTGCAGGGCAGTGGTGGCTTTAGGTGTGTTTATGCAGGTGTCATTGTGTTAGGACCAGTCATTCTTTAGTTGTGACCATAATGTAAATGCCTAAATATTTAGAGTGGTTTTAGCTGACTGAACATTTCTGTATGTCAGGAGAAGGATGAACTGGAGTACTCTTTCGTCTCTCTTCACTGTTCTGTATTCCTTAAGCTGTTGCCTTGCTTGATCTTAAATGAACCTTCCCTAAAATACCCTGAACTTTACAATTCCCTTGCAATTCATCCCATGCCATCTGCCACAGTGTCTGCTGCGTATTTCAGTCCTGACGAAAACCCCCATTTCTCGTCAGTCCCTCTGCACTCCTTCCTAAGGATGCTGTGACAAGGAAAGCTGGCAAGTTGTTCCCACCTTTGTTGCTAATTATATAGCAATGTAAAGATGTATATTCTGACAACCTGTGTCCTTAGAGGTGTTTGAATACCTAACTCATAGTGACACCGTTAGCAGTGAGGCTCTTGAACATCCCTGCAGCTCTGGGCTGGGGTCTCTTTTGCTCAAGCAGTCTCTTGCTTACTTTAATCATAGACCCACAGGATGGTTTGGGTTGAAGGGACCTTAAAGCTCATCCGGTTCCAACCCTTTGCCATGGGTAGGGACACCTTCCACTAGACTAGGATGCTCCAATCCCTGTCCAACTGCCAGGGATGGGGCAGCCACATTCTACGTTGTCTCAGATGCGTATTGAAAGCTGTTGATTCTTCCCCAGCATCAAATCCATTGACTTGGAGACAGACAAGAGAGCAGGGTGCCAGCACTCCCCTCCACAAAGGAAGAAGCATTCAGCTCTTTTGTCTTCTAGCCCCGGCCTGGAGAAACCTGCAAAGTCAGTGAGCTTGGTCCATTCAATGGTTCTCCTCACCGCCCTGCCAAACGTGTTGAGAACTGTGGTCTGGAGTTCCCACTTTATCTCATTCCTTTGCTTTCTGCTGCTCATTAAAAGGCAGAATTAAATCTCCGTGGTGTGAGATGTCAGGGCTGTCTGACATGGTTTGCATTCTGCGGCTCTTGGGTTTTGTTTAGGCAAAAGGAGCTAAATTTTTCCTGAATTAGCCACATTTTTCAGTAGAAACACTGAACGCTGAAATCAGGTCACTTTGCACTGACTTTATTCGGTCCTTCCTTTGCTGTCTGTAATGTGGGGGTTACAAGTGCGCTTTGAAAGGGTTTTTCTAACAACTATGGTAGTTTTGTAGCGTTTCTGCAGTCTTACCAAAATACGTGTCAAATACAAATACTCTCAAACCTGTTCCTCTCCCAGGGTTGACTTTGGCATCTTGTTCTGCTTTGTTGGGTGTTTTTCCTTCTGTTGTTAAGAATGTGGGACTGCTCTCTTCATTGCTGTTGGTGTTCTCCAAGTCTGAGTTACTGCACAAGGCACTCTGCGTGCTGGAGGTGGATTCAAAACGATGTCTGTAGGAGATGGTGGGTACCAGGTTGGGTAGGAAGGTACATCTGCATCAGCGCTGCGTACAGGCTGCTTCATCCTCAACAGAAATGCAGGAGACATAGAATCATGGAATGGTTTGGGTTGGAAAGGACCTTAAGATCACCCAGTTCTAACCTCCCTGCCATGAGCAGAGACACCTTCCACTAGACCAGATTGCTTAAAGCCCTTAAACCATGTCACTGAGAGCCTCATCTACATGGGTTTTTAACACTTGCAGGGCCGGTGACTCCAGCACTGCCCTGGGCAGCCTGTTCCAATGCCTGAGCACCCTTTGGGGAAGGAATTGTTCCTCAGCTCCACCTAAACCTCCCCTGGTGCAGCTTGAGGCCGTTTCCTCTTGTCCCATCACTTGTTACTAGGAACACAGCTACCTCCCTGTGTTCAGAGCAGGTACAGAGTGATGCCTTCACACGAGCCAGCCCTGCAGCAAGCGTAAAGCAAAGGTGTATTCCCAAATTTGGGCTGAGTATCTCATTTCCTTACAGAGGACCCAGTTTCAAGCTCAGGAGGAACAGCACGCGTGGCTGCTGCAGCAGCAGATGCAAAGCCCTGCCGTGGTGGGAGAGCAGGGTTTGTTCTCATCTTCCACATCGTCACAGCTTCCTGCACTGCACCACCCTGCGTCTGGGCACTAAGAGCATTTGGCATGAAGACAAGAGACATACCCAGTGCTGCCAGGCAGCAGCAAACGTAGCACAACTCCTTCTCCAGCACCAGAAGAGCTTTTTGATGGTGGAATTCGGAGACACACATTCCATGTGGGCACAACTAGCTCTTGATTTCCAAAATCAAAACAACTTGAAACTGCCCCCGAGCAAAACTAAATGCCTGCAATAATACCAGAGGATTGAGCAACATGCTAAAGACATGTTGTTTCCTTTAAGGATTCTGACTCTAAATGATGTCACTTAGATAGTTGGGATGTTTGTGAGCACTACAGGGCTTGGAAAGGGAAAGCAAATCGGAAAAACACTGGGAAGCTGAACAATTTGTTTTGTTTTATGACTCCCTGGTAGTTTAATGAGGGAGCTATTACTCATGCACTGTCACTGCGCATCTAGAAAATTCCTCTGGGTTTAAAAACTGGCAGGAGAAAGTAGTTTCCTAAAAACCACTGAATTAATGAGCTAAACGCCATTGCTCAGGAGCCCGTGACAGGAAGGGTCAGAGGCGGAGCTGTGCAGGACTCACAGCGTGTTGGAAATCTTCCCCACAGGCTGTTTCAAAGAGCAGAGAGTGCTGGTGGCGGTGGAGGAGTGATGCAGCAGATAGATAGGCTCAGCACCTCGCTTTTGGGATGCAGTGCTATGGATTTAGGGAGAAAACAGATTGGTTTGATTGTAGCCAGTCCATCCCCTCCATTCTCCATAGCTGAGGCTGGAGTATACTAAAGAGATGAGATTTAAAGTAAGGTTTTCATACTCATGGGCAAAGGTCCAAGGCAATACATTAGTAATATTGATAGTGAAAATGAGGGAGGTAGGCTTAAGGAGAAGAAAAAGAACTATTTGTTGTGTGGACTTAATTACACAGCTTGAAATGAACTTTCACAGTTTCATAATCTGTCTGGCAGACTTCTGACTTCCTGCTTTGTGTCTGCATTCTTGGAGAGGTCTGTACAGTGCACTTTGCATATTTACTTATTTCAGCTATTTTAGCCCATCCTGTCACATCCAGACAGGACACACATTATCCTCATCTTAACTTGAAACCTAATATAACTTTTATAGCCCTTGAAAGCAGGATGAGTGCTGTTCCAGTCTGATGTTGTAAGAGAGTACAGCAAACGCAGGACTGCTCCAGATGGGGAACGCGAGTGAATATATTCCTCACCAACCCCCTGACACAATTACTCCCTCGTAGCATAAGTTCCTGTCATTCCTTTTGCAAAAACATGCAGCTAAAGGAGGGGCTGTTAGGAGGGAAATCCGTAAGGAATCTGTGAAGTGTGATATAATGATTAGTAATAGAATTCACAAGCCACTGTAACAGTTCTGCTACAGTTTGCCTTAAATCACAGTACCTCAAATGGCATCAGTCATTCCTTGTCTTATTTCAGTGCTATAGTCTGAATCAGTTTGTCTCCTCTCTGTGTTACTATACTTGGAAGCACTTCCAAAATTCTTTTAATTATTGATTTTTCTCCCCATACACAGACTTTAAGCAGAATATTGCCATTTTTCCATGGAAATAAAGGACAGTAAGGAGAGGAAAAATGGTGTATTTCAACCTTCAGATCAGACAGATGCTTAGCTGTGTCCGCTTGTACATGCAGCATACGTTCTCTTTTGAAATACCCAGTTCTGAACTGGTTTTGAGTTCTTTTTCAAGACATAGATGCCCGGTTTATGTCTCTGTGCTGGATTTTGCCCTTGGGTGTGGAACTCACTGCCTGGGCCAGGATTAGGAAATGCTTCCTACATTTGCTGTGAAAGTGCTGGATCACAGAGCAGAGCTCAACTTTACAGCAGAATGGGACAGATCGAGGCTGTAAAGGCTGAGGGGACACTTCTGGTATTAGGAAGGTGGCAGAGTGTGGATGTGTGTAATTATCATTATTTTGGAGTCAAAATGACCAGTTTAAATAGAGATACTTCAGAAGGACATCTTTTTTGATGCATTAAACCACACAGTTGAGCATCAGTCGTTCTGAGGGTATACATACAGGGCAGTGAGGCACAGGGAAGCTCAGGTCACTGTAAAAGCCTGTTGGGTACGCAAGAAGCAGTGTGACTGTTGCTTTGAATGCTCAGCCTCATGTGTCGGATCTGTCTGCTTCAGGTTTCCAGGGTTGTGTGAAACTGAAGGCTGAGAAGACATAAAAAGGAGCTCTCCTGCTTTCTGGGTCAGTCCTTCATTGACTCCAGTGGAGGCAGGGAGCTCCCAGTGCTGCTGGCAGCCTTTCTGGAAAGGGCTCCGGTCTTGACGTGGATTTTGGATGGGTATTTTGGGTTTCTTTCAAGGGGTTTTTATGGTGTTCGAGGCTGCTTTTTGCCTAAATGGATTGCAGCCAGAGTCTAGGTGAGAAAGCACGGTTCCCTCCTCTCCAAGCAGGATCATGAACAGGCAGGGTAATGTCAGTGCTCTAATAACCATGGCTGATGCTCAAGCAGCTGGCGGGAGTGGAGAAGGTCTTATCATTTCGGACTCCAGGGCAGCCTAATTCTGCCAAAATTAAGGCAAAACCAAGGAACAGGCCACATGGTCTTGGTGCCTGCAGCCTTCCAAGTCTGGTGGGCACAGAGGGGCACTAGGAGAGGGCAGATGTCTGCAGAGTAGCAGCATCCCACTGCTCAGTGCGGGCATGCAACCCTTGGAGCAGAAGGACGGAGCTTTCCCCAGAGCTCCAGTCGTCGTGTGCTCTGTGCTGATACCAAGAAGAATTGTTATGGCTTGTTATTGATGGAAATCTAACTTAATTTTCCTCTTAATAAGGGCTCTAAGTAGTCTTAACATTATGGTTCAGCTGATTTCCCTTCTTGGCTAGGTGTGTGTCCTTCGCTGTTAGTGCTAAACAAAGCTGCTCGAGGTGGATCCTGTGCAGATGTATGTACCTCCTGCATTCAAACAACTATCAGGTTTTACATTTAAAGGCTCTTTTAGACCTTATTTTGTCAGGACCTTTGCAGCTGGCATTTCATAGCACATACTTTATTATCCCAGTCATCACTTCGACCGTTTTGTCATTTTAACCTCCCCAGTTGCTGCAGTAGACAGTTGTGGGGATAATCTGGAGTGAATTTCCTTGGCTGGTGTTGAAACCACAAAGAAATCCAAAGTAGTTCCGTGAAAAATGAATCTCTTGATGAAACTATTTGCGACAGGCTGAAAGGGGGAGTATAGAATGAAAACCCAACTGCAGGGAAGTGGCCGTGGGGGCACCATCATGGGCTGGCAGCTGCCACCTTCCATGGCACCCATCATCTCAGATCTGTTTTAACCACCAAGTTAGTGGTGGAAGTTAGAAGTTCGAATAGCCAGCCTTGCTGAGCAGGGAGCAGACCCTGGGTGGTGGATACTTACTGCTATTTATCATGGAATCCTAAGAAAACTAGGGTTGGAAGGGACCTCAAGGATCATCTGGTCAACCTTTCCAGGCAAGCAATGACCTAGACTGGATGTCCCAGCCCCCTGTCCAGATGAATCTTAAACAGTGTCCAAACATTGGGGAAATCCACCACTTCCTGGGGAGATGAATTCCAGTGGCTCATTGTTCTCATGGTGAACAATTTCCCTCTTGTGTCCGGTTGGAATCTCCCCAGGAGTAACTTGTGCCATCACCCCTCATCTTTCCCCGTGTGACTCCTTGTCAAAGCAAGTCTCCGTCTTCTTTGTAGCCACCCTTTAAATACTGGAAGAGCATTATAGTATCTACATCAGGGACTGTAGCGATGGGACAAGGGGTGATGGGTTCAGGTTAGATATAAGGAAGAAAGTTCTTCCCTGTGAAGGGTGCTGAGGCGCTGGCACAGGGTGCCCAATAGAAGTGGTGAATGCTCCATCCGTGGCAGTGTTCAAGGCCAGTTGGATGGAGCCTTGGGTGACATGGTCTGGTGTGAGGTGTCCTTGCCCATGGCAGGGGGTTGGAACTGGGTGATCTTAAGGTCCTTTCCAACCCAAACCATTCTATGATTCGATGTTGTGCATTATCTCACTCAGTTCTGCATCAGTCTTAGGTTACAATTTCTTTTTCCTGCCTTCACGTTCGCCTTTTCTCATCACGTCCGATAAAATTAAATGGAACTCGCAGAACATCACAGAGCGACACGCAGGATGTGCCTTGTTAACAGAGTGGAATAAATTAATTACACGCCGTGAACTAACTGAACTCATGTAGTAATTGATGAATTAATTTAATCGTGTCTGTTACGAATAGGAAACCTCAATGCTGGCAGAATAAAGAGCCATCCGTCGTCTTCACTGTATCATTAGGGGGTTCTATGGGTTTAGTTTCCCTTAGTCTGGTAATGGCCACATTAAGGAAGTTACACCCTTCATTTGCAACTTGGGGTTCTTTGTGATTCCATCCTACATCACTTCCAGGCTGAATTCCTTGGAAGCTGTGACTTTTCCAATTGCTTTTTCTTAGCCAACTGGCAGCATTCGCTCTTCATCCTTATCTTTTTTACACTGGTCAGACATCCAACACCATCAATCATATTGTCCAGCTTGAGATTCCATCCTGCCTGGATGTCTGTAATTCCAGGGGGTTGTGATCTTTCTTAATGGTTTGTACACAGTGACATTCTCTCTGTGCATTTTCTGCATCTTCTCTCTTCCAGATTTCCTCTGCAAACACAGATCTGACCCCTGTGCAGTCAAGTGTCATATCTGCACCTCTGTGCATCACTTTATTTCTCATCTGAGATGTTTGCCTGACCCGCATACATGTGAATTGATAGCAGTCAGCTGCAGCTCAGTACAGTTTCAACAGAAAAGAGCTTTCTCCTGTGCTAACCCTTTGTAAATGCCACAAAAATACCTTTATTTAAGCTTCTCTTTCAAAGCTATACCTTGCAATGATGCTGAGATAGGCCATCAGGCAGTTCATCTGCCTTTATATCAGGTTTTATTGTCTCATTATTCCTTATGCTTGCTCTCTTTTTTATGTCTCTTCATTCTTCCTTGCCTCAGGCAGTAAACTAGAAACCAAACTCCTTTCATTCTGTTTTATATGAAGCTCCTAGATCGGTGTGTCCTGGTCCATGGCAGGGACTCTGCCCTGCTACAGTAGTTTTATAGTGCCTCACTTGGAAGTCCCTGGAAAGTAAATCAGACTCATAGAATGGTTTGTGTTGAAGGGACCTTAAAGCTCATCCACTTCCAACCCCCTGCCATGGGCAGGGACACCTTCCGCTAGAGCAGGTTGCTCCAAGCCCCTGTGTCCAACCTGGCCTTGAACACTGCCAGGGATGGGGCAGCCACAGCTTCTCTGGGCACCCTGTGCCAGCGCCTCAGCACCCTGTTTTTATCCTGACAGTGTGTTTGTCCTGTAACAGTAATGAAATACATGAACTGAGTAGTAAAAGGGGTTCAGGAGTAAAGATCAGTAAATACTCAAAGCTGTGCGTAGTTGGGTGGATGTAATCAATTCCAGCAGTGCCAGATGCTCGCCAGTTGATCCACATGTGCCTTCCCAGTATGCAGTGAAGATAATTCTCACCTCCTGGCTCTTGCAGTCTCTAGCACAACTTACAGGCCATTGATCAGACCCTAAAATCTCTAGGTAAAGATTTACAAAGATCTTTGCCCAGAGAAGCTGTGGCTGCCCCATCCCTGGCAGTGTTCAAGGCCAGGTTGGACACAGGGGCTTGGAGCAACCTGCTCTAGTGGAAGGTGTCCCTGCCCGTGGCAGGGGTTGGAGCTGGATGAGCTTTAAGGTCCCTTCCAACCCAAACCATTCTATGATTCTATGGGAAGCATTACAAAAATGGCATTACACACACATACTGTTAATATTAGGCAAATGAGACTTTTAAATATACCACTTTATAAATTCCAGGTGCTGATCTCATGAGAACACCTTGCATATGCCAAAGGAACATATTGTTTGAGAGGAAAACCTGTTTATAAATATATGCAAACTGAAAGGTAAATAATTGCTGTTTCCAGTAAATTGATGGAATATTCTCTCTGCATTGATTATGTTTCCTGCTGTGCAGTATGTTGTGGCAATAGAGCTGGCATATATTATGTTTGTCGCCCTGAAGCACCAGTGTGTAGGAAGTGGTTATCTTTTAAGATTTCATTTCTGATTCTTTGCTGCTTCAGCACAGCAAAGAAGAGTTCAAGGGTGGTTTGTTTTGCTCTGCAAATATTTCTGGCTTGGGTTTGGGGTTTTTTTGCAGTGTCATAGACGATGGGAGGAGTTAAGAATATTTGTCTTCAGCTAAAAGATCCTCTGCAGTCTGTTTGTGAGGCGTGGGAATTCAGTCGGGATTAAAAACGGTCACATTTAGAATCACAGAATCAGCTGGGTTGGAAAAGACCTTTAAGCTCATCAAGTCCAACCATTCCCCAGCACTGCCAAGGCCACCACTAACCCATGGCACTGAGGCCTCGGCTACACGGGGTGTGAACACTTGCAGGGACGGTGACTCCAGCCCTGCCCTGGGCAGCCTGTTCCAATGCCTGAGCACCCTTTGGGGAAGGAATTGTTCCTCAGCTCCATCTAAACCTGCCCTGGGGCAGCTTGAGGCCGTTTCCTCTTGTCCCATCCCTTGTTCCTTGGGAGCAGAGACCAGCCCCCTCCTGGCTCCAGCCTCCTGTCAGGCAGCTGCAGAGAGCGAGAAGGTCCCCCCTGAGCCTTCTCTTCTCCAGACCAAACCCCCCCGGGTCCCTCAGCCTACCCCTCCTCATTTCTGTCTGTATTTTCTGTGTGATCAGTTTAATTTCACTTCCTTTTCAGGCATTGCGGAGACTTTCAAACTAGGCAGCATTTGGGTTTATATTATATCAGAGGAGAAATACAAAGGAATAAACATTTTCCTGTGTGTTTATTGTTATTTTTAAACTATGTGTAAGACCAATTCGTTCCAGGTCACCTTTCACCCTTTGACAGACAAACTAACACCATCATTTATGAAGTGACATAGATGAATCCAGATAAGCAGAGAGGCAAAACAGTTACAGGCGCCTGGTTTTAAGAGCTCACTTTGTAGAGCCAGAAGTGGATGCGATAGGATGCGCGGCGCAAGGGCACGAGCAGCAGGTCTAGTTTGTGAGTGCTTCATGACAGGAGCATTTCTGGGATTAGTGCTTCTGTTGAAATTTATATAACGGCTACGTTGCCAGGGTGGTTTCTAAAAAGGATGCTCATCCCTCAGAGTGCAAAAGCTTTAAGTCAGAAGAAGTATTTTAAGCTGAAGAAATCTTTTCTTCCCCTGATGATGATCAGTTTTCTCCCAGATCCCTATGAGATGCTCTTGCGTATGTAAGGCAGCAGTGGGAATGAAAACATAAATGGGTTTAGAGTGTTAAGACATAGACAAGCAACAGTGAGTTTTGTTGTGGGTGGCTACTGTGTTAACATACCTTAGAAAACAACAGGGAATTGCTGTTGTTCGTTATGGTTGTCCTGTATGATTGTTGCAGTGTTACATCTGCTGCTTTTACGCAGCAAATCGTGGTCCCCTGGGGAGGAAAACCCTTCTGTGTTCCTGCCTCTGTTATCCCAAAGATTGGTGTTTGACAGAAGAGCAGTCAGCTGCTATGGTGATGGGCACAGCGAGGAACATGGACAGAAATAGCGGCGAGGCTGAAGCCAGACTACTCCTGCTTCCTTATGGCTTCAGTAGCCCGTTCTGCATTCGACGGAGACTGATTTCAAGGAGTGAGCAGGTTATTTTGCTGGTTTCTGCCTCAAATTCTCACAAACACCACAAAATAACGCTCAGGCGAAAAGCAGAGTGAGATAGATACTCAAATCGATGCTGTTTGTACAGGACTGCATGTAATTCCCTGCAGTGCAGCTTGCGCCGTTGTGCTTGAATTTGGATGCACCGAGATCTCCCTCCTCCCATGCGAACTGAAGTCAGTTTTCAGTGATGCATAATTCATACACTGAAGCCTTTGTCACAAAAACATGATAGTGTTTTTCCCCCGAGTTGTTAAGCCTGCTTTTCTATTTTTAGGAGTTCTATTCCCTAATAAATCCCCCAAATCAGCCTGAAGCTGGTTTCAAAACAGAGCTCGGAGTAAATCTGACACAACTCGTACGTCAGGGATGTTGCTCTACGCACTCGATGATTCTCTGCCACCTGCTATTTACAGCTCCTTCCTCCACAAAGAGTTATATTTCCTTATGGCGTGGGGATGCACCACTGCCATGGCGCTAGTGCATAGGTGGACTGCACCTCAGGGCGTACCAGGAGGTTTGGAGACCATTCGGATGTGTGCAAGGAGTATCTACACATATACCTCTATAGGAAACAGAGACAGCAATTTCTTCCCATGAATTTTGAAGCTGTAATTGAAAATTACTCCTTCCACAGGGACATGATACCTGCATTGGAGTGGTGGGGTTCATGGTAAACCTTGGCGGCCTGTTTTGACTGTAAATGCACTGACATTAGTTCGGGTTGTGAGGAGCTGTAACTTGGCTAAAAACCTGTTTAAGAGGATGGAGAAAGAGAAGAATCGTTGCAAAGTTGTGTTTTAATGTATCTCTTTGTAGGACAACACGAAGAGGGGACTAATTCAAACAGCTTCTGGTGTTTTTGTCTTCCAGATTCTGAGGACAAACCTGTCGATAATGAGTTGTTCCAGAAGTACACGGAGAAAATTGTACATGGTGGAGGCTGTTTTGTCTGAGGTATAGCACATCTGTGTCCCTCCCTGGCATCAGCTGGTGTTCTGAGTACCTTGTACCCATCAGAGCTTTCCTGCTGGAAAGAAGCTTCTGAAATGAAAAAGATAAATTTATTGTGCATACATAATGGGATGTTTCACTAGTGGGAAATCAGAGAATCACAGAACGGTTTGGGTTGGAAGGGACCTTCAAAGCTCATCTAGTTCCAACCTCCTGCAATGAGCAGGGACATCTTCCAACTAGATCAGGTTGCCCAGAACCACATCCAGCCTGGCCTTGAGTGTCCCCAGGGATGGTGCATCCACCACCTCTCTGGGCAACCTGTGCCCGTGTTTTACCACCCTTATTGTAAAGAACTTTTCCTCACGTCCAGCCTGAATCTCCCTCTTTTAGTTTAAAGCCATGACCCCTTGTCCTGTTGGAACAGGCCCTGCTAAAAAGTCTTTCCCCGTCTTTCTTATAGGCCTTTCTTAAGAACTGAAAGGCCACAATAAGGTCTTCCTGGAGCCTTCTCTTCTCCAGGCCGAACAACTCCAACTCTCTCAGTCTGGCTTCATTTGAGGGCTGTTTGTGCGTTCCACAGGATCATTCCCCACATGTCTGTCTTGGTAGCTCTTTTCAATACAGCTAAACAAAGCACAAAAGGAAAGAGATCTGTGAAGTACTGTCATCAGTGAGGCAATTTCTGACAGTGGTGGTTTGTCATGTCATTAATTTCATCCCAAATGACCCAAGTGTCTTGTCTTCTTACCTGTTTATGTCAAGCCACCACAGACCTTCTGATCATATTGAATTCCAGCTGTAGAGGCTTTGACTGTTCCTTGCACATTGTCGATTTTAAGATCACAGAATTGTTCAGTGAGAAAACCTTTAATGGAAGACTTCAGGAAAGTTGGGCCTTTCATAAAACCCCAGTAAAACTTGAGTAAGAATCTCAAAGTTTGGTGTATTGATTTTCTTGTGAAAGTTCAAGAGCTGTGTTTCATTGCAGGCTGAAACTCATCTCAACTCCTCATGACCAGCTGAGCAAGAGAGATGGGATTTGATGCTATCCAAGGTGTAATTCCACAGTTCATGTCTTTTGCTAGTGCCAGCTTAATAAGTTTCTGCCTACTCCCAGCCATTCATTTCCAGCTCAGCAGCAATGCGGTGCTGTCTCTTCCCTGCCTGCGTGGAAAACCAGATGACTGAAAATAGCCTTAGTCAAGAAGAGAAACACTTGGTGGGGTTTTTCTTTTGAATTAGAATGATTTGAATGACCTTGCGCACAGCACAGCCCATGGGCAGTTGTGTCAGTACAACTGAAGGTGACACTAACCGCAGCATCAGAGGCAGCAGCGAGCGCTGGAGGGTGTCCCAGTGTTAAGTGATTTTGCTGTCAACAGAGATCTGCTCTGGGACCATCTCCTGGATGAAGGGGTTTCACTATCCACAGTCTTATTTATTGAACTGCTGCTTTTCATTTCATTTCATTTTATTAAGAAAGATTTAACATCTTGCTTGGGCAGGTTTGGGTTTTTTTTTCTCTCTCCTTTAGGAGATAAACCATGTCTGTGAGCAGTCAGTCAGCTTTGTGGACAGCCATGAATGTCAATAAAGTCTTGGCAAACACAGGAGGTATTTATTCAGCCTTGCAAATTAAAAACATTTTTCCTGCTTGTTTAGTGAAGGGAACAACAACAAAAAACCCAGACAAATTACAGAGCGGATGAGCTCTCTTGATAGTTGGAATTCATTAAGCTGGTGGTGAAAACTCTGGGGGATTGATGGTGCAGAAAACTAAAGGATGAAGCAGCTTTTCCCCAATAGCTGTGGTTTAAGTTCAAGTTGAAAATGACCGAGCAAAGAAATCCCTTAAAGACATCTGTAACTGACTTCACAGTCTCAGTTTCTATCTTGGTAGGCAGTTCTTCCTCACTGCAGTCAGTATTAATTGCTTTTTTCAGCTGACGGATAATTTCTCAATGGCTGCTCCATCTTCGTCGTGCCATCGGGTGTCTGCAGCAGTTCATAAACGAGATACATGGTTCAGCAGGATGTTCGCACAGGCACTTGCTGTGCTGTAGCCATTCCCCTGAAGCAGAGGCTTTCTGCAGAGATGTCAATCTGTCATCTTCCCTTGGCTCCACGTTTTATTAAAGCAAAAGAAAAAGGAATTTCAGAAGTTACAATAAGTTGAGTGGTTTGTCAGACGTAACGTACTCGCCGGCTATTGTCTGCAAATTACAGGCTGACTGGGTCTTTTAGCCTGTCAGAGATGGATTGTAAAGCTGTCATAAGTAAAGCTCGAACAAAACCCATTTAGGCAGCTCCTGTTAGGGCAGAGCATGGAAAGGAAGCAGTAAGGCTTCACTTTCTATGGGTTTCCTACAGGATCATTAGTCCCGTTGGAAGTCTTTCCACGTTGCGACCAGTTGATGTTCTCTCTGATTATCCCCTGATTAACGCGATAAAGTGCCTACAGTTGTCATTTGCAGTCAAAAGATGGGATCACAGTTCACATATTATTCCGAGTGCTTAATAGCAGGGGTTCATCCCTGGAAGAGAGAGGGTTGGTTACCTGGTAGGTGTTCGCATGCAGATAAAGCACCTGTAAATCAGGAGAATTATTCAACAGCAAAACAAAGCCATCGTAAACTCTAATCTCGCAGTGCTTTAATCACAGATAAAACTTGACTCGTGTAAGTAATCCCATCAATGTCAAAAAGACATGTGAATTATGAAGGATTTAAGATCAGGGCTTAAATCACTGACTTGTCATCTCTGGAAGATTACAGAGCAGCGTTATATGTAACTACAGAAACACAAATGTAATTGGGAGCTAAAACTTTTATCTAAGTCTATGAATTCTTGCTGTTTCCCAAGCTCTTACATAAATATAAAGACATTATCTCCTCTGTTTCCTTTCTTCCCTTCCAGTTAAACAAGAAAATTGCTCTCAGCTTTTCTCATCATTAAATGAAGGAAGGACAGAGCAGTTCAAGATCTGAATTCATCTTCTAAGACTTCCAGGACCTAATTAGGAGGAGGCATCTCAGAGAAGTACAGTAGCTCTCTATCTGCAGTTCATTTGCTTTTCCAATTTAGAAATGACAGTTTACAGCCCTAATGTGAGAGTGTTTCTCATTATCTGTGTTCTAGAAACACACAGAGTTATTACAAGTTTTGAAAGATGCTTTCTTCAAAAGTGCAAATGATATTAAATGGAAGGATTTGCTCCCTGGGTAGTCAGAGGTGCTGTTGTCTGCACCCCTTGGAGGGCTAGTGGCAAAGACAGAGCCACACAACTGGACCCTGGCTTCAAATCCCACGTGTGTCACGAATGCAGCTGCACAGGAGCAGATGGAGCAGCACGATTTAGCCTTGTCTTGTCCAGGGAAGATGCTGGTTGTGAAGTGTCATCGCTTTCCTGGTTTCCCAGATGGATCTCAGGTTTCTTGGATGTTCTCATGAAGATTTTCTTGGAGAGGCACGTGGTAGCTGTGCTGTTGACAGATACCCTCGTGGGAACTGTCCGCACTAGTCTGAGATCTCTCTTCTCTTATCTTCAGCCATCTAGCAGTTGGGTTTCTAGTCTAAGCTGGTTGCTTTTATTATCATTATGGTAAATGGAGAGGGAGATGCAGCTCTAGAGGTAATGAAACCTTAGGAACAGATGTAATGATTTGGGTTTTTCACATGGTTTCCTGCCCCTGAAAAGAAGGAGTTGGAGGATGTTTGGCTGTCCTCAGGAGACCACAGATGGGTTCATCTTGGGTGATGGTTGTAATCAGCTAAAATGAGCCTTCACAGGGCTTCCAGGGATGGGTACAGTGCAATCAGCTAAAATCAGCTTTCACAGGACTTCCAGGGGCAGGTACAATGCACCCTGAGTGTAGGAGGGAAAAAGTAAGGTGCTTCACTCTTCTTGAACACACTCCAGCAAGGTAAAATGTGAGGCTTTTGAATGGCTGGAGGAAACAGTTCAGTCCTGCCCACACTTTAAAGCTGCTTTATTTTAACCATGCTAAAGCATTAGTGTTTCTTATGGAATATTCCCAGAGGCTGGGGACAGAGCCTGGGAGATGGGCACGAGCACAGCTCAGCCCTGCTGCTCCCAGCCAAGCTGCTTCCTGACTGCTCAGCTCCACGCAGACACTTTCTGGACAGAATAGCTGCATACTAAATCCAGCGCTGATGTGGCCTGGCATGGTTAGAGCTCTTCCAGTAACTGAAGTGACTGCCCGTTTTCAGCCTACTCGCTTTGGTTGTTTTCCTTAAAACAATGTTGTTCTACACCCTCCTGGGCCACGTGGTCTCGTCATGCCTCCCCTCTGCCATCGAGACACGCACTGTGCCTGTTGTGCAGCGCTGCTCCTGGCGATCTGTTCCTTGCTGGAAGGCTGGGATATAGAGAACATGTCACCGTGAACGTGGCTGAGCCCCGCAGCCTGCGCGAACGCTCAGCACTGGCTTTGGCATCATTCTGCAGATGCGATTGGGGTGTGTTTGTTCTGCCAGCTCAGATGAGGAGTCGCAGAGAGGTTACACACAAGAAAAATACATCTGTTTGAAGGGAGCAAATTGTCTCGAACGCGTTTCAGTAGCAGACTTCCAGGAAAAAAGCCTGTGTCAGACTTCTTGGAAGTAGTGCTTGGACCAGGTGGTAAGTGCCAGATCTGGAGAGTCTGCAATTAATGCAATCCCTAATGCTAGGCTTTGGGCACATGCTTTTCTCTCACGTTGCAAATACCACCTCAGCGAGAGCAGGCAGGTGGGCTGTTTGCAGCCTCTCTGCCTGACCTTTAGGATGAATATTCAACATCTCAGCATTAATACGTAGCTTCTGTCACACGCTGCTGCTGTTAAAAATAAGCTGTGTTAACATCTTGCAGGAGACCTTTCACACGTCGTTTCGCTGTCACTAGAGGGAGTTTGGAGCTGTGCTTCCCGAATGGATTTGTCTGGTGGTGGGCAGAGCTCAGCAGACGCAGTGTGTTAATAGAAGACAGTAATAAAAGTGGGATGAAGGTCCTGCTTTTCTGGTGAAACGCTTGTACGTGTTGTCCAAGCTTGTCTGACAAAAGTCTTCAGAGCCACACTGCTGCAAGCAATTCTGTTCCTGTTGGTAGCACTGTAATAGAAAACAGAAATAATGACTCCAACCGAAATCAAGGGTAAGAATAAGAAAAAAGCATCAACTATTTAATAGGAAGAATAAAAAACCCAACATGGATAGGTATTCTTCTGTGGCATTTACAATTTATTGTTTCAGGAATATCATCCCAGCTGGAAATAAGCTCCCTCAGGAAGCTGGTTTCATATGGTGGTTTAGATTTAACTATTCATTGTCTAGCACCATTTGAAATCAGTGTTCTTGGAGGAAGAATGCCTGCCTTCATCAGCCAAAGGGATCCTCGGAGTCCTTGGTGGGAAAGAAGAGGAGCTCAGGATCTTCCTTGTGTGCTTCTGCCATGACAATTGGCTTCACCACCAAGCTGCGTTCCTCAGCAGGCTGGGACTGCAGGGTCTGTGGCCCTGGTGACCCTTAGGAGAGCAGTGCAATGTGTGCTTTGAATCTCTGCTGTAATACTGCTGGGCACCAGCATGTTTATAGTGTTTGCAGAAGGTGAGCAACAGCTTTGGGAATGGAGAAAGGCTTACGAGACGTGAATCAGTGCAAGGAAGTGTAATACAGAATTACAACACAGAACTGAAGATGTTAATGCAAATGTTAATGTAAATCTAGTACAAACACCATGGGGAGGGATAAGGAAGAGAACTTCATTTGCTTCACTGGCTTTTCAACTCAAAGCCTGTTTCAGCCTTACATAGATCAGTTTTTGTTAGTTCTTTACCACCCTTGTAAATACCTTGTACATGTACCATACAAGACACACAATAGGATTTAAAGCAGATAATGTTAAATTTAAACACTGGAGTTCTGGATGCTCTTGACATCCCTGCTGTGTGTTTGCTTTTTCATTGTGGCATGTTTGGCAGATCTGAATATGCTTATTTATGTTGTGTGACTCAACTTACCAGTGTTGAGGCTGGAGATGCTCATTGTAGTTAATGGAAATGGCCAGCACCAGCATCTGTGAGAAGTGGACCGTGAATGGTTTGTCGTGGTGTCCGTGTTTAAGATTGGCTTTACCCTATTAAAAGCTGTGTGTAGCTAATGATTGATGTTGAAAGTTTTCACTTTCTAAACCTTTGTTTTAATAATACTTATAATACTCTTTAGCGAATAATGCCACAGAGGTAATTCATGAACACTTTCCAAGTATTTGGGGAACCTCCAATGTAAAACACTATCCAGCATTTAACTCTTCCTCCTTGCAGATCTCAGTAACCCCTTTAGAGGATGACTGATTTCTTTTGGTGTTCAGAGTCAATAATATTTTCTAGCACCATTTGAAATCGGTTATAGTGATTGGGGAATTGCTCCTTGTGACTTTTATACAACAGGCTCCAGAGGCAGTCTTTAATAGGACTGAAAACAGTGTGTTTCTTTAGTGAACAGAGTTGCTCGATGCAGAAATACTACATGTTTAGGTGCTTTTATATAGCTGGAGAGTTCTCCTAGGATAAAATAACAATCTTTGGTAGATAGAGTATATGAAACGTGTAACACAAGGTCTTGGTTTAGGTCATCTGAGTAAAGATGGAATGGTTTGGAAAGCCACACAGGACTGAGAGTGAAGATAAAGGGAGATGGTTTTCCCAATGAGAATAATCAGTGTGAACTGCAAAGAAAACAAACTCGCCCTGTTGGTTTAATGATCTGTCCATGAGGTATGAGGAAATACAAAGTTGGCAGCAGGAACCCTTCCCATCTCCAGTTACTGTTCTCTGGACATGCTGAAAGCGAGACCTTGTGAAAGATTTCATTGCCAGCCTGAGAGCTTTTTGCATTCTCCTCTCTTGCACTCTTCACGGTGTAAGCAACAGAACACCAGAGTCATCTTCCCATAGACCTCATAATGTCTAAGAAGTTCCCTCTGGAAATTCAGCTCTTCAAACACAACTGGCCAGAGATGGGTGTCAAAGTGTGGGTCGTGTCCCCAGTCGCAGCAGGATCTCATTATCCATGAAGATAATCCCTGAAACTCATCCTTTGACCAGCTTGTCACACTTCATCCGGCTTTTTGGGAGCTAATAAAAGAGACCAATCTACAGCAAAGCATCCCTGGCCAACCTGCAGCAAAGCATCCCTCTGGGAGGGACTGTTTCCTAGTGGTGAAAACAGACTTTCCCCACTATTCCATGTGGGGAAACTCAGAAATAGCTACAGGCTGGAAACAACTGGAGCAGCTTTGGAGTATTTTGGGGCATTTCTAAGGTTGTGGCTGGTTGTTGGCAGCAAATTTATCTTTGTCTTGCCCCCTCCTCTGTCTCTTCATTGGTATATAGGATCATAGGATGGTTTGGGTTGGAAAGGACCTTAAGATCATCCACTTCCAACGCACTGCCATGGGCAGGAACACCTCACACTAGACCATGTCACCCAAGGCTCTGTCCAACCTGGCCTTGAACACTGCCAGGGATGCTCCCATTACTTGTCTATCTGTTTAACCAAGAAGGGATCAGATAATCACAAACCAAAAGGGACTACATGTGGAAAGCACATGGCCTCTTTCTAAGTCTCTCACTTCCATCCGTTTGTGAAATCCACCCTCAGGATTTGTCTGCCTTTTATAGGTCTAACTCTGGGAAGTGGGTAGCACTGTGTTCAGTACAAAAGGCTCTAGGTTAGCCCTTAACCTAGAAATTATTAAAATACTGCAAATACAGCATGCCTGGCAGGATATATTTTTGCAGTATGATGCAGAGAGCTGACACCTGCCCACATACATATTTTAGGGGGTTTGGTCTTGTCGAGGTTAAAAGCTATACATAGTATTGTAAGTACATGCACTGCTTAAGAAGCTCCCGTACAGACCATTGCTAAATGATTCCTTGCGTGAAGAATCGGTTACAAAGTGATCCCACAACACCAGCTTATTGAAGTTGCAATTACTGAAAGGTAAGAGGGGTTTAAGCTGTAGTAATGTTCTCTGTTTGTGCCATATAGCAAGGAAAAACGGAGCTGCTGAGTGCTTGGATCTCGTGAAAGGCTTTTCAGACGTGAGTACTCGTGCGTCCGTGTGCTTAGAGGATTGTGTCCTGTTCCACGTCAGATCTTTAATGCAGCAACAGGGAAAGAAGGGAGGAGAGAAGGTGGGAATGGAGGAGGAAAAATGCTTCATGAACACAAATGTTTCAGTATAAAAGAGGGACGTGGAGCTGTTGGAGCAAGTCCAGAGGAGGCCACAGAGATGCTGCGAGGGCTGGAGCAGCTCTGCTCTGGAGCCAGGCTGAGAGAGCTGGGCTGGGGCAGCCTGGAGAAGAGAAGGCTCCTGAAGGGGACACCTTAGAGCAGCTCCAGTGCCTAAAGGGGCTCCAGGAAACCTGGAGAGGGGCTTTGGACAAGGGCCTGTAGGGACAGGCCAAGGGGAATGGCTTTAACCTGCCAGAGGGGAGATTGAGATGAGCTCTGAGGCAGAAGCTCTTCCCTGTGAGGGTGCTGAGGCGCTGGCACAGGGTGCCCAGAGAAGCTGTGGCTGCCCCATCCCTGGCAGTGTTCAAGGCCAGGTTGGACACAGGGGCTTGGAGCAACCTGCTCTAGTGGAAGGTGTCCCTGCCCGTGGCAGGGGGTTGGAACTGGAGGAGCTTTAAGGTCCCTTCCAACACAAACCATTCTGTTATTTTATGATACATATTTATGAGGAAGAGAACAGCAGATGTAATGGGTTCCTTTTTTGATCCTGTTTGCTCTCGACTCTTAGTCTTTTTAAAAACTAAAGCTACCAGAAGATATTCACATAGAAGGTTTAGATGCAGAATGTTGCTTAGGAAAATGGCCCCAGCCTCGCAGTGCTGCTCAGGTACCACAGTATTACACTTACCCTGTTTGTTTGCAGGTCTTCTCCATGCTGCAGTTTGATACCCTGCAGCATCACTAAATGTAACGTGCAAGGAGATTGCTTCATGGTCAGCAAAGTTTGACGAGTTGCCAGTCTTCTGGAATGATGAATTGAAATAAACACTTGGACTAAGCCAGAAACGGATGGAAGTCAACTGTTGCTCTTCCCCCGAAGTCTCTCTTCTGGACTAACATGAGAGGTGTTTGATCATGGGGTGAGAGGGATGTTACATACTGGGAAATCACAAAAATACTTCGGGAATGTCTTCCAATGTACCCTTCTGCTATGAATGGGGAATTAAACCATTTTATTTTACTATGCTGATCCTAAATTTGAGTTGTTACATTAATTTGTCTGAAACTTCTATGATCTTGCATCATAATATCAAAAAGTCTGGCTTCTACGTGAGGATATTCTGTGAAATCCATCGTCTTTCGGGAATCTGGGGGGGCAAATATCCTGATGATGTTGAATAGGAGCAGGGGATGATGATGGTGAACTGATTTGTTTTCATGGTCAGTACATTGAGGGTCAGAACTAATGTGCAGCATCTTAATCCTTATGTTGATGATACATGCAGTGTAATGTGCTTACAAAAGAGAGGAGCAGGAAATAAGATTGTGATATTCTACAAGATGCTTCCTGGTTTCTCCAAGCCTGTTTAGGGCTTGGTAGCCAAAAATAACCTGCTGGTGAGGGAGCTGTTGTGTCCTCACACACATTTCCAGTGCTGTAATGGGCAGCAGGGGTACAAGGAGAGTGAATCCGGGTAGTGTGGCTTTTCCTGCAGGCTGGCCGAGTCCAGCTGAGGCCTTTGCTAAGGATGAAACAGCAGAGGCTTGTGTTGGCAGAGCTCTGCTGTGCTGTAAAACAGACTGTTAAAGCTCACAGCGATTTAAAGATGCCTGGAGAGAGCAAATTCTTACTCGTTTGGGTAATCCTAACAAAAATAGTGCTATAATTTCTAGCTATCTCCTCTGGTAAATCAGATGCAGTGAGGGCAGCGGAGCAAATGGCAAAGCAACCTTAGTTAATGCTGCATGCATACACAAGAGGTTTTCACTTACCATGTCTCATTCAAGGCATCTCTGTTCTTTCTGGCTCTCTGTTTGGTGATGGGGTTCATCAAACTGGTGGCTTCTGTTCTCCAGCAGTGCCCATCGGGTGCTGCAAGTGCATCTCCCCTTGAAACATCCAGAGCTTTAGGGTTCCAGACATGAAAGCTGGAGCAGCTACATGCTCCCACCTCTGCTGTTGAGCAGGAAAGAGGGTCTTCTCTATGTTCTGCCAGTCAGTATAGTGGTTACAGACCTTTGCCCAGAAGCTATTCCCATTCAGCTCCTTGAACTTAGAGGCAACATATTTTCTTCCTATGCCTTTCTCACCCTTCTCTTGCTTTCCTACAACAGTCTAAGGTGAGATGTGGGGCTGCCTGCTCTGCTGCCCAGGTTGCTGGGTGTTGGAGTTGTCTTACGTGCAGCTTGTATTAGTGTTGCCTTCTCAGCATCACGGTCTGTCTCTTCTCAAGGTTTCCTCTCTGGAGAACCAGCTCTGGAAGCAGGTGACTTGGCTTCGGTGCTGGAGGGTCCATAAACCCAGTTTCTCCTTGTGTCAAAGAACAGGTTTTTAATGGCCACTTGCCATTAAAAGGAGAGGTGAGCCTTGGAATGATGAGGGTTTGAGGTCAGTATTCCAGTGCTAGCGCTGTTAATAGGATTGCTGCAGAGATTTCCTTGGGCTCTACATTCCAAAGCAATGGCAGTGTTCAAGGCCGGGTTGGACAGATCTTTGGGCAGCATGGTGTAGTGTGAGGCATCTCTGCCCATGGCAGGGGGTTAGAACTGGATGATCCTAAGGTCCTTTCCAACCCAAACCATTCTATGATTCTATGAACATGTCCAGCCCTGCGCCTCTCTGCCTGGATCTGTAAAGCCTGACAAAGCCTGAAGGAGCCGGCTGTGGTACAGTTTTCCAAGCAATCCATGGCACTGCAGAGCATGGACATCAGATGGGAACGTACATTTCCTTGTGACATCCTCACTTCTTCAGCTATCATCACATCAGCACATGTGGGGGAGTTAATGCAAAATGCAGTTGGATTAATATATAATTAATGATTTTACTTGGGTGATGCCACTTTGCAGGTTGTGGTTCTAAACCAGCCTGGCAGTTGTAAAGCTGTAAGCACACGTGAGGTGGCCAGTGTTTTTATAGCTTCTGGATGACCACAGAGTGATTTTCTCCCTTAGATTTTGCCATTATTTAATCATCAGTTTTGCCTGTCCTTACTGTGGAGCAGACTGGATAGTGTCCCAAATACTTTTGCATTGCTAGAAATGCCTAGGGCTGACGGGAAATCAGCCCAAGGCATTTCTTTTTTGGCTGAAAGGTGCCAAATCCTCAGAGATCAGAATCTGCTCAAGAAATGCATCAGGGAAAAGTGAATTTCTCAGGAAATTAATGGAAATTATCATGGATTCCCAGGCTTTCAAATAAGCTGTCATGTAAAGACTCTGTTTCCGGTGTGAGAGCTGAAATCACAGCTGAAGTGTTCACAAAAGGAAGAGAATCGTAGAAGCACAAACTAGGTTGGAAAAGACCTTTAAGATCATCAAGTCCAACCATTTGAGTGCAAGTGAATGTGCAAATTTCACTGTTCAATTCAGTATTCCAGTTGGAGAACTTTTAAGTGGAACAATGGCATAAAAAAAACCTCACTTTTGAGTTGAGATTAGCTTGGAAATGTTAAGACACCCATGAATAATGCACAATCCAGCCTTCCCACGGACACTACAAGAGCACGGCTCCGTTTGTCACCGTACCGAGATGTTTTCTGGCAATGCTGGAATTCTTCTGGTGCTGTTGCTTAGCTTTTAATTCCCCCGATGTAAACAGAGCTGAGGAACCAGATTGTTGAAAACGTTTGGAAAGGGCGAGTGTAAAAGCGAAGTACTCGAGTACTTGTGTGCGCTGTGTTAGAGCAGAGCGGCGGCAGAACCCGGCCGCCAGCCCAGAAATGGCATCAGAAGGAATAGTCAAAAGATTCATTTTTATACCTGTGGCTAATCAGAAAGAGCAGAGGGAAGAGCCCAAGACGTTTCAGAACCTCTCCTGTGCTCTACTTTAATACTGTTTCAACACAGTTTCAAAATCCAAATCAAAATCTCAGGATGCTCTTTAGCTCCGCACTCTCTGAAGCTGTGGGACCAGTTGACTTACCATAGAATCCCAGGATGGTTTGGATTGGAAGGACCTTAAAGCTCCTCCAGTTCCAACCCCCTGCCACGGGCAGGGACACCTTTACTAGAGCAGGTTGCTCCAAGCCCCTGTGTCCAACCTGGCCTTGAACACTGCCAGGGATGGGGCAGCCACAGCTTCTCTGGGCACCCTGTGCCAGTGTCTCACTACAAATCACCTACTCTTGAATAGGAGTAACAGACAGGTAGGTAGGTAGGTAGGTAAATAGATAGGTAGGTAGATAGATAGATGATAGATTGATAGATAGATAGATAGATAGATAGATAGATGGATGGATGCCAGGGATAGGGCAGCCACAGCTTCTCTGGGCATCCTGCACCACAAATCACCTACTCTTAAATAGAAGTAACTCATGGGTATGTAGGTAGATAGGTAGGTAGGTAGGTAGATGGGTGCCAGTTTTCATTTAGTATTGAATCCACACCGCTGTTTTGCAGACAGACTTTGGGTTTGCAGTGTCCTTTCAGCCTTCAAAAGTCACTTCAACAACGGGAGGAAAGCCAGGGCATCCCTTCAGCTGCATCCCCCCATCGGGTGATGGAGGTGGGAAGTGCTGGGATGAGGGATAGGTGGGGGCTCGTACCTAGCTCATACCTAAAGGGGTGCTCATCAGCTGCTCGAGCCATCCCAGCAGACGTGTGATGCCGCCTTTGTCCCGGGAAGCGTCAGGAGCTGCGTGGTTCTGCTTGAGCAGGAGAGGCAGTGGGTGGAGTGGAGCTGGCAGGGATCCCGGGAGCCGTTGGGAAGAGGCTGCTTGCAGGGAGGGAGCAAACTCACCACCCACTTGGGATGAAATCATGGAACGGGCAAACGCGAGTAGAGGCTGGTGAGGAGAATGAAGGTGTTAGGAGTAAAAACGGGGATGAGAGAGGAAGGATGCTGGACCGGCGAGAGGGCAGTTCCTGTGCTGGTGGGTTCAAGGAGGGTCTGGATTTCACTGTAACAGACACCACAGCGGTATAAAGGGAGGAATTTGTCACAGGAAGGTTTGCTTTAGCAGCATAGGAAAGTAGAACTCAGATACATGACCCCTTGGCTGGAAATCTATCAATCTGTGTCTGGAGAGAGGAATGATTGCTCCCAGACAAGCTGCTGCTTTCCCAGTCTAACCTCTGACCAAACTTGGACCAAGGAAGATGCGTTCCTAGAGCAAGGAGGGAGAAAGAGAAAAGATCTCTAGAGCTGGCTTGTTAAATCAGTGTTTCTAAGGGCTGCTGGCAAAGAGAGGCTGCATTGCCACTTTCCTTACCCCAGAGGGGGGTTATCCCACTGCTACCAGCTGGATGGGTGCGTTGTCTCCAACAAAGGAGTACTGGTCGTTGCCCAGTACAAACCAGCAAGGAAAACCCAGTGTGGCTGCTTCTTGCACTGTGGGACTAAACATCATCCAGTGTGAACTCTGAGGGTATTTCCCACCCCCCTGTTATTACCTAATTCCTGATAAATATACGAGAGCAGCTGTTTAAACCCAATGAGAAGCCCTCCAGTGTCAATGTTTTCCACCTGGATTCCTTCCCACACTGCAGTTCATCCCACAGCATTGCTGGAGAGCTCGAGCAGGCATAGAGCCAGCTGAAGGAGGAAACCCAGGGGACTTTGGATGCAGGGGATCCCTTCGGATGCAGGGGACTGTTGTGGTCCCCTGGAGTGCACCAGCATGCAGGGTTGTCCAGTGCACTCGCTGAAGGTGGCCTGAATCCTTTTGTTAGATCCTTTTTGCTCTTGGAAACATGGTTAAGGACATCACCGTCATGGTCTGGGTTTGAGGAATGGACATCTCATTACTCCTCTGCCTGCTCCAGCCACAAACAATGTGCAAAGCTCCATCCCCTCCATGGGCTGCGGCGGGTGCAGAGTTGTGATTGTCTGAGGAGAGACACAGCCAAAAACCAAGTGAAAAAAGAGGAGAAACATTTCCCAGCTCAGTTTCTTTTCCCAGAAAACCAGATGGATGAATCATTATAACAGCAGCTATGACAAGGGACCAGACAACAGACTGAGCCCAAGCCCAGCCCAGCCGAGGCAAGAGGGAAAACTGTCCAAGGATTCACCAACCCTCCCTCCCTCCCACATGTGTTTAAAGGAGCAAAGCTCCACAGATCACGCATGATGCTCTTGTAGGGATTTTAACCTTCCTCCATGTCCTAGCACAGCAGCAAGGCTGCACCTCGAATCCTGTGTCAGTGCTGGGCCCCTCACTGCAAGAGAGACATTGAGGTGCTGGAGCGGGGCCAGAGAAGGGCACCGGAGCTGGTGCAGGGCCTGGAGCACAAGTGTGATGAGGAACGGCTGAGGGACCTGGGGGGGTTTAGTCTGGAGAAGAGAAGGCTCAGGGGGGACCTTCTCGCTCTCTGCAACTGCCTGACAGGAGGATGGAGCCAGGAGGGGGCTGGTCTCTGCTCCCAAGGAACAAGGGAGAGGACAAGAGGAAACGGCCTCAAGCTGCCCCAGGGCAGGTTTAGATGGAGCTGAGGAACAATTCCTTCCCCAAAGGGTGCTCAGGCATCGGAACAGGCTGCCCAGGGCAGGGCTGGAGTCACCGTCCCTGCAAGTGTTCACACCCCGTGTAGCCGAGGCCTCAGTGCCATGGGTTAGTGGTGGCCTTGGCAGTGCTGGGCAATGGTTAAAGCTTAAATGAGCTTAAAGGTCTTTTCCAACTGGGTTGATTCTGTGATTCTATAATGAATTCAAAAGCACATAGTCAGGGAGGTCCATGTACCATGTTGATGTGGTCGGTGATGATCCCCAAAACCTAAATCCTCGCACCAGAGCTCACATCCTCACTGCTTTGTTGGTGAACACGTGCCAGGCTTTCCTCTGCTGGGAGAGGCTGATTCGCAAGACAAATAGACACACTCTGAATACAGCAGAGCAGCACTGCATGAACCACTTCAAAATAACATCAGGACTGACAAAGATTGAAGCAGCATTTAAAAGTTAGGAGACCCCCATCTTTGGGCAGCCCACGTAGCCTCTGTGGGTGCCTGCGCTGTGGTACCAGCCTTATTACATGATGGGAAGTTGTTTATTCCCATGGAATGCTGCCCCGCTCCACGCACACAATGCTGGTACTCACTTGGAGCGGGTTTTACTTTCCTTCTTCATGCTCATCTCCGCAGCATCCGAGTGCTTTGGCTGAAGCAATTGCTGTCATGTCATTGATTTTGTTTCATTTTTGAGAGGCTCTGCTGCCTTTTCTGCTTCACAAACAAGGAACCGGAGTGCTGAGAGATGGAGGTCAAAGAATCTATTAATGCTGGGTGCCCAGGTTGAAACAGCCAGCGCAAGATACTCAGGACTCGATGTTGCAAGCACAGATTCCTCTCGTGCCTTCCTTTGTTTCCTTCCACCTACCCTGCTGCATTCACTGCCCTCTTCCAACCTGCCCATTGGGCTCTCTCATTATGATTTGTAAATTCAGATGCTCTCTTGGGGTTTCAAGTGTTTTGCTCGCTGGCTGAAAAGCTATAGCTCAGCTCCACTCTGTTCTCTCTTGCTTCAAGGTAAACAAGGAGTCAGGGGAGGTCACTGCAGGTAAAAAGCCACAAGTCTGGGAGGAAATAACAGGACATCATTAAAGCCGGAATCGACACGAGCGATGTGGAGATCTCTTCACCTCTCCTACCCTCCGTGACTGCCACAGACCCCATCACGCAGTGAGGACAGCACAAAGAGCCTGCACCTCTAATAGCAAACCTGCTTTTTACCTCCACAGGGTGCTCGGTGCTCAGCTGTGTGTAAAGGAGATGGAAGCAGAGCCACGGGAGGGATGGGAAGGCAGAAGGAAACGGGCTGTACCAAGCATGTATTTGTTGCATTGGGAATAGCTCGTACTTGTGGGACTTGGTTGGATTCCAGGAAAACCCTGAGGGCAAGGCCACAATGCTGCTCATGGGATGTTACCAAGCCCCTGGAGCCTTTGGGGACCAGCAGTGCTGAACACTGTGTGCTCTCGGCTGCCCCAGGCACATCCGTATCCATTCACACAAGGACACAACATGTCCTGGGCTCCCTCCAAGCAGGAGCTGCCAGTGCCAGCACATCCACCTTTTATTTCTACCCACAGAGTCCTCTTCCCAGGCAGCTTTTGGGTGACCACATCCTGTGTCCCACATCTGAAAACACTCTCTAGCCTCAGGACCTGGCGTTTGGCTTGGGCAGAAGAATGCAATGGGATGATGATGTCCCAGCCTGGCACCAGGGAGGATTTATTTGGCTGCGTTGTAAACATGCAAAGGATATATCCCAAGTGTAGGGCAGGAGATGAGTGAGCTGGGACCTTGGAAGGTCCTTGGGGTGTGCGGTTGGATAGGAGGGTGCTGAGAAGGGCTTGTGAGGAGGAATGATGGAGCAATGCCTGGCTGGCTCTGAATGGGACCTTGCACACATCTGCCTGGGCTTTTCCTGCTGTTGCAGAGGCTTCCTGCGCTCCTCCTCGCTGCCTCCTTCACCTCTGGAGCTCTGCGTCACTGTTGCTGTTGGAAACATCACTATTCCATAAGCAGGCATGCAGGAGCGCTCGGGGCTGTGGAGATGAAGCAGAAGCAGCTTCAGGACACTTGGAACCAGGAAAACCAGTCATTTTACATCAAACTCACAGAGAAATGTTGGCTCAAAGGGACATCTCGGATCCAGCCTCCCACCCAGAGCAGGACTGTGCCAGGCTGTCACCCATGACTTGGTATGGTCATGTCCTAAACCCCCCAAGGATGGAGGGTGCACCAGCTCGGGGCTCTGACCCAGGACAGCAGCACCTCGCAGTAAGAGCCTTTCCTACATCCAAACTGAGCTTCCCAGTTTGCAGCAGATGCCTTTTATTAGTCTGGCACAATGGGGAGGAGTTTGGCTTTGTCTCTGCAGCCACCTTTTGTGTATTTGTAGATTGGAGTTAGAAGGGACCTTAAAGCTCTAAGCTCACCCATCAGCCTCCATGGGGCTGTGCAGGGCTTTTCCCCGCTGTTGCACCACTTGCTCAGAACAAAAGCACAGGAACTGCTTTTCAGACCCTGCTGTGCTCTCCCAAAACCAAGAGCATCCATGCACGCAGCTGCAGGAGATGAGTCGCTCCACCACAAGCATCTCCCATGGGATTCAGCCCCATCTCCCATGCTGGTGGCTTTCTGTGCATGTGGAAGGAGGCCAAATGGCAGCTTCCTTCACTCTGCAGAGCAGGCACCCCCAGAATGCTGAACTATGGGGAGACGAAGCCCTGGAGGGAACAACTGTAGCCCAGGTGCCCTGGTAGACCCAGGAGAGAGCATTCAGAGCATCATATCCTGCCTTCACAGATAGGTTTGGGGGGGTAGCAACAGGGCTGGGTCATGGGAAGGAGCTGGAAACACCACTCATGTCGTTCCTCTTTTATAGAAACCATCCTACATCCCAGTTCATTCACACACACATTTGCTGGGGTACATCTGATCCAGGCCATCTCCAGTTCAACCCACTGGAGTGTACATGGCCAAGCAGCGATGGACCACAAGTGACTCCCCACTGATGTCCCAGTGGTGATACCTGTCCTGGGTTTGGCTGGGATAGAGTTAATGTTCTTCCTAGCAGCTGGTGCAGTGCTGTGTTCGGATTTGGGATCACAGAATGGTTTGGGTTGGAAGGGACCTTAAAGCTCATCCAGTTCCAACCCCTGCCACGGGCAGGGACACCTTCCACTAGAGCAGGTTGCTCCAAGCCCCTGTGTCCAACCTGGCCTTGAACACTGCCAGGGATGGGGCAGCCACAGCTTCTCTGGGCACCCTGTGCCAGCGCCTCATGTGAACGCTGCTGATAACACAGGGATGTTTTAGTTACTGCCGAGCAGCTTGCACAGAGCCAAGGCCTTTCCTGCTCCTCACCCCACCAGTGAGCAGGCTGGGGGTGCACAAGGAGTTTGGTGAGAGGACACAGCCAGGACAGCTGATCCCAAATGTCCCAGGGGGTATCCCACACCATATGGGGTCATGCTCAGCATGGGGAAAGCTGCTGGGAGCCACTGCTTGGGGACTGGCTGGGCATTGTTTGGTGGGTAGTGAGCAATTGCATTGGGCATCACTTGTTTTGTGCATTCTATTATTATTATTATCATTATTATTATTTTCTGTCCTATTAAACTGTCTTTATTCCACTCCATCCACAATTTTTCCTTGTTCTCCCAATTCTCTCCCCCATCCCACTGCAGGGGGGGGAGCAAGCGAGTGCCTCTGAGGTTAAACCTGCTGGGTTAAACCCCAACACACCAGACATAGCACAAAATCCCCATTATCACTGTGGCCTTTCCTTTTTGGACCCAGTTTGGTGCAAGCTCAGTAAGATCTGTGAAGCATCAGGATGGAAAATGAGGATGAAGCTGTAAAACAGCAGCAACTTCACTATTGACATTGACACTGGGGGGAAAGAGCTTGTAGATGGAAGAATCAGAATCAACTAGGTTGGAAAAGACCTTTAAGATCATCAAGTGAAGGTGTCTGGAAGGAGAGGTAACGGAGAGCTCACTGACCCCTTCCTCCATGCTGCGTGCTTGCAATGTAATTATTGCTTCTCCTTCTTCTTCTTCTTCCTCTTCTTCTTCTTCTTCTTCTTCTTCCTCTTCTTCTTCTCCTCCTCCTTCTTATTCTTATTCTTATTCTTATTCTTTTATTCTTATTCTTATTCTTTTATTATTTCCTTTTCTGTCCTACTCAACTGACTGGACTCATTATATTAAACTATATTCAAAACGAATATGAACAGAGTGAGCCTGGATGCAAACAGGAACCAAGTCCAGAGGGAAGCTTCAACCACCCCTCACCAAGTCACCCCCAGGAGCCCCATACAGGGTGCAGGGGGGCACAGAAGGGTGACAAGGCCGAGTTGCCTATTCGAAAAGGCCCCAGTTTCTTGGGTTGATAGAATAGGAAAAGGAAAGTTAATGCTGCAACCTAGTGGAGGAAAACCAGCCGTGCAGGTTCATGGCACCGCTGGCTCAGGCTTGGGGAAGCAGGAGGTGATGCATTTGTGTCTTGTAGCACAGGCTGGTGGAGATCTGCCCGCAGCAAACCGTGGTGGTGCAGCTGATGTGTACAGGATTCTAAATGTGGGAGCATGGGCTGTGGTATATTCAGGGTTTAGAAGGTGTTTGGCTTAGCCCTCAATGGTATGTTCATGAAGAGGCTGAAAACATCCCCCTGAGACAGGTTAAACCCAGCACAGCACCAATGTGAATGCAAACAGGGTCTGCCCATGGGATCGGATCCCTGCTCCCAACTATTCCCTACAGCCTCAGAAGGAACTGGAATCTCAGCAGATCCTGTTTGCTGGGTGAAATAGGGGGGAAAGTCAGTGGTGTGGGTGAGCTGAATTGCCTGGGGTGAGAACCCAAGCTTTGCAGAGCTGAATAACTGATGTGGTGGCAAAGTCTGGGGTCAGCACCTTGACCTGGGCAATGGGAAGTCCCCAAAACACATCGGGTTTGGGTCACTAATCATCTAAATGGGAGACACAAGCATCACCCAAGCTGGGGGCTTGTGTGAGTGAGTGTCAAACCAGGGCGGGGAGATCCTGTTGGGAGAGGCAGCGGGATGCTGTGCCCAGCATCTGCAAAAAGGAGGCTGGAAAACAGGAAGGATTTCAAAGGAGAGCCCCAGAAGAGAGGGAAAAGTTGGAGAAACATCTCTCAGAGGGGTAAATCTGAGCTCAGAGTGTTACCCAAGCGAGGAGGGTCAATCTCTGCCCAACACCAGGTACCATGTCCAAGGGACCCCAGTGCTGGGCTTGGTTCCTGGGGGTGCGTGGCCTGCAGAGCACCCAGTGACTAAACCCTCTGCTGGGACCCTGTATGAGTTTGGACATCCAGGAAGCTTTGACAATGGGGATGAGGGGGATCTCCCCAGCACTGCCAGGGACACGTCCTTCTGCCTGGCCAGCATCACCCGAGGGCATCTGCAGCACTGAGACGCCGCTTGGATTAACCAACAGCTGAGCTGGGGATTTACAGAGCCATGGTTTGGCTTCGGGTGATGCAGTTGGCATCAAGCTGCCTAAATCCCACAAACACACATGTCTGTGACTGCACTGGGTTCATCAACCCGCAGGCAGCAGCTCCTTTGGGTATAGCAGGGACCTGAGTGCAATGATCAAAGTTATACGGGCACCCAGGAGGTCTTTGTGGATGCAGTGACGGGTCAGTTAAATCACAGCTACTGACTTCTATGCCTTCCAAACACAGAGAAGACAAGGGCATAGAATCAGAATGGAAAGGGAGGCTGTAGAGTGGTAACCCATGGGTGAGCACTTGAAGGTGGGCTGGAACCCACTGTCCTGTGTGCTAACCCTGGAACCCTTAAACCTGGTACCCAGAGGCTGGTGGCACCTGGCCCTGAAGCTCTGCTCATCCCACATGTCCTTTGCTGTGCAAAACCTCCCCCTCTTGCTGCTGCTCTTTGGCTTGGGTTCATCATTGCTGGAGCACGTTACAAACAGCTGAGCATGCATGGAGAAAGCAGGGGATGAGGATGAAGGAATACGGTCAGGAGTAGCAGCAGGAGGAAATGAGGAGGAGGAGAGAGGCACTGGGGGAGCAAAGGGGAACACACCAGCTCGAGGCAGCTGCAACAGCTGGAAGCCAGAATGAAACCTCAACGGTGAATCAGTTCTGTCTGAGGAATGGGGGGAAGCAGCCACAAAGGGCAGGGGACAAGGCAGCTGATGGACTGAGCATGCAGGAAAATCCACAGGGTACTGAATCACCTCCCTGGAAGGCCCCTATTCCCGAAACACAACAGGGATGAAGCAGAAAATGCAGCAGGGGCAGAAACAATTGATTATGTGGCAGAAGGAAGTCATCTCCTGCTGAATAAATATGCAGGAATGGTGACCAAAAGGCAGGGGGTCAGGCTGAGCAAGCAGATAAATCACTGGTGAGCAAGCCCTGGTAGGGGGGGCACCAGGAGTAATGATTTGTGAGTGTGTCCATGAGGCAGAGGTGCTGCAGGGTTGCCATGGGGATGTGGAGCATCTGGAGATGCTCCCTCCACATCTGGTGCCTGTCCCCAAGTGATGGGAGGACAAGGAGCTTCAGGCAAGGAGAAGTGGGCTGCAAATGTTGAGGTACCCTGAGCAGAGGAGGTGATGTTGGGCACTGCTGTGCGATGGGTTGTGGGTCACAGGGACCAGGATACAAAGCCCCTTAAGCTCCAGAAAACATCTTTTGGGATGGGATGAGACATCCTTATAGAGTCACAGCCTGGTTTGTGTTGGAAGGGAGCTTAAAGCTCATCCAGCTCCAAACCCCTGCCACGGGCAAGGACACCTTCCACTAGAGCAGGTTGCTCCAAGCCCCTGTGTCCAACCTGGCCTTGAACACTGCCAGGGATGGGGCAGCCACAGCTTCTCTGGGAAAAGACTGTGCCAGCGCCTCAGCACCCTCACAGGGAAGAGCTTCTGCCTCAGAGCTCATCTCAATCTCCCCTCTGGCAGGTTAAAGCCATTCCCCTTGGCCTGTCCCTGCAGACCCTTGTCCAAAGCCCCTCTCCTACAGCGAGACATTGCAGAGATTGTGTCTTGCAGAAAGCAGAGATTTGTTGTTAGAACATGGCTGATATTGGCCACTGTAGGAGAGACCCTATATAGAGAAGCCAAAAGAGCAATGACCCATGATTTGGCAATGAGTTTTGGGTGTTTTATCAGAAAAGAAGGATTTTGGGAATGATGCTTCCCACCTGAGTGCTCCAGCTGGAGCTGGAGTCCAGCTCTGCCCATGCATCATCCCAACCCATCTTTTCACAGCTGCTCCATGATGCTTTTAGGAAAAGGACTATGGGCATAAATGGCTGAAGGACTTTGTTTGGAGGTGGGCTCATAGGTGTGTGTGAAGTGGTCACATCTCCCACCAACTGTGCAGCTCCTCTCAAAACCAGCATTTCCTGGTTCACCTTTCCCAAGGGAGACAAATATCCCAGCACTGTGCTGGGATAGCGACTGCCCATGAACAGGCAAGGGTGAGAAATGAAGGTTATTCGCATGGATGCAGAATCCTTCATGTCAAACTCTACACACGTCAATGGGATGAAGATGCTCCCACCTCCCATCCTTAGCTCATGCAGTGAGGGCTCCAAGCTCAAGGTGGAGGAGCCCGCAGGTGGAGGAGCTGTGCCACCACCTTCACTTCTGCTGATGTGAGGCCACGTTGTCACTAGGGGGAAGCAGAACCATGTGCACGGAGCTGGTTGGGCACTGCTGCCACCACCAGAGCTGCTCTGGGCCTGCAGCATGGTGGGGACAGAGGGTAGAAGCACTCTCCTGGAGTATCTGGACATGTTGGAGAAAGGGGACACCTTCTTCTCATTGGATTGGGCTCTGGCAAAGGGTCATGGATGAAAGCCACAGGGAAAAGGGAGCAAGAGTGATGCTGGGCCACGTCAACCAGTGATGACTCTCCCTGGAAGTGTTCACACCCCGTGTAGACAAGGCCTCAGTGCCATGGATTAGTGGTGGCCTTGGCAGTGCTGGGCAATGGTTGGACTTGATGAGCTTAAAGGTCTTTTCCAACCCAACTGATTCTGTGACTCAGGGGTATGTCAGAATCTCATGTCCCCTCTCTGCAGTGCCCTTACTGGTAGCATTGGGGGCTGAAGTGGGGTTCGAGGACGTCCCATAGTGCAGGATTGTGGCTAACAGGCTTGTCTGGGGACTTTGAGCCCCACTGGGTGTGCAGAGGGGTGCACAATGCTCCTGGGGACAATGTGCTCATCAGGTAGAGCATCACTTTGCCACCACCGTACTTGGAGAATAACCCTCCTGGGATGGGTTAACTGGAGGAGGTTGGTCCTCAAACCAGTTCTTTGGGACCTGAAGGTTTTCTTCTCTATGAAGACAAGCAGCCAAAATAGTCTTTTCTTCCTCCAGCCCTGGAGATGCAGAGGATTCCCCTCCTCTCCTTGTGACCTAGACTGGTCACACTTACACCCTGAGCTCTCCCATGGGGCTGGGAGCCCATCTTTTAAGCCCATCCTTTAAGCCCATCCACACCTCTGGGGAAGGCTCCCCCAAGTGTTCATCATTTGGAGACCAGGATAATTTCCCGTCATGTTTGGAAGTGAATGCATCCTGCAAACTTCTCCCCTTGTCTGCTGCTCCTCAGAGGGGTTTGACACGAAGTCACCCTCCCCGGTGGCTGGCAGGAGTTTAGTTTAATAACAGATCCTGCTGCCAGAGCTCTGCCCGTGTCAGTACAAGCCTCAATCACTGCAGTGCTCCCATAGCAGGTCATGCAGCTGGGAAATGCCAGGGCTTGCTGCTTTGGCCAGCACAGGGCTATAGCTCTCTGCCAACCTGACAGAGTAGAGGTGAATTTGTTGTTTCTCTCAATCCCATCTTTCCTGCAGGGAAATTTCAGGGCATTTCGTCAGCTAGACCAATGCCAGAGCAGCTCGGTCACAGGAATTGCAATGATTCCTTTGCAGGAGATGGGGCAGAAGGATGCACGTGGTGCCTCTGGGTTCCTGGGGGAAGGCAGGATGTCAGCAGAAGACACGAGATGACCATATCAGCTCGGATGATCAGAAATTATGTTTCTCAGGTAACAGAAGGAGCACGTTTCCTTTGGTCCCAGCACATCTCACACCATAGCATGTGCAAGCCATGGATGCATCTTGAGGGTGTCTCCATGGAGAGCCACCAGCAAGATCATTCCTATGCACCATTCCCATGATTTCAGGTTAAACACTCAACAGAAACCTTAATTCTGCCATGCTGTGAAATAAATGGTTGTGGTTTGAGGTTTTATACCTCCAGATCTTCCTTGTGATGGTGTCAGAGCCACGCTGCTTGTGTTTGCTCAGCTTGTTATTCAGTGCAAAGAACCAAGAGGAGCCATACAGCACTGTCAGGGGCTTTATGGTTATTCCTTAGGTTGAAGTTGGTAATGCCACACTTGGGGAAAGTTGGAAGACAGCCCAGGCACTTTTATCCCAACGTGGTGAATTTGCATCAGGGACACCAAAACTGGCCCTTTCTGGTGGCACTTCCACATTGGGAGAGCAGCTAAGCATAGAGGGGAAGGAATATTGCCAGCAAAGGGGGTGTGATAGCAGGTTCATGGCTCATTGAACATCATTATAACAAGGAAATTGGTTCGTTTGACTACAACTAAATGCTGTTTTGGAAATGGGAGATAAAATATTAGCTGTTACTAGATCTTTAGCTCAACAGCCAAAAACTGCTGCCAGCGTAGGAAGTTGGGTGAGGAGGGAGGGACATCAAGGCGAGATGACAGAGAAAAGGCAAAAACCAAATGACTGCAAGGAGAAGCTGTGGCTGCCCCATCCCTGGCAGTGTTCAAGGCCAGGTTGGACACAGGGGCTTGGAGCAACCTGCTCTAGTGGAAGGTGTCCCTGCCCGGGGCAGGGGTTTGGAACTGGAGGAGCTTTAAGGTCCCTTCCAGCACAAACCACTCTGGGATTCCATGAAAAACCAATGTTGTGTTTTGTTTCTGAGAAGCGGAGGTGCCTCTGACTGTGGATGTTAGTGTGCACTGGAGCAGCAGCAGGACAGGCAACAGGCACAGAGAAGGATGTGATGATGTGATCGCTCCATCAGTGACTGCAAAGTGAAGAACAAAGAAATGTTATCAAATGTCTTGTTTTCAAAAGGAACTTTCTTTTCTCCCCACTGTGACAACTTCCTGCAGCAAAAACAAGTGCAGCTAATGCTTTTTTTACAGAAAGAGGCATCTGAACTCTTCTGCTCTTTGAGAACAAGTGGGTTGAAAAGTGGTTCATTGGTACCGTACTGATGAACATAGAGGGACACATCGCATGGGCTGCTTCATCCTGGCTAACAGACCCAAACCAAACCCTTCGTGTCTCTTGGTGCCCATGCTGAGTGACCCATGGGGCCTGGGGCAGCAACCAGGACTGATGTTGGAAAGGCTCTTGCTGATCTGGTTGCTACCAGAGAAGGTTCAGGGACACAGATGTCAGTCAGAGAACACTCTTTCTACTCCAGCATAAGAATCCTCTTGATCCACCTCAGTATAAGAAGGGAGATATCTCTTTGTCAGTGGACCTAGCCGGTGAGTTGCTGTAGGTGTTGCATGGGTTTGCCCATCACTGGCACTGCTGCAGGAGGAAGCTGCTACCAGGGAACAGTGGAAAACAGCACTCAGTGCTGCAGGTGATGCATGCCTGCCAGTTCATCTTCCATCTCCAGGAAATAATGCTTTTACCTGCTCCCCTGGACTTCCCACAGTGCCTACTTGGCTTCATCCACCCCATGACCTGATAAAACTGGGCACTGCTTCTCTCTCCCTGTGATGGTTGACCCTCAAAGGGGCAGAATTGCACTGAGGAGGCATCAGCAGCCTGGCAAAGTACCCTCCTGCCCTTAACCCACACCAAGCAGGGCTCTGCTTAGTAGTAGGTGGCCGGGCACTGTGTCTATGAGCTGCTTGCTTAGTGCCAGCACTGGGCAGATCAGATCAGCTTTACCAAGGCACCGTGCTGCTCCCATCCCCTGACTGCACCAGGGCATCTGTTTAAAGGAGAATTTGCTATTCTTTGTCACTCGGGGGTAAGAAATGGTCGTGCGACCTTCTTGGCTTCTGCTTTTCACTTTCTTATCGTAAGCACCCATGCTGATGACTTCACATGCCCCCAGTCAGCATGTTCCCCATGCGTCACTAAAACTCTTTCTAGCTCAGAAAACACAGGAGGGAAAAGTTCCCTCCACTTCCCATCCTGGTGTTTGTTCTTGGGAGTTGTGTTGGCCATTGAGCATCAACAGAGAAGGCCACAAGGATGATCAGGGGCCATTCGAAGACAGGCTGAGAACGTTGGGGCTGTTCAGCCTGGAGAAGAGAAGCTGCTGGAGACCTCAGAGCAGCTTCCAGTGTCTGAAGGGGGCTACGAGGATGCTGGAGAGGGACTCTTCATCAGGGACTGGAGTGATGGGACAAGGGGTGATGGGTTCAAACTGAAACAGGGGAAGTTCAGGTTGGAGATAAGGCAGAAGCTCTTCCCTGTGAGGGTGCTGAGGCGCTGGCACAGGGTGCCCAGAGAAGCTGTGGCTGCCCCATCCCTGGCAGTGTTCAAGGCCAGGTTGGACACAGGGGCTTGGAGCAACCTCTAGTGGAAGGTGTCCCTGCCCGTGGCAGGGGGTTGGAACTGAATGAGCTTTAAGGTCCTTTCCACCTGAAACCATTCTATGACTCTATGAAAAGTCACCCTCTTCCCCTGTACTCAAGTAAACTGGTCAAGCAAGCCTGTAAGAACCTTAAGCGAGCAACTGCATCCATGTAGGACATTAGTCATGCCTTTGTATTTTGCATGGAAACATATCCCTTCTTTCACGGTGGAAAAAGCCTCTGAATATTCCCCTGGTGCTGAGTTTCAATGTAGTGTCATGACAGTTGGTCAATGATCCCTGTCTTCATTATGGTGCTATAATAACTCGACGTGGTTGGCTTTGTAACCCACTTCGAGAATCACTAGGGTATAAGAGATTCAGGGGATTGAATTACAAACCCCTTCTGCTCCTCCCTCGTGCTTGTGAGGACAATTTCTGGGCATGTCTGCAGAGAATTAATGGTTCTGAGGCTGTGCCCTGTCCTTCTCCCGGGGCAGGATGTGGCTCATGTGGAGAGGAGCTTCCTTTTCTCAAAATGATGTGCATGAGCAGTGTCTCTCTACTGGAAAGAGAAAATAAGCACCATCTCCTTCATGCTTTCCAGGAATCAGAACAATGAGTCCCTTTCTTCTGCTCCCACCCAGAAATGGGGGATCAGCAGCTCAAATCCTCACAGCAGCAGCAGATCAGCCCCAGTCATATGAATAACCCTGTGCCACCCTCTGCGAAGATGATTTACACCTTCTGCCCAGAAAGTGATTTGCAACCATATGTTTCCCCCAGCTCTGAGTGAGAAACCACCTAACACAGATGCAGTAGTTTCCCTTTCACACACCCCAGCCCCTGCAGAGCTTTGTGGGTTCCCTCCCTTCTGCTCCACGGTCAGGCTTTGGTCTTCAAATCTCAGCATCTTCTGAGCATCACCTCCATCATCCATGGGCCCAGGGAGCTTTAATCACCATGGGGTGAAGACACCCGGGACTGGAGGTGTCCAGCGAGCTCTGCTGTCCAGGATATGCCACTTTGTGCAACCTCTATGGGTTTGAATGGCCAATATTAGCATGAGCCTGGTTACGCTCAAATGCTGCACAGAGTGTCCTACAACACTGCATTGCCTGTTACCCAAGTGGGGTTATGGATAATTGGAATATCATAGAATCACAGACTGGTTTGGGTTGGAAGGGACCTTAAAGCTCCTCCAGTTCCAACCCCCTGCCACGGGCAGGGACACCTTCCACTAGAGCAGGTTGCTCCAAGCCCCTGTGTCCAACCTGGCCTTGAACACTGCCAGGGATGGGGCAGCCACAGTTTCTCTGGGCACCCTGTGCCAGCGCCTCACCATCATCTAAAGACCAAATCTACAAGGGCAGTTACAAAGACATTAAGCTGAAAGAAACTAGCAGGGGTTAATTGTGCCCTTTTTAACATTTAGGAAGGACATTGGTCATAAGTGTATCAGATGGTGTTTAATCGGGCAGTTGTGGAGCCTTTCACACCTTCAGGGCACATTTTCACTAGTTAATAATATTCAGGGTAACTGAGCAAGATTTAGTTTTATGACTTAGTGGTGTGAGGAAAACGTCTCCAAAACACTGGGTCATTTGATCTCAGGCACACAGTAAATCAACAGCAAACTCAAGCACAGTTGTAAGATTAGAGACATGTGGCTGACTTCAAAGGTTATCCCATGCATTTCCCAACCAAACCCCAGAAGAAATTATGTTTGTGGTTTACCTGAAGGACATCCCATAATGAAGACACCACTCCCTTCCCAGAGTGACTGTTCTAGTACCTGGAAAGTTAGAGAAACCTTTTAATGTCTAACCCAAACTGCACTGAGTCTTGTTTACTTCAATCCATGGTTGTCCCAGCCAGCAAGGGCAGAGAAAGCAGAAACCATATGTGTACCTGAAGGCTCTGCCCAGCCCTTCAGTCTCCTTTTAAGAAGTAATGCATTTATCCAGTTGTTCATCACGAGTCGTGCTCTTCAGAGCAGCGATCTCTCACTCCTGGATTCCTCCTGGCTGACTCATTTCATTACATGAGATGCCAAAACCTGGTCTTGCCAATCTAGCTGGGGCCCTACTGGTGTTGAGGTTGGGGATTCGCTTCTTTGAAGAAGCTCATGCCAAAATGTCATTTCATGATGCCATTGCATACTGCCCCATGGTGGACTATAGGATTCACCACTATCACAGCCAGCATCACATCACCACCAGACACCAACAGCTTTAGGCACCATAACTTTAAGATTAGTGCTGATATCTACAATATGGGTCTTGTGCTCTGCCCTCCAATGGCTGCCCAGGTTGGGCTGATGCCATGGTACCTCTGTCTCTATCTGATCCATTCCACTACTCAGATCTTTAAGTCTAATATGGGTGTGGGGTGGGTATAGTGCAGGATGAAGTGCAATAAGTATGTCTTGAGGGGTCTCCCTACTATGCATATGAATTTCAAGGTGGTTCCCCCCCCTCCCCCCAATATTTATCTAATTTGTTTTGAGCACTTTGAATAATAGCCCCATTCCCCCATGTCCTTGGATTCCTTTCCTGCCTGGAACAGCCTGTGAATTTGATAAGGATATGGTCTCCTTCATCAGCTGATCTACCAATGAAGATGATGAACGGGACCTCAGGCAGACTTTGTGGAAAACTGCGGCCGTGTTCTTCCACTCTGATGTGGACCATTAAAGGCAGCTTCCTGGCAGTACTTCCCACATGTATCCCAGTGCACTCCGGTCTCTCAAATAATGCCACGGGACACATGATCCAAAGTCTTTACAAAGAGAAGTGATATGAAATCTGTCTCTCCCTTATGCACAAGGTCTCAGCAAGTCACAAGAGGCAATCAGACTGGTTTGAGAAAACTTGGTCTTGACAAACCCCTTTCCTGTTACTTTCCAGGTGCTTGCAGGAAGTTGGTCTCAGCAGTCATTCCATAAGGAAATAAAGCTCATCTTCCTGGTCTGTAGGTTCCAGGATCCATCTTTTCATCCCAATCCTTTTTTAAAGATAAGCACAGCTTCTCCCCTTAATCTGAAAGCATCTTCTCACCCTGCTCAAGTTCCCCAAGACATCATCTAGTGGCTATTTTTAAGTATCTCAGAAGAGTCCCTGAGATCCAGAAAAGCTGAAGGCATCTGCTGCTTCTGGGTACTTTCACTGTCAATAACCTACCCTCTGCACTGAACAGTAGATCGAAGTTCCTCCTGGTCATATTATGATGGTCAAAGCATGTAAGAAGGGATTTTTCCATTGCTCCAGATCAGTTTCGTGTTATGTTTTGACCTTTCTGACTTAGTCCCAGCACGCTCAATACAAGGAGGCTCATCTTTGTGAAGCTGACCTAGTTTCTACTTTCTGTATTCCATCTCCTGATGTTGAGGTCAATGAAGGAGCTTGAGATTTACTGTATCTATAATGACGCTTCTTTCCTTCACATTAGAGAACTTTGTACTTGAGATCTCATTATTGTTTCTTTTACATTGAGAAACAAACCGAGCATGGAGGCACACTGTGTTCAGCTACAAGCATTTGCAAATCTGAATTTCAAAGTTCTTCCAAAACAGTCACTTTTAAAGAACAACAACAACATTTACTCATAAAAGCATTCGCTCAGGGAAAGAGCAGCTTTTAGAACCTAAAATAGAGAGTGAATTTGTGTGTTATTTCCCCTGTTGCCTGTCCCATGTGAAAGATCCTCTCAATTATGAACCTGTGGAGCTGTCCTGAATCAGCTCGTAGCGCAGGAAGGCTGACCACCTCCTCTCTGGAGTGCTGATGCATTGAACGTTATATCAACCTTTCAGCAATTCCGGTAACAAACACATTTAGGACTTACAATAGGGAAAAAAATGACAAATCCAGCAGCAAGGGCAGCCAATGTGGTTAGGTAATGTGGTACAATGCATGGTTAGGTAATGCAGGTAGATGCATTGCCCAGGCATGTGGTTCAGTCTCCAGTAAGTATGTTCTTTGTAGATGGGACAGCCAGCTGCCAGGAATGGTGTACTCTGTATTGAACCTTTCTGGAGGCTGGTGATGGACTAAATGTCCTGTCCAGGCCCATCTGCTGTGCTGTTTGGGACACTTATAAGCTCCCGACCGTTTTGTGTCATAGGGAAGCTGAGGCAGGGGATTTAGGAGTTTGTAATGGTTCTTCAGCAAGTCCCTGTCAGAGCTGAGGTTGGAGCTCAGGAAATGCTGGCTCCCATTCCCACAGCCGGCGGGGAGTTTTCCGTAGCAGCAGAGACAAGTCAAAGGAGAACCAGGTCTGACATTGCCCATAAAGAATTTCCCCTGTGTTTGCAAGTCAATTGGACACCATCATGTTTTACAAGCTACAATTCGGCTCTTGCTGGCTTGGTTAGCTCAGTTCAAAGCTAAAGAGCTCTTCTACTTCGGGGTAAGGCTCCAAGGCAGTTGGCTTTGCTGTGCTCATGTGGGTCCTCAGCTGAAACCAAGGTGCTGCGGTCTCAGCGACTGCTGCGTATGTGGAAGTGTCGCACCACTTCCTACACTGAATGCTGTGTAGCACATAACCCCCTTTCCTGTACCAGGGTTGCTGACACTGAGCAGGGCAGCTCTGCTTCTCCTAAGAATAAAAAGACAAAGCAACATCCTGGCTCTGCTTTTCCATTTGCAAAGCAGCACAGAGGGATGGTAACTCCTTGGCAAAGCCTCTTCCCCATTGAGACATCTCAGAGCTGTGCAGAGTGTTTTCTGACTCCCATCTGATGTCTTCAGAGTGCCCTGGATGGGATGGAGTGAAATGCATGTATTAAAAGTAGTTGGTTTTGGGGGAAAGTAAAACCTGGTTGCCTTGTGTTTGGTTCCTGACGTAGATTGATGAAAGCCTGACGGCTTTAGAGCTAGGAAGGTGGGATTTTGAGGTTAGATTTTGCTCAAACAACATCGAATCATAGGATCAATTGGGTTGGAAAAGACCTTTAAGCTCATCAAGTCCAACCATTGCCCAGCACTGCCAAGGCCACCACTAACCCATGGCACTGAGGCCTCGTCTACACGGTGTGTGAACACTTGCAGGGATGGTGGCTCCAGCACTGCCCTGGGCAGCCTGTTCCAATGCCTGAGCACCCTCTGGGGAAGGAATTGTTCCTCAGCTCCATCTAAACCTCCCCTGGCACAGCTAGAGGCTGTTAACATAGTCAGAAAACAAGTCCAGAGTTTTTAATACCCTGTGTCTGTGTCTTTTGCCCTTGAACATCACTGGGCTGAAGCTAGATAAAGAAATTCTCCATGGTGGCTTTTTTCCTGTTATGTTTCAGTGTATCTATAATGTTGTCTAACCTTACTGCAATTAATTGCAATAACGAAGTGCAAAAATATTAATCACAATGTTAGTAACTTGCACTGAAATTAATCTTCTACTAGAAAGCCAGTCCCTGACTGGTGGAGAAAGCAATAAATCTATGAGGTTTCACTTGCCATTAGTGAATATTATTTACTTATCTTCAGGGACACATTGTTCCTGCTTGGAATGTGTTTGAATGGCTGAGAATAAACAACTCACAGCCTTTTAAAGACTACCTGGATAAGCTGCCTGATGGATGCTAAATGCGAGCAATTTGGAGTACAAAGGAGTAGTTTGAGAGTAAATAATATCTTTAAGTCTGCTGCTCTATTTTGTCTCCTGAATGTTTGAGGGATCTCCAAGAGCAAAAATTCAAGTTCAATATAGAGCATGACATGCAGAGAAAGAATCTCGGATGAGCAGAAGACTTCATGTTATAAGCATTGACATATAATACCCAAATAGCTGGAGGGCAGCTGTGATCTTTAGGAGAGATGAGCTCTGTAATGGAATAATCTGGCTGAGCGGTTGCCCTAGGTTGCAATAAAGAGGGGTGTTACCTGGTTTAAGACTGCAGAAGAATTATGTTTTGAAAGGTTGATATTAAATAAATGCATGGATTTTAATGGCAAGTTTGTGCCAATCCAATGTGCTTTCCAAATAAAGCATCCACAGGGAATATCTGTGGGCAACCTGATCTAGTTGAAGATGTCCCTGCTCATTGTATGGGGGTTGGACTGGATGAGCTTTGAAGGGCCTTTCCAACCCAAACTATTCTATGATTCTATGATTTTATATCCAGGAATGAAGTGTGAGATTGGTACAAAAAGAAAGCATCACATGCTCAGTGTTGTGTTTCCTGTAGCTCACCTCCCAGGATCCCGTAAATGGTGGTAACAGCTCTGCATTTACCAGAAACTTCTGTTACCACTAAAAAAAATGAAAAGTATCAGCTAATTTTGTGCTGATTTCTGTGATTTAGGTCTGTGGCTGACTCAAAAACAAGAACCAGGACATAGAAACCAAACTCTAGACCCGGTACTGTCTACCTTCTTACTGCTCCAGCCTTACCCACATTGACCTCTATTTTGGTCTTACTTTGAGTAACTGTCCAGATCTTTTACATATTGCCTATGGTTTTATAAAGATTTGTCTCTTGACTTTTGAGGGTGGACTTGACTCCACTCTGACTCCTTCTCCCTCACTGCCTTTGGGTGCTGGGACACCTTTGACTAGACCAGGCTCCTCCAAGCCCCTGTGTCCAACCTGGCCTTGAACACTGCCAGGGATGGGGCAGCCACAGCTTCTCTGGGCACCCTGTGCCAGCACCTCAGCACCCTCACAGGGAAGTATTTCTTCCTTATATGTAATCTAAGTCTCCTCTCTTTCAGCTTAAAGCCATTAGTCCTTGTCCTGTCCCTACAGGCCCTTGTAAAAAGTCCCTTTCCAGAGGACACTCTGTCTTTAAAGAGAGACTTCTAGTTTTTGCAGATACGGGAGTTACAGGAGGAAAAAAGAGCTGTAGGTGGGAAATTAAACATGCTGAAACACCTAAACAACATCCAAAGATTTATTACTGATGGGATCTGCTTCTTATCAGCCAGTCTGGATTTCAAATGCATCTTGTATAAAACTGTTTTGCTGGGCTGGGTTCCTCACCGGTGTCAGCAGATACTTCTGCTTTTGCTTTTCAAGAGCGAAACAGCCTCTGGTTAGACCCATCTGGTGGACTGCAGGTCGACTGCTGTTGCAGCTTGCCTTGACAAAAGGCTTCTTTAACCTCATCAGCTACTTTCTCTGCCCTGGCAAGTATCCCCCACTGAGAGATGGGTCCTGGCAATGGGTTCTTGCTGTGCATGTTGTGTTCTAGGGCAGTGCCTTCATCATAGGAAAGGCATCAAAGAGCCAGCTGAGGTGAGGTCTGAGCTGGCTGCGTGCAGGTTTCTGCATTTCCTTGCTGGGTTCCTGTCTGCTTCTGTTTGAGGAAGATCTTTGTTCATCACTGAAGAATTTGCCCATTGTTGTGGCTCATTGTCTCCCCCTGCTCGAGTTAGACCTGCAGATCCATCAGCCCTCTGTGTTCCCTACTTGGAACTTGCCCATATACGACACTTTCAAAACCATGTTGGTGCAGAAACACGCAAAACAAAGGAAATGGTGAGTTTAGCTCACCACAGTTCGCGACTCACTGCATCTTGTTGACATACTCCTGGAAATACCCATTTCAGATTTCCCCACTTGCTTATTATGGACACAGGTATATCTTTATAGTATGTTATAGTGAAAACAAGCATAGAGTTCTGCATCCATAGCATTGAAATTCAGGATGTTCTCATGCATCCTACTGGCAATGGCTATGTTCCACAAAGTAGTATCTCCAGCAGAAAACCACAAAGGAAGTGTCACTGGTCCTTTTGGGTTGTACTCAGCTGTCTGAGGTCATCTACTTGGGCTGAAAGGGGAGTGTTAAAGGGTAAAGCTGCATCACAAGGGGAAGAGTCAGCCCAGAGCAGGCACAAGGTGACTTCTGACTTGCTTCATTGCATCCATGCACTAACTCTTGGTCTAGCAGGAGGTCTGACTCAGAGAGAGTCACCTGCACAGAGAGCTTTTGACTTCACTTCTCAAGCACCCCAAATTTGCATCTAGCCCATGGCTAGTTCAGCATGAGCTCATCTTCACACCAGGTGATTCTCTAGTGCTAACAGCTACTTTAGGCTTGAGTAACCTGCAGAGCACGACTCTAACCCAGCCAACCCTGCCAAGACGTAAGAAAACAGTATCTTTCGTCCTCACCCTCTGTTGGCTTCTCCAACCACATCAAATGACTGGATCAAAGAACATCACGACTGAATTGCATCAAGTGCATCCTTCCCTTCTATTCCTTGCTATGCTGATTGTTTTCCTTTGTGCTCTCAGGAGAGCATCCTGCCATGCAGGAAAGGTGCTGCAAGTACAGCAGGTCCTCCCAGAGGGTTACGAAACTCCCTTGAAATTCCTGCTGGATTGACATGCCAAGGTCATGAGAATGAATGAGGATGGGCTGTTTGCATCTATCCATAAGGTCTATCCACAAGGAAAGGGCTTTGGAAAAGGATAGCTTTTGTATTTTTATGTTATGCTTTGGCTAAGTAATATAAAATAGACATTATGTATATAGGGGTGGCAGCATAAAGTAGGACTCATCTTGTGTAATCTCAGTGGTGTAAATCAGAGCTTGTCACCCTGGGATGCTTTACAGTCATCAGAGAGAAATAAGCACTTTTACAGTATAATTCACTTCATCTGCCTAGTGTGAACCGTGCCCTGGAAACGTGTATTCATCTTTTACTGACGCTAAAGGGAGTGCTGAGGGCTAACTCTTCATCAGGGCAAATCCTGCTTAGCCATCAGCAGAGCTCCAGAAGCAAATCTGGGCATCTGAGTCACTTTGATGGGAGTGAGCTAGGAGGGGCTATTGCAATTGTTTGTCTGTGTTAGTCTGGCTCCAGGGGCCAGGTTTTTAGTGAATGCAGCTTAATTAGGAAATGTTCCTGGCCAGGATTTGAGTCCTGGCTGCTTTCTTCAGCCACACATCGAGATGCAGCCACAGCAGGCTTCTGTGTCTGAGCTCTGTCTCTCTGTTTGCACTGGTTCTCAGCTTATATTCCAGATGCAAATTTTAAGAACCCAGTAGTAGAGAGCAGATTTTGTTGGGTTTAGATTTAGTCACAGTCTTTAACATACACATATCCTTGAAATGCACTTGGAAACATTGACATGTCTTGGGCACTCAGAAGAGTTTCGTGCTGACTTCCTACTCAAGTGCTTGGATCATGCTCTTTGTCCCCTATAAGAAAAAGCATCACCCTGCAGCTGGGAGGAGCAGGCTGTTTGCTCATGCTCTCTTAAACACAGATCCTAAGTTAAACTTAGCAAGTTTGTTGAAGGTTGGTCCTAACACCAACCTAAGTGGCATTTTAGCACTTAATACCCAGTGGTTTTATCACCTTCTCAAAAGCTAAGTGTTACATCTGAATCCTTTTATCGCAGAAATCAATGAGCGTGAGCACTGAGTAAGATTTATGAATGAAGGATCTCTTTACTTATAAGTCTAATATATATAAGTCAGTAATAGCAAGAAAGCCACAAAAGCACAGAATGACAAAACATGTAGTTAATATTTTACTTAACAGGAATAGAGTCTTCTGGCAGCTTCAGCATCTCTGAGGGCTTTCTCTTAAATCACAGCTCCTGTCTTTTAATAGAAGGTTATGCTTGTGTATCAGCAGGCTCTGCCACCCTCCTACGATGCAGCACTATCCCACCTCTTTTAGCTAGAGGCAGTGAGCACTGAATGACCGGAGTTGACATCTTCAGGAGTGAAGATCAGGGTTGTCCATTGTGGACAGCAGGTTCTTCTTGCCATGCCACATCCATGGGCTTCAGGGGGTGATGCCAAGTCCAGCGGAGACAACCCAAGGCAAACCCTGAACAAAGGGGCTGCTTTTCCTAACTAGCAACAAGGCTTTTCCTCTGGAGTCTGGTCTGACATATTTCCACTCACATCAACAACCTGATTTCCATGCAGAGTGAGCCAGCAGCACAACTGGAAATCCTTGTGTTGACGTAACCACTAATTACTCCCAGCATAATTAATGAGCCATAACACAGCCTGTGTTTATTGCAGACAGGGACAACCTGGGGCTGCCACACAGTTCTCACAGTGGGGACATGTTGCATGGCTAGCAGAAGAATGGGTTGGTGCACAGACCATTGGATATCACCAGTCTTTGGACACCAGTCTTTGGACTGATGGGGTCTGCTCTGGTTGGTGTCTATCCCCCAGAGGATTCTGAACCAGGCATCTGGAAACATGTCCTCCTCTTGGCTCTCTGAGGTATGTGGTGTGTTTTTGTGGCTTTGGGGTGTAGAAAGACTTCAATGTACAACTCTTGGGACCAGGGAATTTGGCCGCCTACTGCCTTGTTATAATTTCCTAGACAATATCAGAGTGTTGGGCAGGGAAGCGTGAGGAGAAGCCAGGAGGTGCATCTACCACAGGGTCATAGAAACATTGGTTGGCAGCATCAGCTGGAGGACTCTAATTCAACCTCATGCTTAAAGCAGAAGCACTGTCAGCTCTAGACTGGCTTAGCCATGGTTTCATCCAGCTAAACCTTGAGTCATGTCCACAATTCATTAGTTCTCCTAATGAACTTTGTTCATTCATCCTAATGAATGTTGTCTTCAACAACCTGTCACAGGCTGTACTATCTGCCTAGAGACACCTTTTATCCTGCTGTCCAACCTGCATCTCCCAAGGCACAGTCTGTGGCTGCTGCCCTTTGTTATAGTGCCTGGCTCTACCACACAGCTTGACTTTGTTATCTTTGCCCTTCTGAGTAGCTGTAGGCAGCTATTGGCCTGCCCTTCAGCAAGCCTGAATCACTCAACCTATTTTCCAAAGATGTGTGCTCCATGCCTCAGAACACCTTGGCAGAATATCCCAGAGCAGCTCCAAACCAGCCAAGTCTGAACAGGATTTGGGAGTCCACGTATGTGGTGAAATCCTGGCCATAATATACAAATGTCTTCCAGGAAGACAAATCAAAAAGGAGGCTTAATAAACAAGTTGTGTTAATAAAGATATTTCATCTTCTTAAGAATATATCTGTATGAAATCACAGCATGGATTAATTTCTGTACAGACCAGCATGTTCATGAAATGAAAGCACAGTTTGAGTGTTGCTATAGCTTATGAAGAAGTGTGTGTTTATGACTGTGTGGTGGAAGGAAGGAAATCCCCCAATTTCAGGCTCCAGAGTTGCTTCAGTGTCTTGGGACTTCCATTTTACTTGAGGAACAACTGTAGGGCGCGAGATACTTCCCAGTCCAACCTACTACCCTTTGATTTCCCTTGCTGTCAACAAGACCAGCAGTCAACTAGAACAGTGCATCAGCTTGATGCTGCTGCTTTTCCCCAAGTAAAGTTTGCACCTTGCTGGAGGTGAGTGACCTGCTGCCCATGAAGGTGAGAAAAGCCTAAAGGAGTTGGAATGGGACATGCTCCAAGCTTGCAAGGAAAGTGCATTTATTCACCAACTCACCTTGACAGGCTGTGCTGAAGGCTGAAGTTGGCTGTTCCAAGCACAGCAGTGAAGCCACCGTGCTGCTACATTGAACGAGGGAGCCCTTTGAGAGAGAAGAAAACCGAAGGGATGGAAGAAAGGGGTCTGATGAGCCTAGAAAATGCAAAAGGGCAGATCCCAGATCTGCTCAGACCTCCCCTTTCGTGCTAATCTTTCATGTGAGGAGGCATTGCAAGGAAGATCTAATTGGGATTGATCTGTGCTTACTGTCAACATGTGTGGTCCTTCCTTTTCCTCTTATGAGCATACATCTTCTTCATCCCTGACCTCCCAGCCTGACCTCTCTGCCAGGATTTCCCCATCGATTCAACACTTGCCATAAGATCAGCAAGAAGCCAGCCCTCCCTCCCTGAGTCATGGGGTTGTCTTGAGCTTTGAGCAAACATGTTTATTCCTTGGGGAAACCCATCTGTCTGGCATAACCTTCACTGCATCTGCAACTACTTCTAGTGCCCAAAAGGTGTTAAGAGGCAGTTGTTCTTTGCTGGTTTTCATACCACAGTGCAAGAACTAAGCTTCTTCCTGGGTATGTGGGAAAGAGCTGCTTTGAAAAGTGGAGATGTGACCCCAGTGATGGTGTGACTTGGCCTGCAGTGCTTTGCCAGATATACCCCAAAACCAGTCGCCAAGAGAGGGAGCTGATTTACTGTGCAAGGCTTTTAAGTATCTAAAAGTCAGACAGCTGTGACTGAGCTATCAGCTTTGACAGCCTTTATACTCAACTTTAATTTGAACTATTTTGTAGTTTTACATTTTATGTTTGCTTAATTTGGGCTAACATCAACTCATCTCTGGAGACACCTTTTTCTCTCCATTGACTATAAAGAGCAGATTTGTAGATCAGTTGCTTGAGTTAGGCTGAATGAATCCCATCCATAGCAATTTTGGGGATGGGCATCTCTATTATTTCTTCTTTTGGAAGATTTTTATGTAAGATTAAGATTTCCGTGTCTCATAGGTACAAACACAGCACTCTCATTTTCCTTCTACATCAGTCCTTTTGCCATCCACATTTTACCTCTGCTCCCACGAAAATATCCTGGTTTTTCCTTGCTGCTGTCTCTTCATCCATCAACACCCAACCCACAGAAGTACTGGCGTGCATCCGTGATGAGGGGGTTCTGTTATTGCCTAATCCTCCCCAGTGGACTCTGTGCAGCTGCATGAGAATCTGAAAGTGAAAGTAACAGGCTGATTTTTGGTCTCCAAAGCTGAACAGAACTGAAAGAGTGAAAGTAACCACAGGCAACCCCACAGCTCTACGCTGGTGGGTTGGTTGTAGCAGGGTGATGCTTCATTAGTGACGAGGAGAAGACCCCACTGTCATCTTGGCGTTACCTGCTCTGCATGCACAAGGACCATGGCACTCAGTCTGATGGAGTAAATATAACTAAAGTTAACCAAATCATGTGCCAGCTTTTTCCAGGTGAACTACACCATATTGAAAACAGTGTTGGTCCTTATGGGGAAAGGATGGATTGAACACATCTGTCTCCAAAATGGAAGGATTGCCATAAGCCAGCATTTGGCATGTTGTGTAGAAGAATAGCTCAAGGTAAATAGTTCTAAAAGGATAATCCGGGGAGGGATTAGGCAGTCTGTAAATCTTTTACATCTTTACCTTTTGCCCTCATTTTCTCCATAAACGTAGTACTTTTTATATGGCCCTGGACAATCATAGAATCCCAGACTGGTTTGTGTTGGAAGGGAGCTTAAAGCTCTGGACAAGGGCTGTGTTGTTTGCATAGGATATGGGCCATGTTTCTTAGTGGACAGCTGCATGACAGAGCTGCTTTGAGACCGCTTCTGGGACATCGGGAGGGAGAGAAGCAGCAGCTTCTGCCTCTGATGGGCTCCTCAAAGCTTTGGTCTGATCTGGCTCAGCTTTTTAACCATCATTTGAAGCTCACACTCATTGCAACACCTGCAAAGGTGAGCATACTTGCCACAGTGGTAAGGTGAGATGTGCATGTCTCAGCATCCTGGTTGTCGCAAGAGTGCGCTGGCCTTGAGGTGTCCACATTGCCTCTCTGTCCTCGCTCACATCACCACAGTATGTCCCTAAACCAGAGGTGATACACAGGTCAATGAGGGTGGCAGGTCCAACATTTAGACATCATGAGGTCCTGCCTGTGGCCATGGATACCAGGATCTTTGCTTCCCTCTAAGGAGAGCAGTCCAGAACAGCATACATCTCCTCCATTCACATGTCCAAGTGACACTTCTCTTCCTTACATTTTGTTTTCTCATGTCCATTTGGTTTCCGCTGCTGTGATTTACTCATTCCTAAAGACCTGCAACTTTCAATCTATTATCATCTCTTTGGATATTCATTTGCTTCTTCCATGGGGACCAAAGACTTGAGATTTGTGGCACCTCTTTTTCTGCAGTAGAAACAGTGCTCTCCTCTGCTGCTGCTGGTTCAAAATCCCCCTTTTCCTGCACCCAGGAATTTGCGTTTCCCTGCATTTGGACAGCAACCTCATATCTTTCCCTGCTTTGAGCAGGAGGGTGGACTGCTGTCTTTAGCATCTGATAGAAAGAAAACTGAGATAGGTACCAAGAGAACATCTTCGTAGAGAATCCAGATTTGGACTTCAATATGCTTCGCCTTAGTATTGCTGCAAGTTTTGTTTCTTTTCAACTATGACATGGACAAATTATTGGAAGTACTTCATCTACAAATCTCTGGGCTCCCACCTGGGAGAAGACTGGAGGATCCAATAGGATTTTTCCATCACTGACCTTTACAAGTTGAAGAAATGGAGGTTTGTCTTACAGGGCGGACCACATGTGAGCTGGCCTGCAGGATCCCTCATTCAACATCACTCACATCACCTTTCCATGCAGGAAGTGCACACATAGGCACTGCCTACACTGATGTGAAAGGCAGAATAGTGCCAGTTATTAAGCATTAGAGCACAAATTTTATACAAATCAGTGAAATGCAAAAGCATTAGCTGATAGACCTCAGGAGAAGGATAAGTTCATGGCTTCTTCTGGTTATGTCTGGTTATAACAACCAACTCATTGCAGTATTCCTGGACTGTTATCTATATTTTACACACAGTATTTTTTATATCTATATACACTTAGTGAAGTTTTCCCAGATTAATTAAAACTGTGGACAAGTGGAAGAGTTTGGCTTCATTCCCACTGCTTATTCATTCACAACTAAACTGGGCTCTTTTCTTCCACTTCCGAAAGAAAATCACCCACGTAAGGATTTTAAACAGTTTCACTGTAAGAGTTAACCCATGTCAGCTTTTGTTGATACCAGTTCCATGGGAAAACTCCTTGTTATCCAAGGCTGGCTTGCTCCAAATTGATCTGCTTGGGAATTCACCATCAGGGCTTTTGAAATCTCTATGTTTCCATTGCAGTTTTGATACCATAGCTGGGTACTGATTGTATTATCTAAGCTGATATCTGCTTTGTCTGCTTAGTGTTTCACTGTGGATATTTTAAGTCCTTTCTGAAAAAAAGAAGAAACTTGGTGTTGTTTGCCTGTCCTCTTCCCTTCTCTGTATATAACAACTCTTTGTGTGGCAGCATTCTAACCATGACCTGATACTTTACTGTGTGAAAAGAAGAGGACCAACAAGGATTGCCTGGACATCAAGCTCAGCACTTTGCTACTCTTCTTCAGAAATATCCATCACATGCTGTTTTAAACTAGTGCCACAGAATCCCATTGCTCCTATATATATTGAGACATGTTTTCAAAGGCCAATCTTTTGCACTAACAGAATGTAGCAAGATCAGACCCAAAGGGAAAGGACAGAGCTCAGGGAGTGAAACCCAGTGTGAGGAACTGCTTCTTATTGATGCTTTTACTGGGCTACAGGAGGGAGCATTTGCTAGATCAGAGAAAATAAACCCTTGGGGTTCAGTATATAGGGTAAGACACACAGCATGTGGCCTGGGGACTAGGGGTCTGTGTAGAAATGAAATAGTCATGTTCCCTGCAGCTTTTAATCAAAGTGTATACAAAACATTGCCAGACCACTTTAACTTTGGTCCAACATGCAGCTCAGGACAAGGGACCCTTCATTGAGTCCCTGACTTTTGTCATGCCCATTTCTGATGATTCTTGGTCATAAACATTTGCAATCTTTAGTCCCACTTCCACCTCACTAATACTGTAGGAAACCAGTGTCTTTTCTTCAGCTGTCCTTAGAGAGAACGTAGAACAACCCTTCTCATTCCCTCTGCCCTCTGAGTTTAAGAGAGAACAGCCTACCAAATTTTATTCTCTGTATCCATCCCCTCAAATCCCTCTTATCCATTCCTAAGAGGAGAAAACTGCCTCCCAAACCTCCTTTATGGGCACATTGGGATCCTATTTGAACACGGGCTCAGCAGTGCCTGTATTGGGATCCTATTTGAACACGGGCTCAGCAGTGGCTGTATTGGGATCCTGTTTGAACACTGTTCAAGCAGTGACTGCACAGCAGCAAGCAGAGACCGAGGTGTGCCCCCAGGATCTATAGGGTTATATATATGTGTGTGTGTATATATATATGCCATATTAATTTTATTCTGAGAGGCTCTATAAGAGCAGACTATGAACATCTGTGTGTACTCAGAGGCAGGTCAGTGGGTCTATTGCCACCAGAGATCTGCTGGGAACAGAAATACAAGTAGGTGCTGCAGCAGTTGTGGCAGTGCCCTATGGGGAATGAGGAAATGGAAGGGGAAATGACCAGACACGGTTATCTGCTTCTGGCACATGATGCTGCAAGTCAGCAAACTTGGGTGAAATCCTGAGGAAACAGAAAACAGCAATTGTCACCCCACTTCTGGGCAGGCAGGAACAAATGTCCCCTGAATAACAGCAGAAATACTCTCTTTTCTGTGAGTTTCCCTTTCTGTGAAAAGAGGCAGATTTATGACTGGGTATATATTGCAGTGGGACTCTTGAGGGGTCAGACAACTGTTTCTCCAGCAAGAAGAGTGAAGCAACAGCTCAGTTGCTTGTCCTGAGACTCTGTTTCAAGGTAAGCTCTTACTCCTTTCTCACCATTAACTGCAATATTTCAAGTGTCTCTTCAGCTTTGGGATAAATACATCAGACAAAGCGTGGGCTGCAGTTGCTGAGCTCTAGCATCCACCTTCCAAGGAGAAAGTGAGAGGTTTTGCATGCACTGTATTTTGCAGCTCTTTATCATTTTATCTTAAGGAGGGCAAGGACAGGAGGAATAACTTGGGAAAGAAACTCAAGAATAGAAAAGGAAAGATCTGCAGAATATGAGAGAGACACTCAGAGGCAGAAGAGACTGGAAGAAGATTGGAAATTGTCACCACACCAAAGACCACAATAATCCCTGGTCTTTGAAAAAAGGATAAAATCAGGTGGGATCCAGCAAAAAATATCACTTTTGGTGATGCTCAGATCAAAATCTCAAAGAAGGAACACTATTCCCAAAAGGAATAAACTACCCCACTATGAACTGGCACTCCCAGAAGCTGATGCCATTAGATCTGAAGCCCTCAGCAGCTCTGGCAATGTGCCACTTGTCTGGAAATGTCACCAAAACCTGGTGGGACACTCTGAAGTGGTGTCACTGTTCCTGCTGCTCACCTTCTGTCCCAGCCAGATGTTGAGCCTGGCCAAGGATGCTTCGGGGAATGATCAGCATAGGAAGCCTTGGGAACAGATGCACAAGGAGATGCCTGATGGTGAACTGAGATGTCTGAATGTAGGAAAACAGATTCTGTCTTGTTGTGGTTTTCTAGTCATTCATCTTGATGATTGCAATTTCTCTTGCCTGTCTTGGACATCATTTTGAGGATGAATTATTGCCCAGGCTCCAGCAAGGTCTTGTTCAGCTAACAGTGAACAGCAGGCATTGGTTGTGTCTGATGCACCACATACAACCAGGCATTGGTTGTCTCTGAATGCTGCTTCCTGCTGCACAGGAGTCTGGCAAAAGTTGTACAAGATGCACTGAAGATGCTGGGTGCAGAGTCCCCTCCTGCTCTGAGGGTGGTTACTGCAACCAGGCACTCCTGTACACCTGATCTGGCAACATCCCTTATCTTATGCATTACTGCCTGTCGATTATACCATGCACCAAGCAGATGGGAGTTGGGTTTGAACCCTCTTCCAAGTGCCACATTGGGAAGGGCTGGATCTAAGGTCTTATTTTGGCCTATTGACAGAGTTTATCTCCCAGCTGTTGAGAAGACTTGATTCAAGGTTATCAGAAATAACCACACAACACCTTGTCTAATTACATTTCAGTTGCCAAGTCACCTGGAAAAGTCACATCCAACTGTTGAACAAGGGAGGTGGGAGAGGAAGGTTAGTGAGTGCCATAATTCCATCCGTGACCTTGCAAAAGACCTCTGGAAAAACACATGTCCTGGCTCCAGCCTTGGATAAACTGACTCTAACCCTTGTTTGAGAAGTCTAACAGCTCTGCCTTCCTGGAGATCATATATAAACCACCCTGAGGTCACAGCCAGCTTCAGAGTGTAGCAGAGGCATTTGAAAGACCTGTACCACTTTGGGGCTGCAAGCAGAGTCTCGTGAATAAAGTCTTTATGCGCTGCTCTTTCACACGGTAGGTTGGTTTCTCTATATCTGTTATTAAGTTAGGTATATTTTAAGCTCATGGAGGGGGTGGTGGAAAAGAAGGACTTTTCAGTAACTTTTCTGCCTGATTTAGGGCAGATACAGTCATGCTCTGCAGAGTATTGTAATAAGCCACTTCTTGTGGTTCACTTTCCTCAGTTTTCAGCTTGCTCATCATCATGTTCCTCATCCAGGACTAGTAAAGAGATAAAGGACCAGATGTCTTGGGTCAGAGCAAGGGTATATCTACATCAGTATCCATTGGAAATTAATAGATGAGGGTCAGGGAAAAGGAGAAGAGCAAATGTGCCAGGTGACTTTCCAAGCCTTCAGTAGTCCTCAGCTCAGCCACTTCCCCAAGCCAAAGGTGGGGTTTGTGTTCTAGAGGCCATTGGCAGCTTTCTCACCCATGAATCCTTTTAGGTGCTTGTCCTGCTTTATTTAAAATGCTCATTATTTTAAAGCTACTCTGTCAAATGTCTAGCAAGGAAAATGGAAATATCACTGTTACCCCAAAGCATCAGAAAGAAGACAAAGCACCCTGCATCGCTGCCAGTATCACAGGGAATTTCTCAGCAGTTCTCTCCAAAAACAAAGATCTTGCTGACTGCTGAAAATCATGTCAACACCCAAGAAGGACAAAATAGGACCTGCTTCTGCTGGAGAAGTAGAAATTCCTGCACCAGTGCCTTTTACAGTACAGGGAAAAGCAATCAGCAAAGCTAAAGATGTGGATCTGCAGGAACCCTGTGCAACCGTGGGAAGAGCTGCCCCTTGGTATCTGCATTGCTACAGCAACAGGCAGAGTGCTGATAAGATACAGGCGTCATCCCTCATGCTTCCCTCATCCCCTTCTCCTTCTGTATCTGTGTGTCTGCAAGTTCATTGTCTGGGGTTGGAAACCCCGAAAATGCAAGCTGGGGTGAAAATGGCAGCCAGGACCCCAAGCTGGACCACTTCGGGTTAAACATCTGACCTAACTGTAGGGGAGATTAATCCTGCTGCGAGCACAGAGGAGTTACAGAAGAGCTGCATATCTGTGTGAACACGGATGGGACCAGAGACGTGTAGGAAGTGCAGCGTTGCTGTTATTTCCCTTCCAAATCCCCCGTGAGACTAAATCTCAGCTCAGCATTGCAGGTGGCTGAGCAGAGTACGTGCCTAGCTGCAGGTCTTCTGCTGTGAGCAGGTCCTCAGAGCAGAAGGGAGTGAGGTGGTATTCTGAAATAGGGGCTTCCAGCCCTATTTCTCCAGTGCTAATACAAAAGTTGAGCTCTTGGCCAACGCAGGTAGGTTGGAAAAGGTGGCTTTGTCCCAACGCCATGCCTCAGTTCCCTAAAAAGCTTTGCTGTGTGAGCTGATTAGACATGGGATGGGTTTAGATCCCTCCTCAGACAGGCTGAATTCTCCCTCTGCTGCCTCCTCTAGGCACCTAAAACCTATTTTAGACTTCACCCTCATTCTCCTGTTGATATTTCCATATCCAGGAGGGCAGAAGTTGTCCCCTTCTTGTTCTCTCATAGTCCCCTCCTTTGCCAGCCATATCCCACAGGCACAAGAATTACTCCAGGCCATGATGAGCTTTCTCCAGGTTGAGTGCACCTTTGCATTTGCCCTCCAGGTGAGCAAGAGCCCCTTCACCTGAAGCCCTCCCCACGATGCTGTTGCTGCTGCTGCAGGTCTTGGCGAGCTGCCTCTGGCTGGGATACAGCGAGGTGGTGACATCCTTTGAAAGCTCATGCCCTCAGTTTTTCTTCCGGGGAACCACCCCAAATGAAGCCCTGGAGCCGGAGAACCCAGCTTGGATCTGCCAGCGTTATAACAACCAGTATTACTTTGCCACCCTGTACGACAAGAGCAGGCGTATTCCCGTATACTCTGCTTACATCTACGAGGCTGGATCTGGCAAGAGACCCAACATATGGCTGGTTGAGCCCCAGGTCAGTGTCTTCTCTTGCAGCACATCACCCTACAGTCATTAAGAGATCAGCTACAGCATTTAAACAAACACTTCCTTCTCCTCTCACCACCCCACACACATGCAAATGGACCCACTGGATGGGATTCGTCTCATCTAACTTCAAACACCTTCACCACATGATTCCTCTGATGCATCTGAGGCATCAGCAGGAGGATGAGATGAGTCACATCTTAAAAGTGCCCATTTTGCCACATTGACCTCTTAGGAACATTAAGTCATATTACATGATATTACATTACATTATATTACAGTCAAATGACCTCTGTCCCATACTGTGTTGGGAGACCAAGTGGTGGGGAACAGACATCCAACAGCAGCTAAATGTTGGGATGAACACTGCTGGGCTCCGATCTCCACTCTGAGCTGATTCACATCCCTGACATAGCTTATTTGCTCCCACTTAAGAGTCATTCTGGCTTTGTAAGTGGCATGAGAGAAATGAGGAGAAAGTCAGAATGGGGTGAGATGGCCCAGTGAAAAAGTCTAGGACCAGGCTCTCAGCACTGAGAGGGTTTGGTTAACACTGGGTGAATTTATTGAGTGATATTTCAGGCAGTGAGAAGTGAGTAAGAATCAGTATCAGTCAAGTCAGAAGTGCATGATCTCCATTCACCTGTAGTTGCCGCTTACGACCATTGCCTCAGGCTTGGTTCAGAAGGATCCACCAGACACAAAGATCTCTGCAAACTACAAAGCCCTCCCAAACGTGCTTCTAACTTTGAACAGACTTCAGGCCTTCAGTAAAAAAGCCCAAGCAAATTACAGAACAGAAGAGGAAATTCAGGTCATTGCTCAGGACACAGTAACAGTAGGGAATTTAGGTGAAAATGAGCCATAGGAAAAAGCCATATGCCCTATTCCAGGGGAAGGCTAAATAGATTTCCTTAAATATGAAAAGATGTTATAGTTATGAAAGAGATCATTTGCACTTGTTATTCATAGGAACTCAAGCAGCTAATACGGTACTGCAGCCACTGCAGCCTCCACATTTAGGGGGGATAAACCTTCTCTCTTCTCCTCCTGGACCATGGTCTGAGGCCATCTGTGAAATGTGTGAATTAGTTAACTTCCTCCAGAGGTTTTATGCAGTATTTATGTTTCCCAGGTCTCTTGGGGGATTATGAGCTCCTTTAAGAGGCTGATCCTTTCCAATTTGCTTTCAGTGCTGCTGCAGAAGGAGCACATCTGTTCTCCCTGGCCCACATCAGCTCTGAGACACATTATTAGCCCTGCAGTATCAGATCCCACTTGCATTGAGGTATTTTTTGCTTGCTGAGTGATAAAGCTTCATCCTCACAACGCACTATAGTCCTTCCAAGGAAAACCACCTCTAGGATTGGTTTCCCAACACATCTCCCTGTGTATGGGGTTAGAGGAGGCAAACATAGTGCTTCAGGAGTGTGGTACTGCAGCAACCACACATAGTTCAAGTGAGGGGCAAAGAGGAGGAGAAGGGGCTGAGTCCTTCTCATCTCCCCCATTGAAGGCTTCATGGCTCTTCTGCTCATCCTCAACCCATCCTGTCCACCTTGAAAGACTCCCTAAGACACCCAGTCTTCAAAGAGGATATCTGTGTGTTTGTTTTCCCTGAGCTCATAAAACACCAGGGTCTTGACAGATTGGGTTAAAAAAGGCATGAAAACCTTTCATAGAGACCAAGCAAAGGAGCAGGGCTGATGCTAGCATGATCAGATGCAGGTGATGGAGGTTGGATATGATTAATGGGGGTGAGAGGCCCTGGGGAAAGCCCTGGGCAGGTGTGGGATGTAGAGATGGGAGGAAAGGGAACCAGATGTGGCAGGGGGATGTCTCACCCACATCACCTTTCAAACCTGGGAGTGGAAAATGCTCATTGTGTCATGCATCTACCCACAGCCCCAGGCTGGATTTCAAAGGTCACAAGTCAAATCAACAGCAGTCAAATTCTGAGCTTGTGTTCAACAGGGAGGCGCAGCTTTATGATTTCTCTCAAATTCAGGCATTTTCATACACTGAAATGACAAGAAATGAGTGCTCAGCACTCAAAGACTTCTGCTCCAGAGAAACCTGCTCTATTACTCCCAATACTAACCCCTTTTCCTCTTCTTTACCTCTCAAGCTGGTTAGCCCAACTTATCCTAAAACTATTGAAACAGAGTCGACCCTCTTGAATGATTATGACATCAGCTTAGAGGAAATCGGCAAGAACCAGGCTGTCTACCAGGACTACAAGAACCTGACGGGTTTGAACCGTGGCCATTTGAACCCCAACGGCCATCACTCGGACATCAACAGCAGAACGGCCACCTTCACCCTAACCAACATCGTGCCTCAGAATGAGAAGCTCAACAGCGGCGCCTGGAACAACTACGAGCAGCAGACGATGATCAAGAACACCGAAGGCTGTACCACCACCTATGTCGTTGTGGGTGCTGTGCCTGGGAACAACTACATCTCCAACGGGAGGGTGAATAAACCCAGCTACATCTGGGCAAGTGCCTGCTGCGAGGTGGACAACAACCACAGGAAGACTTGGGCGGCCATTGCTGAGAATGACAAGAATGAGGTGGAGCTCCTCACGCTGGGGGAGCTGGAGGATGTGTTGACCCAGCTCTATGGGAGGGACCAGGTTTCTTTGTTTGACAGTGGCTGTCCCCGGGAATAAGCCCCAATTAACATCCCAAGTGTAAAAGGCTCAGGAGCTTTCTCCACATGCCCTCTGCAGCATCCATCCTGCTTCCTTCTCCAGTGATTTTCCAGCTCTGTCTCTCAGAGCACCTCCTTTGATAAAAGCAAGAAAGAGGTGAGCTTCCCACCCTTGGAGGGAGCTCTTAGGAAGGAGTCCTTGCCCTGGCCACTCTGGAGGGGCAGGCTGTATAACAGCCCATGGGCAAGGACATCAGATCTTCTCACTGAGACTAGAAGGGCTTTGCCTTTTTTTCCCCTTTGTCTCCATGCCCATATACAGATAATTGCTCTTTCCAATCCTCATTAGATATCACTGGTAGTGTGTTGCTGGCTTGTCCCTCACCTCCTTAGGAAGCGTATGGGACTAGGGCAGCTCAGGTTGCCCACAGAGGTTGTGGAGTCTCCATTGCTACTGATACTCAAACCCAACTGGACACGGTGGGGTGTCTGGACTAGAGGATCTTGAGAGGTCCATCCCAACATAAATGATTCAGTGATTCTGTGATTCGTCCTGGGACAAGGAAAGCAAAGAGCCCAAGGATTGCTGCGAGTCTGTAAGGATGATCCTACAAATGCATTCTGACTAGTAGAGCAACGATAATAGCAAAGGATAAAGGGAGAGAGGAAGGTGAAGAAGTAATACAGCTAAGCATAGGAGCAGCATCTCTTGAGGTCTGTAAATAAATAAAACATGGAGAAAGAAGGAAATAACCTACATCTAATCACTAGGCTCCCTAACCCTGAGCTTACATGGAGACTGTGTTTGTGTATATTTGCTAGCAGGTTGTTGTTTGCTTGCATTTGGAACCTGCACCTTGAGAGCAGGAGCTGAGGTATCAGCCAGCCGGGCTCAGGGATCAGATGTACAGCCAGCTTTGACCAGTCAAAGATACATTTCTGTGACACACTGGTTGGATAATTTCATTCTCTGCTCTGCTTCTGAACCTTTCCTGCAGATTTATGTGTAACTGATTTTGTTAAATGTGTTCAATGGGTGTAAAAGGTCAATGTATGCCGTGTGATTTAGTTCCTGAGCAGTTTACAACATAAAGTATTTGCTCCATTGCTGCATTTTAAGGTCACCTTATATATAAATCATAAGTTGCTTCCCACTGAAATTTCCACTGCTGGTAATGTCCTAGTACCTTCAGCATCCTTGCAGGAGGTAGAGTGTCCACATCCAATCTGGAGATGCTGTAGCACCTATGAAATTGTCACCATCAAGCTCCAGTTACTTTTCCACTGCTGGTAATGTCCTAGTACCTTCAGCATCCTTGCAGGAGGTAGAGTGTCCACATCCAATCTGGAGATGCTGTAGCACCTATGAAATTGTCACCATCAAGCTCCAGTTACTTTTCCTATGAATGTGTATGAACAAAGTGGATTGTGCAAATAGCTCATACAAACTGTTTCACTTACACAGCTACCAGCTTGAGCGTGAGCTTCACAGCCCAAAAGCTGTGAAGCTGTTATCAGCTGGGTCTTATCCCTGTGTTCATCATCCCTGGGTTCTTCATCCCTGTTCATCATCCCTGTGTCCCATTGCTCACCCAGGACGAACCTGTTTGGAGGCCGCACAGCAATGTTGAGGTGCAGTCAGACCCCTACATGCAGATGTGTCCATGTGTGCTGGGTGTCTGAGCTCTGACCACAGCCAGCAGAGATCCAGGAGTGGCTCAGCTGCATGAATAGGGGCATCCTGGGCCACTCGAGATGCCCTGATGCCTGCAGCCAGCGGCCAGGCAAGGTCCCAGAGGGCATCTCCAGTGGCTCTGGACACCTGAAAACAGGGAAGCTCCCAGCACACACCATTGTCAGTTCCCAATAGTATCATGGACTCCTCTATCTCCAGCTGCTATGGTGAGAGCAGCAATAGCCCTCGCTTGTGCCAGCTGTGTTGCTCTCAGATAGGAGAATACTTTGCTTTTTAGGAGGATAACTTCGGAACATCACTCCCCTCTTTGCTGGGTAGTCCCTGTAGACCCAAGTCACCTGCTCCTTAGTTCACATGCTGCCACAGACCACTAATGGGGTGAAACCATCAGTGCTACTTCAGGTTAAGAGACCTCTGCAGACACCTCTGTGGTTGCTCATGGGCTTCCTCTGACTCACTCACTCAATTCCTCATGCCTGCTGGGACTTGAAACCACACTCATCCTCACCACTACCAGCCCCTGTGCTCTGCCGGAATCCCCCACTCCCCAATTACCCCCATTAGTCACCCCTCCACCAGCCGCCCAGGCTCTCCTGAGGACCTTTTCCCCCATTGGTACCCAGAAATGCCCCCTCCCCTCCACAGCAAGCATGTGAAATACACAGGAAGCCAAATACCAATGGATGAATCAGCTTGGAGGCTGCCTTCCAGCAAATACAAGGGTGCTTCACACAGCACCTGAGCTTGGAGCTGAGCAGAAGGCTGCCCCAGCTCCAGGAGCATCCTTACATCCATGATGTTCTCTGGTTTCTGCTGACCCTGGCTGTGAATGAGTAATAGGGATATTTGATGAGCCCAGAGCCAGTCCATGCATCATCTATGTGCCCCTGGTGGGGTGGGAAGCTCCTCTGTCTGCTTGGGAAGATGCAGCTACACTGAGATGGGAAGGTAACTCTGCAGTTTGCTCTGTGTCTGTCCATCTTTGGGGAGAGCTCTGGGTACTAGTGGGTAGCTGGGATTTTAGAAAGGAAAAATGATCTTTCCCAGAGGCTATAAGGGGATGCTGGAAGCTAAATCCCATTAGCCCTGTTGCTCATTGCATCCCCTGCTGGGGTTGTTGGAAGGGACATGCAGCTCACGGAGGGTCCTACCACTGCTTAAGCTCACTTCATTGCAGTGGGCTGGATCATGTGTTTTATTTAGTCCTATTCCAATGGTTCAAACTCCTTGAACTGAACATGCTGCCACATCGTGTCCTGAAAAAGAAGGAAACAAGAAAATCACTCAAGTGGTGTCATCCAGCCTCTGCTTGAGAAAGCATCTGGGCAAAACTCCTTTGATGCATCCAGATTTGGAGCAGCTGTAACATTTTGCCAGAGTAAATACAATATGCTTATTTATAAAGCCCTCCAGGAGCATCTCTGGCTGCCACATGGGGAAGGCAGGCTGGGAACACCTTACTGGGGCTTTGCCATCTCCATCTGCTGGGTTGGGCACACTGAAGCTGTTGGATTTGCCTGTCTCTCTCATGTAGGCAGCAAATGTACTGTGTGTGGTTCTACATGGAGCATGTGCTGTTTGTGGCACTGCCACACTGATCTCCTAGCTGGTTGTCCAGGGGGAGCGCACATCTCTTAATCTCAGCCTGCAGGGACAGCCTTTTTCCTGGGAAATGAGGCTCAAAGCCTTGAGGGTCCTTCCTGAGTCTCATAGGAGGTTCTGCTGGGAATTTCCTGTCTTCAATTAAATGTGGATCTATAAAATGAATATATATATAAAATTTCCATTAACCTAACTGCTTTATCTTGCCAGGAGCTATTAGAAGAGAGGAATGTTCAGTTTATTGAAAAGCAAACATCTCTATTTTCACATGTTGTGCATTGTTATTGCAAGGTCACCAAATAAGCTGGAAAACCCGGAGACTTGAAAAACAATTCTCCTTCCTGATTCTTCATCCAAACATGTGACATGTTATTGTTGGCCAGTTAAATGGAGGAACAGTGAATTATGGATCTTTGCATCTCTACAGCATCTTCTGTCTGCTCTTTAGTGCCTTTTCTTGATTTAAGTGGCTAAAGTCATGGTTGGTAACCCCTAGAGCAAAACCCAGTGTGGGATAAAAAGAAGGGCCCTCGAACTAAAGGTTAAAGATAGCAGAAAGGGCTGTTGAGAGCTTATAAAAGGCGAATGGCACCATCAAAACAACCGGGTCATTGAATATATTTGCATAGAGGTAGCAAATGAGTAGAAGGAGAAGAGGAAAACTTCTGCCAGACCAGCTGTGAACTGAGCTTGGGGGAAACCTTCAGACCAAAGGAAAATGGGGATCTCTGATCAGATGTGGAGGAATTAATAATATTTAAAGTGGGGGAAGAGAGTTAACACTGAGTTAACTGCTGAAAGGCTTTATGCTGCGCCTCTGTGATTTTAGACCACTCTCAGGATATTTGATGGGAACCCTTCTTTTTCACATGCCATAATGATACCAGTGAGGTTAAAATTTTCAGATCCAAGATGCCAGGTCTCCTACTATGAAAAAATGTTTGCTTACTAAGTATCACATTGGCTTCTATAAAGTACTTTAAATTCATACTCTGTTTCTGACAACTTACACAACCGTGTGTCTTTCGCCAGTTACATTATCTGAATTTAATCTCTTTCTGAGTAACTTGCTCACGTTTTCTTACTTCACTAAATCATAGAATCACAGACTGGTTTGTGTTCGAAGGGACCTTAAAGCTCATCCAGTTCCAATCCCCTGCCACGGGCAGGGACACCTTCCACTAGAGCAGGTTGCTCCAAGCCCCTGTGTCCAACCTGGCCTTGAACACTGCCAGGGATGGGGCAGCCACAGCTTCTCTGGGCACCCTGTGCCAGCGCCTCAGCACCCTCACAGGGAAGAGCTTCTGCCCAAGAGCTCATCTCAATCTCCCCTCTGGCAGGTTAAAGCCATTCCCCTTGGCCTGTCCCTACAGGCCCTTGTAAATGAAGACTTGTTTTAACAAACTGCTTCATGTGTAAATGATAAACAGCAATTTACTTCTGGGGCTTTGAGATCTTACTCTGAATGTTCAGAGCACTGGGCTGGGACTGACATCAGTTTACAAAGTCACCTCACTGCCACTTCATCCAATCTGTAAGACAAAAATAGAATTGTCTTCATTTTACTGTGCACTGTGACTTAAGGCTAAAAAGGACAGTATAAACCCCTTCAGTTTTGTTATTTGTTATCATACACCGCCCTAAAGCAGCACTTTACCAAGGATTGAGGGAGTTGAGCAGCATGAAGATGGTAAAAATTGGAGAGAGAAACCTTTGGTTCTGAGCAGAGTGAGCTGGAAAACAGGGCTTCTCGTGCACAGGAAATTTTGTCATTTCAAACTGTGGTTTCAGTCTGAATCAGAACAAAAGGCCACAAGTTTCCAAATTCCCCTGAGATGGAAATTCTGAGAATGTTGGTTTGGAAATGCTGAAGCAGCGTGTTTGTGATACCCACCTCCCGCCACAGACCTGACGAGCAAAATCAATCTTCTCATCAGCTTGTGGCAAGGCCACTACCAGCTTCCTGGTGGTGAAGGTTTTCTGGAAGTGGGAGGTTTCCTGGTGACACCTATGTTGACATCTCAGGAGCTTCTCTGAGGATTGCCGGGGTCTGAGCATTGATCTGGACCCCTCATCCTTACTGGACTTCTTGGGCACTGCACAGCTGGGTCCTTGCCCGAGGAAGTTATGAATGCTCCATCCCTGGCAGTGTTCAAGGCCAGCCTGGATGGAGTCTCGGGTGACATGGTCTAATGTGAGGCATCCCTGCCCATGGCAGGGGGTTGGAACTGGATGATCTTAAGGTCCTTTCCAACCATTCAATGATTCTATGATCAAGTGGTTGAAAGGGCTGTGTTAGAAAGATGGGGAAGGCAGAAGCTGTTGGCAGCATAGAAGAACCAGTTTCATTTCTTGCAGAAGGCCCAAACTATTTATGCAGCAGCACTTTGCCTTGCAGCCATGGGCTGCACCTTCCTCTACATGGTTGGGATGATGCCTCTGGAGTCTCTTGACAGAATGGGTCATAGTGGGTATGGGTATGAATGACAGCTTTAAAATGATATCTAGTTAGGGAATATCTTCCCTGAATTTCTTGGTTGCCCCAAGCCCCACCAACCTTGCCTTGAACACTGCCAGGGATGGGGCAGCCACAGCTTCTCTGGGCACCCTGTGCCAGCGCCTCAGCACCCTCACAGGGAAGAACTTCTTCATTATATGTAACCTATACCTATTGAACCCATTACCCCTTGTCCTATCACTACAGTCCCTGATGAAGATCACAGCAGATACCTATCTTTAGGCAACCAGATCAATCTGTAGGTGTTTCCATGCGAGCTGCTGTCTGAGCTCCCAGTAGAGTCAATGGAATCAATGGCTGATGCAGTCCATGGCGTCTGGAAAACTATCCAACCTGGGTGGACATCTGTGTGTGATGGCTGAATGCTGAATGTCTCTAGACTCCTCTTATCTCCACTGTGATGGGACCAGCTCACATGGAGACACCTATATGAAGTGACATAGGATGATGCATTGCATTGTGCAGACTGATTCTTACACTGCAGACCTCTGGAAAACACATTTTCTCACGCTTGTGTTCCTGGCCATGGTATAGGAGTATGTGTATGACCACCCCTTAGGGAGGGTTAGGGTTAAGGGAGCTCCACTCCCTTAGATTGTAAAAATCTATTCATTTCTTCCATTATCTATTTTGGAGATATCGTTGCCAGCGATCCTCTTGCCTAAATATTTTTAGTTAGCATTTTAAAGGTTAGCTGTAATATTACATGTGTGAAGTGAGCTTTAGCACAGCTCTTTAGAATAAACTTTCCTGTGACATGTTCCTAAGTTTTTAACGCTTTTTGTAATGGAAAATAAACCATGTATTTTTCAAAGTGTAGATCAATAGCAAGAAGAACAAGCTGCCTTTCAAACACCCAGAACAATTTATTGTTATAGTTTATTAGTTGTTCATGCCGAAAAAAATCAAAGTCTACAAACTAAAATATCAACCATCACATCTCCTGTAAAACTAGTGAGAGCAGCCATGGGGAAAGCACAACAGCAATTGTGCCCCTTTGGCCACAGATTCTTCCAGTGGTGGCTCTTTGATCCCAGGCTGGGTCCTACTGATTTCTACTTGCTCTCTGCTTATTGTATTGAAGGATCAAGCCTCAGATACAAACATTTCCCCTAAGGACCAACAAACCCTTCCAAGAGGTAAAGTACAGCTCAGAGGAGAGTTACAGCTTCCTGAGGCAATACATACATACACAGCTTCAGTTCTGGAGGCGACCTGGGCTCGGACTCCCTACGTAGACATTAATAGCTAGGAAAATTCAACCCCATAATAGTTGCCCAGTCTGTAACCTGGTATTGCTTACAGGTCCCTTACCAGCAGTGTGTGTCCTTTAATTTCATAGAATAGAATCACAGAATCAGCCAGGTTGGAAAAGACCTTCAAGATCATCAAATGCAACCCAGCACTGCCAAGGCCGCCACTAAGGGCCTCGTCTACACGGGGTGTGAACACTTGCAGGGACGGTGACTCCAGCACTGCCCTGGGCAGCCTGTTCCAATGCCTGAGCACCCTTTGGGGAAGGAATTGTTCCTCAGCTCCAGCCTAAAGAGAAAGCCCCTGAGCCAAGCTCAGGCTAGGGAAAGGAAAAATCACTGGAGCAGCAGGAGCCATATGGCTCTGCTCTTGTTACCTGCATAAAAATGTGCATGCTAGGAGTCGGTGAAATATTAGCCTTCTCCAGTGAAATGCCATGAGCAGGACAAGCCATGGCAGACTAACTGCAATGCTTAATAGAGGTATGTTAGCAATAAGTAATGTGCATTGACTGAATGAATCAAAAGAGCTCAGTACCACTGCTTGCAGCCTTCAGAGCAGCTGAGAGGTGTGAAAACCTATCGTCTATCATGTAAATACAGATTGTTGTTTGCTCCCATACAAAATAACAGCATGTAATAGACCATTACACATCCACCTTTAGAAAGATATATAGTACAAGTAAGTCTTATTCCAACAGGAATAAAAAAAGCCATGGGAAGTATAAATATCAAGGCTTTGGAGGGAGAATAACTCAACAGGAATACAAACCTGTAAAACGACACATACACTCTATCACAAAATAGAAAACTACAGCAAGAACTCATGCCTCCTGAATTATAAGGACAGGATTCATCCCATTTTGCTTTTGTCATATGCCAGGTAAGAATCTATAGCTAATCTACTCAATATGGGCATCATTTAGAGTCAATGCAGAGAATCAGGCACCTTTAGACCATGAGTCATTTGGCCTGTATATATACCTATAGCTATATACCTCTGTGTGTATATATGTAGCCAGTAAGAATTTCCAGTCCAGTAAGAATTTCAGCTTATGTGCAGAGTGTAAATGGGTTTAATAGCCTTTTCCAAGAGGATATCCAGTGATAGAAGGAGAAAAGAGTGACTGTGTTTGACCCATCTGGATTGGGATGGGATGGGGGGACACCAGGTATCCAGCATCTCTCTTTGTGGAGAAGGTGGTGTGTGGGCTGTACTGATGGTACCATCATCTAACATGCTTGGGCGAGTGGTCCATATGTACGCCTGGTCGCTTGGGAGAGGCTGCAGTTATATTAGCAACACATCTGCTATATGGTAGGAGGAGGAGAGTGGTTTTGGGAAGCAGTTTCAGGCAGGGCTCTTTCCCCATCTGTCAGTGATAGGGTGCACTCCCTCCACCAGTGCTCTGTAGGTGTAAAGTCCCTCTGTCCCCATAAGAAATAAGCTGTAATATCTTCTGCCTCCTTCACATGTTGGAATATGAATGTCCAGGCTTCTTCCCCATTTGCCACTGCTGGTCCTGGAGTCGCTGGTGCAATCTGGTTTCTTCTGTGGCAAGTCATCAGTTTCATGAGTTTGGATCTGAACTCCACAATCTGAACTCTACAGCAGCAAAAAGACTTTACTAAAGCTGGGAAGAAGCACATTTTCTATGACTTCTTCTATATTTACTATAAGAAACCACACAGTACTTTTTTCAGAAGATACCACTTAGGATCTCAGTTACTATTTCATCTGTTATCAGCTATTTTATCACTTGTTCCACCACAGAACCAGTGAAATATAGACTATTCTTGATAATTTTTCTCCTATCAATCATATCGTCAGAAACCCTACAATGGCCCAAGCAATCTGCCCCATGGTTGACCATCTTCACTAAAACATGTTTCAAACTGCTGTCTACACTTTCTATGGCTTTATCATATCGTGAACTGGAATAAGAACACCACAGATGTGGTTTTACAAGGTCTCTCTTCCTCCTTTTCAAGCAAAATCCCCATTCAACTCAGAAGCAGACCCCATCGGTAATTAGTAAGGAACATGAAAAGTAATAGGGATGAGGACTAGCAAAGAACTCCCAAATGTCAGAGACATCTTGTATTAAGTAGGCTGGGGAGTCTGTGAAAAGGAACAGCCTTGGTGTGTCTCAGTGTAGTAATAGAAACAGTGAGGAGACTAAAATAAGTCTGAGGCACAAAGCTGTCATGACACGACTGAGAAGTCAGGGGGATGAAGGAAGAAAAATTATGTGGTCGTGGTGGCAGATGCTCCACCAGCCTTCCCACAGGTTAGCCAGGGAGAACAAGACTGATTGTGTAATCTATCTGAAAGCAGCATATTTGCATGATTAACCTTAATTTCCCCACGGCATTCATTTTCCACCTGTTATCTGAGCTGCCATTCTCAGTTCCACACTGGCAGGGACCAAGTGTGCTTTTTTGATCTCAAAAGCTCTGATTCCTCCTTTTCTTGTGCCAGTATTTAATAGCTGAACCAGACAACCCGAAATAAAGGGTCATTTAACACCAATGAAGGTATTCAGAAATCTAAGCAGCGCACTAGTGAGATGGCTGATCCGTTTGGCAGCTCTTCCACTCCTAGGGAATTTCATTTGAGATTTCACATTTTCCTGGTCCCATCCCACTTACCGTATTCTCTGCTTGGTGAGTCACATGAAAACAGCAGGAATGATAAGCAGAACAAAAAAGATAGCTGTTGAAACAGAAAAACAACATGCTTAGCACCCATGTCCCTGCCCATGGCAGGGGGTTGGAACTGGGTGATCTTAAGATCCTTTCCAACCCAAACCATTCTGTGATTCTAAGGTGTTATCTTATTGCAGTCACTCCAACTGGGAGAAACAGGCAAGGCTGGGATAGGGTCTCATCTTGCCCCTATGCCCAGAGGCAAGAGTTCTTCCATATTGCTCCATTGCTTTGCTCCCTGGGACAAACAGGACCCAGCCAGAGGGGATCTGGGCAACTAGAGATCGACCACAGCCAAATAACCAGCGACTACTGATGCTGTGGTCTCTGGCATAGTTTGCAATATTCCTCCTTCCCTTCCTTTATCCCACTCCATTATTCCTCCTTATTATACTGCACACTACAGTTGCCATCAGACTCCAGCTGGAATCAAGAGCCCTTGTACAAAGTCTTGAGCATATGCACAGTATGAGACAATTTCTATTTTAGCAGCTAATGGCTGAATAGAAGATAGGAAAGGGGAAGGATAAAATCTCTTCAGACTGATCTAAATGCAGCAGTTTAGCTGCGAGGAAATATTTTATTTGCCCATCCTTTTTTACTCCTTTGAAAATGTGAAAGAAACACATCATTTAAATATTGAAATTTTTTTTCCCAGCTGAAGTTATTCACTGAATTCACAGAAAGCCTCAGAGAAAGAATCTGCAAATTGCTTCATTTAGAAACTAGACTTTTGGGTGATCTATTTTCTTTTACATAGAATCATAGAATCAGAATTGTTAGGGTTACATCCCTTATGAGCCTTTGAAAACTCCTTTATAAAAAGCTTTACTGCTTAAACAGTGTCTGTTTACACTTTCTTTACTGACTTCTCACTGAATACATGGACACAGATATGTCTTGCAGTGTATTTATTAGCTCTTAGGGCCAAGATGGATCTCTTCAGTAGAACAGCCAATTGAAAGGCAAAGTAACTGCTGTGGGGGACGGAGTGAAGTCTGAGTCCAATTAACAAAATGCCATACCTGTCACTGGCAGTATCACAGATGAGGAAAAGGGTGGATGATTCGAACCTACGAAGAGAGAGAAATCCTTGATTTTTGTATTGATTTGTTCTTCTGGTGAAGAGCACCAAAGCAGTGATGAGGACAGAGTCAGGCAAGAGCCAGCTCGCTCCAGCATGGAAGCAGTGAGGAGGGTAGACAGTGACAGCTCTTCTCCCTCTGCACAGAAGACTTAATAATTGCCATGTTTGTTTCTTGGCCATCAATATATGTTTCTAGCCTGGATATCAACATATACACTGATCTGATATCTGTTAATAATGGGTATGAAGTGAATTGTATCTTTCTGGGAATGGGATCCAGCTAAGATCTTTATTTCGTATGAGGTCAGGGAGGATGACTTTCAAGGTGCCAAGCTAGGATTTGAAAGCATAGCTGCAAACAGGACCTCTTTTTCCCTAGAATATAAGCCAAAATTCCCTGGTGTAAGAAATATGTGTTTCTCCCTTATCTATTTCATTGTATTTCTCCCTTATCCTGAAAGGAAGCTCTGAACTTGAGCTACTATGAGATATGGACAGTTTGTTTACAAGAGATCCTATAAGAGATGTCTCTTGATAACTTTCTTTGTGGTGAATTATGGGGGGGATAACTGAGAAAGGGGAGGATATCCCTTATCCAGCTCCATTACAGGCAACAATCACATCATCGTAATGAGAAAGGCAACATTTCAGGGGTATAAATATTTGATGCACTGATCACAAAGACCTGACCTTGCTCAGGTTTGATGTACTTTCGCAGGGAAATTGAATTCTTGTTCTGTTGAATTAAAGGGCAATTTCATCATCCAGTTTCATGTTCTTCATAAACCTAATTTTAAAATCTGAAGTATTTGCTATTTCTGACTGTTCAATAGGTTGTGTCATTTTCTAGGACTGGAATGTTGATGGGTTATTTCCATCATAGCAAGAATTTTCTTTATCCTGATAGTACCAAGTGAAATGATCAATGGGGAAAAAATGAGTGTGGTGACCACTCAAGACCAAACAAGAAATTATGACTGCTGTACCTGGAACACTCTGAACTGGGCACCACAGGGAAACAGATGGACCTATGAAGGAGAGAAAGTCCTGGGTTAATGCTGAAATAGTGTGTCCAGTGAGTAAGGTGATTCATTCTTACAGTCCCCTCTGTTGGTTATAAAGGCAGCCCAATTCAGATGTAGGCATCTATCCAGTACATGTCAACAGTTCTGCAAGATTTATTTGCCCTTAAAGTCCCAAGTACTGGTGGAAAACAGCTTTTTCCATTCTCTGCTGACAGGAAAAGTTCTGTTGTATTAACCTTCCATCGGCTCCCACCTCTTTACAACTCAGCCCATCGCACTACCCTGCTTGGGAAGGTAATGAAAGGCTGAGGACCATAGAGGTGATGTGTATCTGGGTCTTTTCACCATCAACAGCTCTGCCTGACACCCAAAGGGAGCCCCAGACCCTCAGCACTATCACAGACACTTGGGAAAGGGGTTGTGTTTGCTCTCTGCATATTGAACTCCTGCATTGCAGAGTTAGGAGAGATGCCTTCAGAAAAGATAGATAATTTGGGTGGAGTACAGGCCATATGAAGGTCTGGTTTGGGTTTGTTTTTTTTTTCATTAATACATCTAAAGGCATAAAAGCAAAGGGCAGAGGTTCTGCAGCCTCACTTGTGAGGATCCTTGAACAGTGAAAACTCAAGATGCCAGCCCACAATGGCATGTGTTGTGCTGAATTTGGGTCCATAAAGACTACAGTGCGATATTGGTGGGCTTCTTGCTGTTTCTTTGTTCAGAATAGCATCCTGGGTGTTAAATTAAGAACCGAGACACATTACTGAGGTTTAGCTATGGACTAGCTAAACTCTGGATCCCAGAGCCTTAAGCAGTCGTGAAGGATGCCTTTTGGAGTACCTTACTGTGAAGCGACAATAGACAACCTACAGCTGCCAGGAGGGAGGAGAAAGAGAAAGGCTTATTATACTATTTTCTTCCAAGTATGTGACAGTGTGGCTCTATCTGCTCCAGATTCCTGCAGTTTTGTAGTTAGTATGAAAGGATGCCCAAGACAAAGTAGGATGCAGCTATATCATCCCTGGAGTCATCCTCATCAGTCAGAAATGACATCTCCATCAGTATCAGAGCCATGATGTCCTTGATTTCTCCATCCCAAACCCCAAGCATTTTGTTCCCTAGGACTGATGTGCTGAGTTGGGGGGTCTGCATGAACACGTCATGACACCAATATGATGCCAAAGCAACCACCTTACCTGGCTCAACAGTCTGTGGCAGCCACTCGTTGCTGTCATTGGTGCATCGCAAGTCAAGGGGGGTCCAGTTGATCTTGCCATTCACCTTCTTGCACTCACGGGTGCCAGAGATGGGAGGTCGCTTATCATATCCACTCTGGCATTTGAAATGTAATACTTGTCCCACGTAATACTGTTTGCTCAGGCTTAAAGAGGCATGTGGAATAGTCTTGGGAGGACCACAGAAATCTGGTGGGATCACAAGGCAGCACATGGTTAAAGCAGATACATTTTACCTACTGCTTTTGTTCTTGAAACAAATGATTTGTGATCTTACAAAATATAGACAAGTAGGATATACCAAGCCTTCCTAATTCTTTATTAGGATATAGAACACTCATTTGCTTACACCATATCACTTGTTCAGCAAAAATATTATAGCAATTGTTTCTTTGTCTGTCAAAATAGAATCACAGAATAGTTAGGGTTGGAAAGGACCTTAAGATCATCTAGTTCCAACCCCTCTGCATGGGCAGGACACCATACACTAAACCATGTCATAATTAAAAATTACTCATTATTCTTACACTGCTTCCATAGAAATCAGTGAGAAAAGTGTTACAGTAATGAATGGGTTCTTACTCACCTTTCTGGTCAGACTCTGAAAGGTTTACTTGCTTCTGGAGTGCAGGGCTCTTCTGTGTTTCTCTTTCTGGCTTCTGTGTAACATCTAACTCCATTGTGGGAGCCGTTGACAACAAAAATTTCTCATCTGTGGGAGAGGTTATGTTTGCTGAATTACACTAGGATGAATAGCAGAGCAAAGCCACAGCACGCAAACTTTTAGAGACAATATAGAGTTGTTGCAAGTTCTAATCAGCAAAGGTAAGCATCATTTGTTAGAGCAATGCCCAGATGTCTTACACCAACTCATTGGAAACACACCTCTACAAGTGTAGGAAAAGGACAATCATCACTTACTTACCAATGCATTCAAATTCCTTGTAGACCCAAGAAGCAACCTGCTGTATACTCTGACACCGAATTCCCAAGTACTGCCCACTTCTTCTGGTGTAGCCACTGTCACATTCATAATACAGTCTGGTCCCCAGTGGATACGTTTCAGCAGTAACATCAGCAAATTCAGTTGTTGGAAGAGTTGGGCATGCTTCTGCAAACAGAAAGCTGAGAATCAGGACAGCTTGTGCATTTACTCTATTCACTGAGGACTTCCCACTTTCTTCTGTCTTATCAATACCAGATCATGCCCAGAGCTCAGTGAACTAAGCCTAATTCTGCTCACAGCCACAGAGCTGAAATCACAGCAGAGGGATGAAACTGGATGTTGCGAATGGAACATGAAGGTAGCAAAGCATTGTTTCTTTGGTTGTCTCTAAGCCAAAGAGTGGCTCTAAATGTCTGGTGAAACTGTTAGTTATATTAAGTGAACATTTTATATTTTAAATTTAGAAAAATCCCACCATTCAAAGACTCCTCACATTGGAGTGAGTTGCTGCCATTGATTTTTCTAAGTATAGATTTGTTCAAGCTGCAGAAAACCCCCTTGGGAGTGTCTCCACCAAGTAACACAAAGCCTGTATTTGTCCACACTTCTTTAGTTAAGAGGCACTGATTTGACTCCCTTGTGTTTCTTCTAAAGGAGAAAGGGTGCTGGAACAGGGATGCTCTGCAGCAATTGGGAGTGGTGGTAGGATGCATCAGGTCTATCTGCCTGCTCCTGCCCCCCTGCATGAAGCAGGCTGTTGATCCCTCCCTTTCTGAACCCAGCAAATGGGCAACATGAAACACTACCAACATTTTCTTAATGAACAGTCATCGTAGGGAGGCATAATAAGGAAAACTAAGTCATTAAAACTTGCAATCATCTATAAGCAAACATCGGAGAGGGGAATAGACTCTCAGTTTAGTCTGAGCACGCCAAAGAGCAGCTTACTGTGAAAGAAGTTTGCAAACCTAAATATAACTTGTCCCAAAACAAGGACGTGAAGTGCTGTGTCATCAGCAAATCACATCTAAATATATTTCTCAATCAGTTGGAATGAATTAAGTGAGATCATTTCAGTGCACTTGAAAAGCCCGCTGAAGCTGAGCTGGAGACCCAGAAGTTGATAAAGGCACTACTTAATGATTATTTAGGGCCTAGAAGCTGAGAAATTAAAAGATAAAACAGGCTGGTTGCATTAGGGCTGGCATTAGGGATCTTTGAGTGCATGATCTGTGGCCCTTTATGCTTATGCATAATCGTAACAGCTATTAGGAGTAAAATTTCTTGGTCATCATGTTTTCACATCTTCTACAGCCATAATTAATGCAGCCTTAGCAACCAGCAAGAATGAGTGCAAAAGGGCCTTGAATCCCTAATAGTTGTTCACCATTTGGCATCTGCCCTTGACTCCTGAAGTGCCTTCTCCTTGAAAGAAAGCTATGCCTTGCTGACAGCAACCCAATCAGTGCCTCCCAGACCCAGTCGTTCAATGCCCTTTTCTTCCAGAGCCACCCATCATTTTCTCACTTTGATATTTTCTACCCTTTTTACTTTTCATCATCTTGCTGCTTAGTAAAAGTCACAAAGTTTGACGAAGGCAACAATTTTGAGCAGCTAAACAGCTAAGCTGTGTAAGGGGTATGTTAATCCCCTTGTACCTTGGTGTTATCAAAGGATTTGCCTTGTAAAATACATCAGACTGTGGCTTCGAGAGAAGTGACTGTACCCGAAATAGTTAACCACATGGTTTACCACAGACTGTCAGGGTGATTAAAATTAAAGAGTTATCAGATTAGCAGCACATTGAGATCATGTACTCTCACTTTCCCTGAAAGCTAAAAGCATGTTTCCCTCAAGACTTCAAAAGCCTCTTTGAAGCAGACTGCAGATCTGAATCTTAGCACCAGGCACTCAAATCTCTTCTTAAGAAAACCCACAGCATTGAGTCTATTCATCATAAAGGGCACCTGTTGTCTTAACCTATGAACAGATGAAGTTTGGGTTCTTCTGAACTTGCATACATCAGATAAGGAATGTGCAATAGTGCACATGGGTGATGGTGAGCAATACCCATCAGGCTGGTGCTTTTGGATCAACTCATCCATGTTGCAGCTGGACCTCACACAACACTTCTAGGATCCAGCCTTGTCATTTCATCCACATCACTCAAACTCTTGTCTTCTCACATCAAGTAAGTCCGCAATATCCACTTCTTTGGCCTTTACAAATATATTCCTGTCTCTGGTCCAGAAAGCATTTGGAAAGATGAATTTCCTAGCTCTCATTGTGACCTTCTGCTTGCTTCCCTCTGTTGATTTCTAACTGCTTCAATGTCATGCCAAATATTTTGCTTCCATTTTCAAGAACCTTCCCCTTATCAGCCATCATAACCTTTCAAAACATTGGCTTCTCTTCCCATGCTAGACCTCCTCAACAACATCTTTGATATTAAAATCATCAGCATTTGGGTTTATTATAGAATCATAGAATCATAGAATAGTTAGGGCTGGAAAGGACCTTAAGATCATCTAGTTCCAACTCCCCTGCCATGGGCAGGGACACCTCGCACTAAACCATGTCGCCCAAGGCTCTGTCCAACCTGACCTTGAACACCGCCGGGATGGAGCATTCACAACTTCCTTGGGCAACCCATTCCAGTGCCTCACCACCCTCACTGTAAAGAACTTCTTCCTTATATCTGATCTAAACTTCCTCTGTTTAAGCTTGAAGCCATTACCCCTTGTCCTACCACTACAGTCCCTAAGGAAGAGTCCCTCCCCAGCATCCTTATAGACCCTCTTCAGATACTGGAAGGCTGCTCTGAGGTCGCCACGCAGCCTTCTCTTCTCCAGGCTGAACAGCCCCAACTCTCTCAGCCTGTCTTCATACGGGAGGTGCTCCAGCCCTCTTATCATCCTTGTGGCCTCCTCTGGACTTGCTCCAACAGCTCCATGTCCTTTTTATGTTGAGGACACCAGAACTGTACGCAGTACTCCAAGTGAGGTCTCACGAGAGCAGAGTAGAGGGGCAGGATCACCTCCTTCGACCTGCTGGTCATGCTTCTTTTGGTGCAGCCCAGGATACGGTTGGCTTTCTGGGCTGCAAGCGCACACTGCTGGCTCATGTTAAGCTTCTCATCAACCAACACCCCCAAGTCCTTCTCCACAGGGCTGCTCTGAATCTCTTCTCTGCCCAAACATAGAATAGTTTGGGTTACAGGAGACCTTCAAAGCTCATCCAGTCCAACCCTCCTGCAATGAGCAGGGACATCTTCAACTAGATCAGATTGTCCAGAACCACATCCAGCCTGGCCTAGAACTTCAGTCAGTCCTTGTGCTTGAAGAAACTGCACGGTTTGTCCCTAAAAAGTCAACATCCCTGCCATATGGGTGATAAAAGAGCCAAGGGATGGGAAGAAGCCAGGTGTCCTTGTTTACCTGGGATAGAGTTAATTATCTCCCTAGCAGCTGGTGCAGTGTTGTGTGTTGGATTTAGTGTGAGAACAATGCTGATAACATGCTGATGTTTTAGCTGTTGCTCAGTAGCACTTACCCTGATCAAGGACTTTCCAGTCTCATGCTCTGCCAGTGAGGAGGAGCACAAGAAGCCAGAAGAAAGCAGAAACAGGACACCTGACCCAAACTAGCCAAAGGGGTATTCCATACCACAGCACATCATGCCCAGTATAGAAACTGGGGGCAGTTGGCCAAGAGCTGCCAATCACTGCTCAGGGACAGGCTGGGCATCAGTCAGTGTGTGGTGAGCAACTGCATTGTGCATCACTTGCCTGTCTTGGATTTTGTTCCTCTCTCTCTCTTTATTTCCTATTATTATTATTAAAATTATTTCCATTATTAAACCCACAAGTTTCACCTTTTTTCACCAGAGAGGGGAGTAAGCAAGCAGCTGCATGGTACTTATGTGCCTGCTGGGGTTAAACCACACCACCAGGGAACTAGGGAATGGCAGTGTAGATGTTTTTGCATTTTTAGGGGAGATTAACTTTGCTTTTTTGCACCTGGTTGGGAATTTGCTGATTCATTTGAGTTGATGATATGAAATATAAATCCTATAAAAGGCCAGCACATCTAGATGTAACCTGCCTCAGAGACTCTTGTGGCCCAGATCTGCGCAGCCCAGCTTTCCACTGGATTCTGCATCCCTCCACAGCTGTTGCAGGGCTATACTACCTCTAGTACTGGTTTAAAAGACTGCCCTCACATCACCTTTAAATCTCTCCTTATTTCCCCTCCTGACAGTTCTCCAGTTCTCCATCCCCATGACAAGGTGCTGTGTGTCCCTATTTCCTTCTCTTCCAGTCCCGATGTCCTCTGTCCTCCTTTTCCACAAGCTTCATCAGCCCCCACCTACCATTCACATCTCCTACACCCCAAAAGTTCCCTGTGACTCCATTTCTTTGCACTTAGAGGCACTAACATGACATGTTGAAATGGGCAAACAGAGAGGTTAGTGTAATTGCATTCATGGGATTTAGCACTGCTACAGGTTGCAGAATTGCTAGAACACGTAGCTCTCCTAAGGCAGCTGGGAATTCACATTTCTCCCCCTATTAGTGGGGTTTTGGTGCCTACAGCATTTATGGAACTGGTTTCAAATATTATCATATAGGGGATGGAGACATGCCCTTGGAATTAAAAGGATAATGGTGAATTCAGGTGATACACATCCATGAAACTTAAAAATTAAAAAGTAGTTATTGCATCTCCTGGTGTGCTCCAGAATCAAGTTTGGTAAGTTTCCTGAGCAAGCATTGTCCTCTGAGCCACAAGATAGGTGGGATTCCTGCTATTCCAGTGCTCGATGCCATTTGAGGTGTCTTAAGGCATCTGGGAATCCACATAAGCTGCCAGATATCAGACAGGAGTTACCGAAGGCTGATGCTGGGCAGAATACCCTACCATGTGCTAAATAAAGCTTAACTGTCTTTGGCTACCCTCAGCATCTAGCTTTTGGCTGCCCTCAGCATCTAGCATCATTATGTAGGCTCAGGGGAAAGATACCCAGTAGCTAAATCACCATCAGTTCTTTCAATGCTTGAGTTTCTTCCCTGAGGTTTCCCATTCAAATATGCTACTGACCCAACACAAAACTGCTTACAGTAGACATACTGGATTAGGATTTATGAAGCTCTCCTGCCTATTTCTCTCTCATGTCTGAGTTGGCAAAGCAGTGGTAGAGAAAGCATTAGAACAACATCTTTTGTCCAGAAGAAGTGAATGGGGAAAACGTAATGTATAACAGGTACTTTTAGTATTAGGTAAACACAGACAGTGAGTCATGCAATGATAACCTGAACTCAGAATTTCCTCTGTCACATAGCTGTGTGTCACCAGAGCTGACGTTATTATTCTGATGTCAAGTTAAAACATCAGGTGCAAAAAAAGGACAATTTTCCCCTAAACACAAAGGCAGTAAAATGGGATCAGTAGGAAACTGGCTGTTCTGAAGAGCTGGATAGAAGCAGCGGAAGAAACCAGGCACTTCACACACTTGCCCAGTCCAGAGATGAAGAGAACCTCTCCCCAGAGATACCAAGAAATCAAACCATGCCAAAATGAAGACATCTCCCCATATGTGCCTGAAAAGCTAATGCAGCCCTGGGGGTTCATATGCTGTCTGAAACTACGTGCTTTCCAAACAGACCGAGTCTCTTGAAGATGAAACTGATTTGGGTGAAGAGAAGGAATTGATACCAGCAACTGGACTGAAATGGTAACAAACCTTTTCTAACTTCAAACCTTATTCCCAAAGGGTCCGTTAGCAAGCTAGCTACAGCTCTGCCTTCTTCTTTCCCTGCTAATGAATGTCATTTATTAGCTATGTGGATTTATAAGCTGGCAATAGATCCCAGCTGTGGGATGGGGTGCAGATCTGAAGTTTATGGTAATTCGCCTGTGAGATTTTGTTTAGCTATACTGTCGGTTGCACAGAGATTATCCTACAAAGTCATCTGAGTAGTAATGAGTCTGCAGTGTAAAGGGCAGAAAGACAATGCAGACGAAGTCAGTAGGCACAAGTTTTAACGCAAAAGGCAATGGAGATCATTGGCATATGGGGCAGGAAATGGGTTTTAATATTCTTAGCAGTGGAGAAGAGGCATGTTATATTGTAAGGACTATGCCTGCTGAGTCTGCTGTACTAGAAGATGGCTCTGTTGGAAAGACAGTGTAAAATGAACTGGAAAGTGAACTGGCAGGAGCTGTCCATTAACTCTTTGTAGGACCATAGAAAATTAGATTTGAGAGATATGCACTTCTCTCTTGGCTTACTCATGCTAACCAGCTGTTTGCCACTGACCTAGGCAGTGGAATCTAATGCAAAAATATTTCCATATACAGGAAGGCTAGATTTGGTTTGACTGTGGACTAACTTTTCTCATGCTAAGCATAACTTAGCCTCAGGAACCAGCTTTTTTAGCTCCTTCTGTAACAAGTGGAACCAGGCAGACCTCTCTAGATAACAGCAAACACCTAACTTAAACTCTCCAAAGCAATGCTTAAAGGTGCTTCTCTCTTTTTATCAGCTACAGTGGTGGAAGAACACTTTTACAGGCTCACATTGATAAATAGTGCGGTTTATCTAATGCATTGATAACATTTTAAAGCTCACTTCACTGTGAGTTCCCAGCAAAGCAGCCTGCAGATGCTGTTGTGTCTTCTGCTGATCCAGCTGTTTCTCAACTGAATATCTGCCTCCCCTCTTCCTAAACACAATTATTCCCCCTTCATCACCAACTCACTCCTGTTTTAAGGCTCTGACTGAGTGCCACCCAGCCAACAAAAAGCAGACATATCAATTCTATGTGTAGCCACTAGAAAGACACAGGACATGACACACGGCACCTTATCTGCAATCTGGCGGATGAACCGTGCCCTGAAAGTGCTGTGTTCTCTCCCCTGGTTATGAAGGGGATCCACATGTCCACCTCAATGGAGAAGTTGGTGCAGATGGCTGAAGTTAAGCAAGATGAATCTCACGCCTGCCCTGGCAAGGAGGTGGGGACTTGGACTGCAAATGTGGAACTGGAGTATTAAGAAAGAGGGAGAGAGTTTCCTAAGGCAGGGAGAGGGACAAGCACAGTGCACCGCATACTGAAGAATGGGGAACATTTGCTTTTCTTCTTCTTTTGTTTCTGGGTGTTTATACCCTTCTTGGTTCTGTGGTAAAGCTACAGAGCTCAAACTCTTTAAAGGCAACCACTGCACATGGTATGGTAGCAGAACAGAGAGTCTGGTTTTGAGAACATCATACGTGAAAGCCTTGTTTTGGAGTGTGACATTTGAGTTTTGAACAGGTTTGGCTACATTTTTGCTTAAATCTGTGACTTCAGCAACACCCGCCTCTTCGGTGTTTTCATCTAAAGGGAAAAACACATTCCTGAGAAAGAAAATCAGCTTTTAAAAACAGCAGCAGAAATTCAGATCCCTTTCTTTGACTGGAACATTCTCAGCTTTGCCTTTTGTTGCACTGGAAGGGCCACAGAGAAGACCCTCTCTGAAAATAACTGGACTGGCTGACAAGCACATGTCCCAGTCTTGAATAACAGTGAAAAAACGTCTGGTGGGACTCCTTTGATTTCAAATGTGTCTCATTTGACTTATGGCAGTATCATGGTCATCAAGCTTTTTTCTGGAGCTCTTATGAGTGGGCTGGAAATTATTTGTTAGTGTTGCTGATTTTTCTGACCTTGTAATGTATGAAGTGTTTTTCCAAATCGAGAGGGCTGTATATTCTTTAGCTTTACAAATGGAGAGCATAAAGAAAAAGCAGCAGATGACAGAATGCTGCTACCCTGGCAGGGCTGAGGAACAGGTTGTCAAGTGAAGAAAGTCATGGAAGCACTTTGGAAATGTGAGACTTGCAGAAGCATTGGAGGAGATGAAGCAAAGACGCGGTAAGCCAGGTTGTTACAAGATTCAGGACCAGGGTGAGGAGATGGAAACCATGGGTGGAAACCATCCAAAACCTGCGCTTTGGAGATGCAATTAATGCAATGGGAAAAACAGGAGAGACAAAGCTGAACAGGTTAGATGTAAGGAAGAAATTGTTTACTGTGAGGGTGGTGAGGCGCTGGCACAGGTTGCCCAAAGAAGTTGTAAATGCTCTATCCCTGGAAGTGCTCAAGGTCAGATTGGACAGAGCCTTGAGTGACATGGTCTAGTGTGAGGTGTCCCTGCCCATGGCAGGGGGCTGGAACTGGATGATCTTAAGGTCCTTTCCAACAGTAACTATTCTATGATTCTATGATATAATGATTGAGGTAAAAAGCAGGGAGACCAATACTGCAACCCTCTGAAGGCAAAACTCAAAGCAAAACCAAAGCTAGTGGCTTTCTAAAAGTAGCTGAAGGGTGGATTTTTTGCTGTAGTAAAAGGGAAGGACATAACATATCTTATGAGGTAGGGAGAAGATTTCTCCATCTGAAGGCAGAAGCAGATACTGCAGGATCTCTGTCCATAATATCTGCTTTTCCTCAGCAGGATCACAATCTTTTAACAACTTCTTTTTAATTGTAGCTGTATATTGGGCACTTTGCTGCTGAGGTCCACTGTAGCTGGAAGGTTTATAAAGGTATTTGCTCTCTGGTTGACCTTAGGAGAAACACTTGTATGTGTTTGACAACTTTAATTTATTCCGCATTGCATTTCAAATCCATGGGAGCGAGTGCTAATATGCAAGTATAATGGGAAAGAAATTCCTCTCATTTAAATGACTGAGATCTGGTACCCATCTTGTGTGAATGAAATTCAGCTGAATGAAATTCTTTCTTTTGTGAGATTTAATCCTTTCCAGGTTTAACTTGCAAATCTATTCAGTGTATTCCTGTAAGATGAATAGCAAGATGGAAAGGTTGGAGGAGCACAGACCAGCTTTTATGTTGTATTTGACCCTCACCTAGCATACTTCAAGCCTCACTCATGCCTGCAGCTTCTAGGCACTGCTGCTGTGCAGAGTAAATGAGATAAACGTGATGCTCTTTCTGAGCAAAACAGCATTTCTCTTATATTCGTTAGCATTAAGGTGTAGTTTAATTGATACTAAATAATCATCCCATGCCTTAGTTTCCCTGGATATATATCAGAAGACTTTTCCCTCTCAAAGCACATTGAGATCCAACAGTGAAACTGTTCTGTAAAACAAAGGCTTTTTATTTTCTATTCCCCCTAATTATATTTATACCTGACAGTGCATTTTGCCAAAACCCCTCTTCCAAACAGCCTCTATAGCAGGATCTATTTACAAAACTGAACTTGCAGAGCTGAAAAGGACAAGGCAAAATAATACAAATAGCACTGTGTGTACTGAGGCATAGTTGATTTTTGACCAGTTTGACCTAGCCTCTTTCCCTTTTCTTTGCTTATGTTTGTTCCCAGGTCTCCTTGTTGATCCCCCTAAGGAATTAAACACTATAGGTCTTAGAGCCACAACACTTCAGGCATCTCTACAATAAAAAAGAGCAAAAGGTGGCTGAAACCAGGATACTACCTTAGCATATTATTTGCATGGAGAAACTAAAACATATATATATATGGATAAATACTATGTTTAAACATTGGGTGAGACATTGAAAATAAACACAGGAAGCTGAGGAAAGAAGAGCTTAGTGATACAGTGAAGAATGCAAAGCTATGCATTTATTCGCTCATCAGAGAATTAAATCACATTGAATAGCACAAAATGCAACTGCTCTGACACCCCTCCATTTTTTCCAAAAACCAGAAAGATTTCTGATAAACGAGACTTGCCAGCAAGAAATCTCATGCATAGTAATATGGAAAGCGTGATATAGGGGACCTGACTCATCCCAGAACCGAATCCTATTTACATATCTCTGGCTGAACGTCTTGCAGTGATGCTCTTGCACACAGCACTGAAACGCTTGCCGTGGGCACTGGCACTTCATTTGGCAATAAAAACACCCCATGGAGGAAAAGGTACAGGGTTTACTGACAAAATACTTTAATGAGAATAAACTCACCTCCAGGTTAAATATTTGTGGAGGTACTTCCTGCATTAATGAGCTTGGTTGTAGCAGCACAATGTTCCCTTGAGATGCCCAGCCTCTAAGCTAGAGATGATCCATCAGCAGGTATAGTACCAGCATATCTGAGAACCTGCCTTAGGCTGTATCTGCTCATACCTCTCAACCTTGGCATCATCATCAGATATAGAAGGATTACACATTGTACAGGGATTGGACTAGATGACCTTCCAACCCAAACTATTCTATGACTCTGTGAGTCTATTAAATAATCACATTTATAGAGTGCTGAGAATGTAAGATTTTTTTCTTCCCCTTTGAACAAAGCAATTTAAATTCAAATACGCTGATATATCACCAGACCATTTCTCATAGCACACACTTTTCACAATAAATAAGCCAAATATAAGCAGTATCACAATTTATAAATGTGTAAAATTATGCTGAATGGATTAGCTGCCTCCGTTCACAGTTTATAGGCACTACTGGTTGGGAGGTGTGGCTGAAAGAATACATGGTTATCTATAGTACCCATAGCAAACTTGGATGGCACCTTCTAACTAATAGCACTGCCGTCAGTTTTACCTACAGAGGTACTGACATTTCAGTGTCTATTTTTGTATTTCCTAAAGTTACATGCAGAATGGAAAAAACCCCACAAATTCAAAGAGCTACCTAAGGTGCACAAGGTCGCTTTGATCTGCCCACTGTTCCAATGGTGGGTTGGAGGATACATGCATTACTCAGACAAAAAGCATCCTGTAGTGCTCTGGATTGTCTGCAGTTGATGGCTTGTGGGCACAAACCCCATTTCTCTCATTTCCTTAGAATAATAAATTCCTTAAGCTTTTAACATCTTTCCTTACCTGAAAGGAGTCAAGATGTTGCGAACATCCTCCAGCAGCGACCACAAGAAAGCGAATCATATTTTCCCTCCCCAAAAGGCAGAAATAGACTTTTACCTGGCCTGTTCCCCTTGACGGATCCAAACAAGAGCCACATCAAAAGGCACAAGAGCTCCATGGGACTTGTTCACATCTTTTCTCCGCAACACTGAGGATGGTGAAGTTTCTTAGAAGCGATGGGCTGGTGCCAGCCGAGCCAAGGAGCCTTCTACTGCCTGGTTAGACCGGTGGGGAGCATCATCACCCTGTGTGCACAGCAAGGACTTTGCTCTTTGGTCAGCAAATCGTCATTTCGCCGGGCTGGCTCTGCAAGAGGCAATAAAGTCTGCTCTCTGTTCAGGTATTAGTAGCTTTAATCCAGGAAATCAAACTTAATGCTCAGTGTGGTGGTGCGTGCTGTTGTGTGTAGGAAGTGGTTTGACACATCAGAGCTACTGACTTCAGAGCTGTTCCACTACAGCTGAGGTCAGTAGAAGGGGGCAAGATTTTATTGGGCTTGTGGAGCCACTCAACCCCAAATCTGTGGCTGGGCAGGCATTTGGGAGGGACCATTGCTGGAGTATAGTTGCCTGGTGTATGACAGTGGACCTCAGACACCATCTGTGGGCTCTACTTACAAAGAAAAGGTCCCACGGGGTATTGTTTTGGTTTTTTGGAGGTCTTTTGCTAACGATACAAGTAATTATAAAGCCACACTTGTTTTTTGATGTATGCATGTTTGCAGTTTCTCTGAGTGACAGCTGAGCCTCTGAAGGATGGACAGTTTGATCAAAAACAATCGATGAGGATGAGGCTGGCAGGTTTGGAAAGGGTTTCTCTTGTTCCTTGCTTCAGTGAAAACTGTTCTTGCAAATGTCAGTGGAAAACTGGAAATGATCAAGGAAGTTGCATGCTTTATGTAGTTTTCCTTCAGTCGTTTCCACAGGAATTACTGTTTGTTAGTAGCTAGAGAAATAGTTGTGATGGACTATTGAAAAACACATTTAAACTATCTGTGGTATTCTATCATGATTATTACATGCTGGACATTTACTTCTCCTTTATAAATCCTCAAGGAATGAAGTCTTCCTAACAGGCATGATAAGAAATAGACGTGATATGTTTTTAAATGCTGCTGTTGCTGCATCCATCAGACATAGACATAGATACAGAGGATGCTGCGTTAGTATCTCTGTTTAGAGACTCTCCTGTCCTTACATTCATCAGGGTGATGGTCCTGTGAAATGCAGCTGACATAAGGGAGACCAAAAACAGGCCTTTTTGAGGGGTGAATAATGTGATATCTATGGAGGGGTAGCACCAATCTGCATCTTCTCCCCTAGCATGAGAAAAGGTGCAAACAAGACTTTAAGCAGTGCTCATAAGAGCAGCAGACAGAAGAGATGTTGAAGCCCCTGTTACCTCTCTCTTTATGATTCTCCCTTCACCCTTTCCATAAAAGCTTTTGTGCAGCTTCACTGATGCAAGTGACAAGTCCTCTCATAGGGTTGAACGAGGCTTTGGCCAGGAGATTACTGCCCAAACCCAAATGCAACAGGACACAGAGAACATGTAAGGCTTATGGAGAAACTTCTGTGGGCAAAATGCTTTGCTCACCCTGGGGCTGCTCCATGCTCCACAGATACTTACTGCCTTTGCTTTAGTATCAAATCACTTTCCATATTTAATAGCGTAACAGGAAACACTCATGCCAAAGCCCACTGAAGGACTTTGAGAAATTTGCTCTTGAAAGTCCTGTCTGCAAGTCTTAGACACCAATTCTTCACCTTTTTCCAAGATACCTAGAGAGGCACAACTGCATATGCAGAACTGCAGCCATCTGGGTTGGTAAAATGTATATGTTAGGCTGCCCAGAAAGAAATCACAGACTTTTAAGCACAATTTCTCCTTCTCCTATTCAACATGGGGTCTGTTCTTTGGAGGTGCAGGGGTTTACTTCCCAACAACCCCTTCTATTTCTTGCTTGGTCTAACTATTTCATTTCATAGCTATTTACATGATGGAAATAGAGATGGGGGATGTTTACTGCAGCCCTTCAGCTCAATCTGCTTCTCTCAGCTATTCAAAATCCTGCTGGTCAGTTAATGATTGCAAACTCTGAGCAGAGGGCAGCAGCTTGTACTGCACACACAGATTCTATGACCTTTAAGGTCTCTTCCAACCCAAACCATTCTATGATTCCATGAACCATCTGCGATCTGAAGGGAGCCTACAAGGATGCTGGAAAGGGACTCTTCATTGCCCAGAGAAGCTGTAGCTGCGCCATCCCTGGCAGTGTTCAAGGCCAGGTTGGACACAGGGGCTCGGAGCAACCTGCTCTAGTGGAAGGTGTCCCTGCCCGTGGCAGGGGGTTGGAACTGGATGATCTTAAGGTCCTTTCCAACCCAAACCATTCTATGATTCTATGATTCTCAACATGCTGAATTTGTCCTTTTGCTGAAAAACGTCTTTTTTTGGCAGATGAGCTGAGACATGCTCCCTCTTTCACAGCCATTTGCTTTCAAGCAGCAAATCTCAGCGTAGGTGGATAATAGCCACTAAGATTATATTAGAAATGGGGAGTTTTTATCCTAGCAAGAACACACGATGTACAGCCAGTTGTACTGGAAGGAACGGTGACCCCAGGTGGCTAATTGCTACAAGCACAGCTTGCATGAGGAAGTCCTGAAACTTGGCATTTAGACCTTTCAAAGGTTAGGGGAGGGGAAAAAAATAGGTTACTGCTTGTGAGAGCAATTAGTTAGGTCAGCTCTGTGAAACAGGTCAGCTTGCTGAATGATTCCAGGAAAAACCAGTGCTGCTTCTGCAAGCGACTGACCCAAAGCAGAGTGAGGCAGAGAAGGGGAAGGTGAGAACAGAGAGAACCAGCAAGGGGGAAAGTTATCCAGGCACAGGAAAAACAGGGGATTGTGAGAAAAAAAGCCCCATAATTAGCATTATAATTTAGATGGTGAACATTAGTTGTTAGCAACAGAGGTGTGTGGCAGTAAAGGAGGGGAGGTGCTCTGAAAACTCAGTGGAAACTGCAAAGCGATGGAGAGAAACAGGAGCATCTTGAGCATCTGGGAAGATGTAGGGGGAAAAGATGGTCCCTATTGCTTATTGACTTTCTTTCATTGATCACTAGAGTTCTGCTGCTCAGAGAAGTCCTCTCTTTTAGTAGAGGGAGGAAAAGAGCCTGTCACACAGCCCAGGTCACCACAGATGAGATGATGAAGATTACTTTTATACAACGCCAAGAAAAAGGCAGAAATGGAAATGCCAGGAATTAAAACAGACACAGCTCCAGCTTCCTTTAGGTCTACGTTTAACAAGGGCCTTCTGAAATCCTGCAAGTGCTTTTAAAACTCTTAGTGCACAAACTCAGTTCATCTGGACGTCTGAGTAGCGGAGGCTGTAAGCTGATTGTGCAGTGTAACTGGTGCAGTTTTATCTTGTGGAAAAAAAGCAGAATCATTCAGAAGCTGGGGAGCAAACAGAAATTCATAGAGAATTTGGAGACTTGGCCCCTTTGCATCAAATAAAACCAAGTGGTATTATATTTCCAATTGGGCATTCCTTATTTTACTGATCCAATGAGGAAGACGTTCTTCCCTGTGAGGGTGCTGAGGCGCTGGCACAGGGTGCCCAGAGAAGCTGTGGCTGCCCCATCCCTGGCAGTGTTCAAGGCCAGGTTGGACACAGGGGCTTGGAGCAACCTGCTCTAGTGGAAGGTGTCCCTGCCCGTGCTCCCTTCAACCCAAACCAGTCTGGGATTCTATGATATGATTCTGGTTTTTGTTTGCTTGTTTGTTTTCATTTATTAAACTGTTTTTATCTCAACCCATGAGTTTTCTCACTTTTACCCTTCCAATTCTCCCCCTTCATCTCACTGAGGAGGAGTGAGTGAGCAGCTTGTGGTGCTTCGTTTCTGGCTGGGGTTTAAACTATGACAACCTGCCAATACTATTGGCCTCCACAACCTCCTCTGGCAGCAAGCTAAAGGACCCACTGTGCAAACAAGGGACTCCTTTTATCTGTTTTTAACTGATGTTCTACCAAATGTCTCCTAGTTCTGTTATTGTGGGATTTGGTGGCTAATGGTCTGCAATCCCTCACCTCCATGATACAGTTAACTTACGCACACCCTCATCCTCTCCACGTTGAATAGTCCTAGACCTTTGCAGTCTGTTCTGTAAGGCCTCTGCTCCTTGATTGTGCCCCATGATTATTTCAGTTGCCTTTCTGTGGACTTTCTCCAACTCCACTACATCCTTCTTGAGATGCAGAGACCACAACGGCAGCATCTCCCCTACATGTAGGTCCACCAAGATTTTATATGACAGCAAAATGATCTTCTCTGCCCCATTCCTAGCAACGACACCCAACGTTGTGTTGGCTTTTTTGGCTGCTGGTGCCATTCTCCAAAATCATCAGTTTACTCTGCAGCAACCCCAAACATCCTCTGGTATTTCCCTGTGGGAATCAAACACCAAGCACATTATTGTTACAATAAAATGGTGTCTAACGAGCAGATCTGAAGGACATTTAGTTTGTAAACTTATTCTCCTCAGACTGAGTGTCTGGCTGAGCTTCCAGCTTAAAAATTCTTGATATATTTAGTTTCCTTGTAGTGAGCACTGCCACAACTTCATGAACACAGCGATGCCTACATTGGGTTCTTTAATACTTCCCCATGCAAATACAGCTGCGTAGCACAGATAAGTTTCTTCTCTAGATATTCATGTTTGCAATCATCATTCCTGTGGCCTGAGCACAAAAATTTCGGGACCTTAAAAGAAACTCATAAATGAAGCATATTATTGCATGATCATACTTGTTCCTTCCCTTCTCCTTTTTATTACCATCAAGTTATAGTTAATCAAGTATGCTTAATCCTGTAAGGTGCACGAGTCTTAAACCAGCCTCTGTAGTGAGCTCCTTACTCAGGTGTAGTGAGACACCCTGTCACTCTGCTTGACTTTAATAAGAATTTGTACACTCTCTGTCAAGTTACAGAAATACAACCTACGTGGATTATAAGGTAAATAAAAAATTGATTGGAAAATCCCTGAAAATAAAGTGTCCTTTATAGTTCACAACTGTGTCAAATGGAAGAGCATATTGAGTGGCACCGATTAACTGCAGAAGGATGTATTGAAAGGTGTTTCCCAGGTTGTAGTGTAGGCTATTTGGTATTTTCAACAGTTATCTGGATGATGAATATAGACAATCATTACTACATTTGCCAGAGAGACCATGCATATATTAGAGTGCAGAAAAGAAATTCCAAGTGACCTCAATACACTGGACAAAGAAAATTAGGATGCAATTTAAGGAATAAGTTCAAGTTTTATACACAGGCAGAATAAAACAGTCTATGAAATGAAGTGGTGGCATCACCTATTCAATAAGTGTTCTTCCAGAAATGAATCAGAGCTTATATGGGGAAGACCAACTGTCAATGTCACTCATAAAGAGTGTATATCTAATTCTGAAATGTGTAACATGTGCAAAGCAATCCCTCGTTTTATGCTGTGACAATAAAGCCATGCATAGGATGCTGTGCCCAGTTGTGGGCACTACACATTGAGAAAAACATGGACCAGCAGAAGAGAATCAGACGGAAGCAATGAGAATGACAAGAGGATCTAGAAAACATTTCCTAAAATGAAAGACTGAGTAACTTGAGGCTTTCTGAGGAATGGTGATGGTGAAAAGGACAAGATAACAGTCTTCAGCAGTGACAGAGGCGGAGTTGATAGGCAGGGACTAGATGACCCCTCAAGTTCCAGGGTCTGGTAAAGACTGTGCTCTTCCTCCTCACTTTCTAGACTCACAGCCCAGCAAGCTGCAGCCAGTGCTTTAACCCTGTAATTTATAGTCAGAGAGAGTCCTTCTGTGTTATCCTTAGCTCTTATTTGCCATCTAACCCATCTCCAGGCACTCAGAATCTGACTGATTTTTGTACCAATTCTATCGTCTTTAGCCCAGAAAAGAGCCAGACCTTCAGTTTTAAAGAGGTCTATGACTAAATGAACAAATGCACATTTTGCATAACATAATGGCATCGTTGCCATAAAAGTCAGACAGAAACTCTACATAATATTCATCTTGGACATTGGGTATGTAATACCTGCCTTTGTCTAACCAAGGAAGCACCTTTCTCCCCTGTCCAATAACTAGACACCAAAGGTGGGAGTCATAACACCTTTAGAGACTCACATGGGAGACAAACACCAGAGCTGGCTGTCTAGACTCCTTTCACCATCAATGAACATAAGTAGACTCAAGTAGGGTAGGGCTGTATCTTAAAAAAGGTGTTTTAAATAGGTGGGACATGTCCTGTAAGTGTTTGGTTTTCCCTGTTGAAAATAAAGAGGATCTAGATGATAAATTCAGGCATAAATACCCTTTATTACAGGCATCTAAATTCAGAGGAGATAAGCCTGACTTCCAGCAAGTTTTAAAGCATATTAAACCATTCCCATTCCACCTTTAATCTTATGTTACCAAGTGAACTTTCCATGATTGAAGACGACCATTAGAAATCTTTTTACTGCATTTCATAAGGCATCTTTCTACATCTTCATTAGTTTTAGGAGCTGGGTAGATGCTTCTGTTTAGGAACGCACAGTTCAGCATGTTCCTTTACTTCAGTGAAGGCAGAGTTCATCTCAAATGTATGAAGTTTGTTGAGTCAGCTCTCAATTTACCACCTCATAGGAAGCTGTTGTAGATGTTCCAAGAACTGGGGCTAAATACTCTGCCGCAGAACTAAATGTTAACGGTTGCGTTTCAGTTCTTAGATGATCTTAATCTAGTGCCTTTTCCCTGGGAGTGAAAAAGAGAAACCCATCTGAACTGTGCAGATTTTGAGGATTCCTTACAGAAATGGAAAAAGGGGAATTTCTAAATGCAAATAGTAGTGGTAGGAAATATTAGAAAAGCTCTTGAGCTGGAGTAACTTGGAGGTTTCTAAATCTAACCACTAACCAAGAAATGTTAGTGTGTGAGTGAGAAAATCGGTGTGGTCTTCAGGAAGGAAATAGAGAGTGAAAAAATGAAAAGCTGAACGTAGAAAGCTCAGGATGCATTTTGCATCAGCCAGGCTAAAGAAACAGTTATTCCTCCTTGAGCATAAATTATTAAATCTGACCCTTCCATTCCCTGCAGAATAAGGGTTCATGCCTTGTTTTGTGCTCCTAATGAGGCTCCACAACATCTTTTCGATGAGTCGCCAAGCCTTTTCTTGCAGTATCAGACCAATCCTTCAAATTATTGCCAGAGTAACTCAGGCTGGGCTTATGCTACGAAAGTCAGACCTCATGAATTGGGACATGATGTGAAGATCCTAATTTCCTGTGGTTGCTCTAGGATTTTCTCTGTAAGGCGTTTTTCTAACACACATTCAGTTGTTCTCAAATCAAGGATTGTAGCAATCAGCAACCAAAGATTGTAGACAAAGGCCATCTAAAATGGGGCAACGGCTAAGAAGGGAGCACTGATGCCAGTCAACAGAGCTGGAAGAGAGAAACTTATGGGTGAAATATTAAATAAATAGCATATATTGGTGGGTATCCTTTCCATTGGGTTAGATCTCCATGACCTATTTTGTTGCTGTTACCCTAGTACTGTTTGCATGGACCAAGCATTATTCATGCAGCGGAGAAAGGTGGGGTTGGGATGGAGACCTTGGGATTAGCAAATGACCATGCAATGGTGGGTGTATGAGGTGCAAAGCTCTGAGTAACCCAAAAGACCTTGAGGATTTCAGAACACTCCATCTTTTTCTTTAGAGGGAAGCGTGACTGCCAGACAAGAAAACACTTTGGGATCAACAAGGTGGTTTTCACCTTTTCTCATTTAATATTAGGTGTTGGTATAGATGCAGACTCTGGAGCTAGTCACTCATCTGCCATCACAGTCAACAGAGAGGGGTAGGCACAGCTGAGATGTGCCTACATGTAAATACATCTATTTTAGATGCCTGCATATGGGTGAGATGAACTCCACCACAGAAGTGTCTGCTTCTCTGCCCTGGGTACAAACAAGCCAAATGCCCAGATGCTGCAGATAGCACTTTTGGTCTGAGGATACCCACTAAACCTCCCACCTCGTTTAAGAGTGTCACAAACACACTCCACAACCTGTAATTAGCAGTGAAAATTGCCCTTCATTGCCTTGGTGTCTATAACTGCTCCCCAGTGCTTAGGGACCTTGGCAAAATTCACCTCCATACCATCAGATTTATCCCCTTCACTCAGATGAGCTAACATATTTGTCCTGGATCCAGACCCTACCACCAACCCCGCCATCTCTCTGTGATGTTGTGCACAGGTTATAAACATGGGAGCACAAGTTTTGGGGCTGAGCTCTGGGCAACTTCACTATTGAAGCTGAATGTAGTTAAAGGTGAAAGCAATGAACTGCAGCTGGCAAATCTGTAGCATTGAAAGGACCAAAATGTCCACACCAGACCTAATAGTTGTGCTGTTCAGGGCCTCTGATGGTCAGTGCCTCTCCTGTGCTTGGGAGGAGAAGGAAGGAGAAAGGTGACCTAGACAAGATGCGGCTGACTGTAAAACATGGTAATGAAGTGCAGGAGTTATCTCCATAAAGCAGTTCATATTTCATGCCCTATAGCTGTTCTTCCAATAAAACAGCAACTATTCATCAGGCTGCTCAACAGAATTACGCTTACCCTGAGGAAGTTCTCCTCTGATCCTCATAAATTGAACTGTCCACACTTTATAACCACACCCTAATTCATCATCTGCATCCATCCAACCAGCTGCCTGGTGGTTGGCTTTGGAGGTTGCAGAGGTATCATTCAAGTGGGGCAAATGGTCTCAAACTTTCTCCCTGAGGCCAGGACACAGCTCATTGTAATTAGAGAGCATTCAGTGCTGAAAAAGGGTCCTCACCCCCCAACTCCAGGCTCAGAGAGCAATTGCGACTGGCTTTGAATCTGATTGCATTACCCAACCACACAAGAGATGTGCAAACTTTGCTGGAGACCACTTTCATCCCACATAATCCCATCACGTGTGGGATGGTCTCCCGCTTCAAAAGGTATGTTGACACCTACTGCAGGCAAGAAATTGGATGGAAAAGCAACATGTGGGATCTTTTTTATCTCTTCCGGACATAGACACACTCTCTTCTCTATTGATACCTCTGATCATCACAGTTCAGCCCTTCTGAAGTCCTATTGATTTTGATCACTGCATGTTGATAACTGCAGACAGCCCTATAAGAGAACAGGGTCCTATGAAGAAAGTATTAAACAGTCTTACAATTACAAGCTCTGTCCTAAGTTTCATGCTTCCAAGCTCCTAAATTTCTTCATTTCTAATTTCCAAAGATCAACATTTCCTATCTGGGGATCCTGACTTGCAACTGCAACTTTCTTTTAATATAGGAAATTATTCAAAATTCTTTTATTCAAGGTAGAAGTAAGAATTCTGTAAAAATGAGGATTTGGGAGGGTGTAACATGGCCTCATGTTACACAGAGGCTGATGTCACTTGAGCTGAAGCAGTGAAGAGAGGACAAAACCTCACAGGGCTGATTTACTTCCTATCAGTCAGGCTCTAATTGCCCCTCACTCAGATGCCCTCATGATCATCTTCATCACATCTGATGATACAAAGGGCAGCACTCATAAAAAAAATCCTCAAAACCCCCCAAAACCTCATTAGCTGTTTTCATGGTAAGCAAGTGGAAAGCCTGAAATATTTGATATGACTAATAAAAGCCAGACACTGATCCTCCTCAATTTGGAGTGTTTTGTCAGCTCATTTAAAGTTAGAAGAGGAAAGTACTCCAGATGCTATGTCAGATATGTGCAGCTCAGATGCTATAGAAAGAGATAAAGGATAACATGATAATATAACTTATAATAGAAGGATAGTATCTACCTGCTTGGCTGTTTAGTGTTCCAACCATGTCCACCAAGATGATTGTATCATCTCTCTTCAGGGGAATAAAGATTAAGAAATCCAAGGTTTGCATGAAGACATTAAAAAAGAATATTTTCTTTCCCAGTTCTTGGCCTGCATGTTGTTATGTATAGCTTGCTCCTATTTTTACTTTATCAAGTTTTGCAGTGTGACAGAGTCTTTCTGCTGTGTCTCCAATGGGCACTGACTTAGAGCTTTGCTAAATCAATCATAGAGGGATAAGAAAGAAGATTACATGGTGAAACTGGACAAGTACCAAAGATATGGCTTGCTTTGCTTTGGCACAAAACCAGCACCTCTTCTCACTGTGGCTCAGTGTGACCAGCAGTGTCAGCCAGTGTTAACATAAGGTGTAATTTTTAGCAGAAGAAACTCGGAAGAAAAGAATTCTTTGTGTTTCAGGAGGGAGGAAGCAACCGCACTTCTTGTATGCAATTGGGTTTGCACTCTGGTTGTTGTGGCATCCCAAATGGCCATGCACAGCCAAACCTCAGCTTCTTATGCTCCCTAAAAAGTGACATGGTCAAAGCAGAGCTGCTGGTATGGAGTCATCACCACAAGCATTGCCGTGAGCTCCCCATGGTGGCACTGCCTGGCTCTGCCCTTGAAAGGCTCCATCCCAGCAACTTCAAGCTTCAACACGAGGCTTTAAAATCATAACCAATAAACATAACTGAGAAACCAGATAAGCCAAGAGAGGGAGAGCTTCATGAGAAGGACCTGCTGCTGAAGGCACCAAGTAACAGAAGGATGAGCCCAGAGAGTACAGCTAAGAGCACCTCATCCTCATTTTGGCTCCTCCACTAACTCCAAATGTGGCCTGAGGATGTCACTTCCCTGCTTCCTCCCCGCCTAACACCTGTAAGCTCTTGATAACAATAAATTGTTGATAACAATCTTGAGATGATCTTAAGGTCCTTTCCAACCCTAACTATTCTATGATTCTAGGATTGCAACTGCAGAGATGTCTCTATGTTCTCCTGCTTAATGTCATGCAGCCTTTGAGTAAAGACAGTACTTTAAAAGTCTTCATTCAGGCCATCACCTCCTAATGCTGAACAGCTAGAAAACAACTGAGCAGAAGCTTAGTTTTCAACCTTATCTTTAAAAAGAAAGAGACAAGAGCTTCATTTGTTTTTGCTTCAGGAAGCTCTCCGTACCGGAGAAGAAAGTCCCGTTCTGAAATAACAAGAAGTTCATTAGCACCTCTTGTACTTTTTTAAGGTCACCATTATAGATATTTTTGATAACACATCCTTTTATGCGCATGTGGTCTGCTCTGACGGTGGAGATAATGCTGTTTACAAGGCTGTTACCTGAAGAGAGCTTGGTGCTTTTTTAATGATGTCTTCCTTGTTTTTCAGGAACAGAAGGACGGACTATGCTCACACCTGGCCATATCTCACTTACAGTTAAGGCCTTGGAAAGACACTTGGAAAGATTGTAGAAGGGAAAACAAGAGAGGTGGTGAACATTGTCATATTTAAACAGATGAGAGCTCAGTGTTCAGTTTTCTTCATGTGCCTTCCATGAAGCTATAGGGCCAGGTCATTAAGGACTTTGGGATACTCATCTCTGGCTATAGTGTTCTTTCATAAGAAAGACAGGAGTTGACAGACTGGACTTGAGTGGTGAGGCGCTGGCACAGGGTGCCCAGAGAAGCTGTGGCTGCCCCATCCCTGGCAGTGTTCAAGGCCAGGTTGGACACAGGGGCTTGGAGCAACCTGCTCTAGTGGAAGATGTCCCTGTCCATGGCAGGGGGTTGGAACTGGATGAGCTTTAAGCTCCATTCCAATCCAAACCATTCTATGGTTCTATGGACTAGATTACCCACTAATTTAGTTCCGTATCAGGCCCTTCAATAATCAGGACTCTGTTTCCAAAGGAAGAGGCAAGAAATCCTATCTAGACCAATGCAGATTAATCATACCTTGTCCTTAATCTTGTCTTAACTTCCAGTCATTGGGTTGGTTTATAGCATACAGGATAAAGGTTTTTCTCTCTTGCAGGAGATGGCATAGTCTGAATAAACACACAGCTCCTTGTTTCTTACTACAGCAGTATGTTGTGAATTTAGAGTTACCAAAAACCTCAAGAGAGACAAATTTTTTTGTGAAATTAAAACTATGAACAAAAATATCTCCTAGGACATAAGAGAGAATATTGAAATTGCCCCAATAAATTAAGAAAGTGCTGTTCCCTGAACTGTTGCCTAGAGATGATTCACCACCTGGTCATAGCTCATGCTTGAAAGCTTGCTAGGCACCTCAGTTTTAGACAGCTAAAATTGGATGAAGTTAACTGTATTAGAATTGTATAAAACATCTTACTTGATCTTATATATTCATATATCCAGTATACAGAGTCCTATTCTGACATGGTAAGTATCATTGCTAAACAGCTGGAAAATGCTGCCTGGGGCTTGCTGAAGGTCAGAATCCTAAACCAGAGTCATACCATTTAGACCAGACTGGTCCATTCGGAACAGCAAGGATGAGGATGTTCCAATATACCTGTCTCTGCATCGAGCAGCTCTGTGGTAGAGACAATCTTGTAGGGCTGATGTGTAAGTCCTCTAGGACTACTCTAAACCAGCAGTTCTTCATTCAGCAGGCTCTGAATATCACAGCTTCATCTTAGCTTCTAGATGTTCAAGACCAGGTTGGACAGAGCCTTGGGCAACGTGGTCTAGTGTGAGGTGTCCCTGCCAATGGCAGGGGGTTGGAACTAGATGGTCTTAAGGTCCTTTCCAACCCAAACCATTCTATAACTCTAGGATTTAATGATTCTAAAATAACACAAAATATAAGAAACCAAACCAAAATCAAATGGAATAATAATATAAAATAAAATCTTGTTTCCACTTGAAAGCTTTGTGATTCGTGTCCTTGAAAGTGTTTTTGGAGCTGAAACCCCCTGACGTTGCAGAGAAATCAGTCTCATTGTTATTCAGCTTTGGGTGAGCGTAGGGAATGGAATGGAACAGAACAGAATGGAACAGACTACACTAGGCTAGTCAAGAACAGAATTCAAATAGGTTAGGCTATGTTATGCCTACAACTCTGCATGACAAGTGATGCCCTAGGTCTAAGGTTGTTCATAAGAATTTGATGTAAACCTGCAGCAAGTGAAAGGGTAACCTTGCCTATCTGTAAATCATCAGTAGAGATGCATTTCCAGAGAGATGTTGTATCACTCGGTAACAACCCACAGTTCCCAGAATTTAATTTCAAATCCAGAACTGTGTTTCAGTTCAAAAACTGTACCTGTAAATACGAGAGGAGCTTTCATTCAGCTGTTTTAACTGACAGTGAAAATTGCTGTCTGAGACTCCTTCTGTTTTGAGTACTCAAGATATTTTCATTTACAGAGAACAGATGCCTGGAATCCTTCAAACGGTCTTAAACTGGGCTCTCACAACCATAGGAAATGCATTAGGGAGGACAATCGAAGGGGTTAAATGATTCTAAAGGGAACCAGCTCTTTTAGATGGCAAAATGTTCAGTGAATTTAACCAATGGTCTTTCCTGGCATAAAATCTTCAAACCTGGACACAAGTCTAATAGCGAAGGATCTCCACTTGATCTTTAAAAAGGATCATTTGATCCTTAAAAAGGATCATCACGATATTCAAAAAGGAATGGAAGCTATTGAAATCTGGGGGTAAACCAATAATGGTTCAGCCAAGGTTTGGCTCTGATATAAGAGAAAGCTAAAAGGAAGGTGTTAACACTAGAGTGAAAGCTTTCACTGCAGGCATGCACAGTAATTGTTGGGAAAGCAGGCGAGCCAGCTCGTAAAGCTGATTTTCTCCTTCTCTTCCAAATCCTCCCTCACTGTTTGCCTTGGCTTCCAAAATCTTCCTCAAAGCTATTAGTTTTAAAGCTGATGACCAATGCGATGGAGGTTTAAGTTTTCCTTCCTCCTCTCTTCATCAGAAAATCACAGAATATCTCAAATTGGAAGGGACCCATAAGGATTGTCAAGTCCAACTCCCAGCAAACATAAACATCCTGAAATCCCTTCAATTTATTGATGCCCCAAACAATGGGATTTTAAGCATGTAAGAAACCAGCCTTTTTGGCACAAAGACCCTCTTTATGGCTAACGCAGGGGGATCGGAATAACTTCTCATCCAAATCCTTCCTCTAGCAGAGCAGCACAACCCTTTTTTTCCCTTGGTGACGACAGACATTCCATCTGTACCAAGTCTAGTCATGTGTAATATTTTCACTGTTACATTTTCAACATGTTTTCTCAGTTCTTCAAACAAGCTTGAGACAGTGACGGTGGGACAAAACGGTCATTTCCTCATTTATAGCATTTCTATTCCCCACTGCTGGCCAAACAAAAAACACTCCATGGTGCAGTGTCAATAGCAACGGAGCTTTCTTTAGTTCGGATTAAAAATATTGAAATATGGGTGTCGGAAACTTCATCTGTGATGAAATATTTCTGTTCTGAGACATTTCTTACTCATTTTCATTATGGAACTCAGCCAAAATATGAAACTAGGTAACAACGTGAAGTAAATAAAAACTAGGTGAAAAAAACCCGCAGTTTGCTGGGGCTTGGGGTCATTCTATATATGGCAAAATATACCGTTTTCTTCATTGCTTTCATAGTTGCATTTTCAGCTGTTCCCTTAGCAGAAGAAGGAATATTTCAAATGCCTTTCTAACTATATTCAACTCTTTTAGGTTGCTACTCCTTCAAGTTTTGGGGTATTTTCGAGCCAGCAAACCTAAGCCAATCTTCTCAAGCCAGGATAAATTTTGTTTTGGCACTTTCCTCTTTACATTTCATTTTGCCACATAGGCAATGCTGAAGGTCATTGGGAAGAAGGCAGTGATAATCAAACAGGTATTGTCTCAAAAAAACAGTCCAGCAAGGTTTGAAGGTGCTGCCAGGGCCACCACAATATATGTGGTGTGCAGGAGGGTTGGATCTTTGCTTGGGATCAACACCACTGACTGGAAACCACCATCCCATGGAATTTAACCACTTTTTAACCCAATCAACACTTCTTTGAGCAGCCCTGATGTGTTGCTTTTGTGCCCCATTGTGGTCTCCACCATTTCCCACCTGCGTGGGTTGGAAGTGCTCTGCTCTCCTGATCCCCAGTGGTTTTGGGGGGGGTTTCTGCAATCACGATTGCCACCCCAAAGACCTCCACTTAGGTTGCAATGCACTGCCCTCTAATGCCTTTTTGGCATATTAGCAACCCTCATCCTCAGCAGAGATCTGTAATATGTAGTGGAAATGACTCACATCCAGCAAAAATTGCTATCAATGCTTAAGGGAAATTATAAGAAATAAGGCATTTCTACAGGCTGTTTTTTCTTCTCCAGCATTGCTTCTTTTTACACCTTCTTAGAGGTCATGATCAGGGAGAAAAATAAGAGCTCCCTATTTACCTTCTCTATTCCATTTTGGATGCTCGATGCTTTTGAGGTCCCCTTCAGCTGTCTCTTTTCACTCAACACATCTGATTTCTTTAAGTTTCTGTATTACATTTCTGCTTCTTGGAGGGGATGAGATGCCCAGGAGTGCAGATGGCCACCAAAAGGTTCATATGAATGTTAGATTTATGAGTAGGTTTTCTCCTTTTCTTTTAAATTTTAATGCTTCCTAGCATTGCTTTCTTGCCTCCTTCAGAGCACTGAGTAGGCACTTCTAGAAAATGATCCACAATGAATGCAGCATCTCTTTCCTTAATGGAAGCAGCTGATTTAGAGCTTGCCGCTGTGTGTGTGTTTTGTTAGTGCTATTTTCTCTTGTGTGCATTGCTTTGCATTCATTAACACTGGGTCCCATCTGCCATCTCATCACCCAGCCAGCGTTATGCCATCCTTCTGCAACTTTCTGCTTTCAGCTTTTGGCTGATTACTCTGAATAATGATGGAATCCACAGCAAGTTTTATCACCTTGGCTGTCCACCTTTTCCAGGTTGCCACAAGGGGGTCCCGACCAAGGCTGGTGGCTCTTTTCACAGTGTGAAAATCAGGAGTTTATTCACAGCTTCTTGGTTCTGCTCATAACCCCATCTCCATAATCCCCCTCCTCTCCTCTCCCAGGAGTTCAGGAGACCCAGCTGCACCAAACTGCTGAGAAAATTGCCAAGCTGGGAGAAAGAGCTGCAAGAAAAGGTACAGAGCAGAGCCAGATGAGATAAGAAAGAAGGTATAGAGGTAGGACTATTGAAGCAGTGATCATTGGTGGGATTCAAAAGGAAAAACACCAACATGGAAAGGTTTAAAATCCTAAAAGAAGAAATAAAGATAGTTGAAAGATCCAGCTTCAGCATCATTGGGGGTCTGTTGGAGGGCACAGTGCTGGCCAATGCTTCCCCACCTTTTCAGATATAGCTGAAAAAGGAGATTTCAGCCAGTTATTACCTACCAGTATGCGTAGCGCTGGGGATGACTCCACAAATGTCTTCCCCCTTTTCCAGCCTGTATGGGACCTCTACACTTGGCAGCTGGGTGAGATTTCTCTACCTGCCTGCAGCCTTCCTGAATTTAATGAGATGGATTTTGTTGGCTTCATTGCTCCTATATGGGTGTGTACAAGTATATTATGGTTATTATTGCTGTGGTGGATAAATTTTGATCCATGCCTAACGCCCTTTCCAGACTCAACCAAGATGTGCTTCTCTACTTGTGAATTATCTGATTCATTTCCTTAATAAGCAGTTATTTATAGGTCTAATAATTTAGCCTTTGCCTTCCCTGTTGTGACTTGTTCCTAGGAGGAACTGCAATCTCCCATTGTTATGATGTTTTCCACCTTTGCAGACTCTAACCTCCTTTTAGTTTTTCCCAATGTCTGTCATGCTGTGCTATTGCTCTGTGACATTTCAATCCACAGTGATTTCTCTCAGTACTTTTTGATGCAATTAACTATTTGATTCTTTCCTTTAACATAGGATACCATTTTTTTTCTCAACAGGATTCTGTTGAGAAAACAGAATTAGAATACTAATTCTTCTGTCACTGTAGAATTAGTATTCAAGTGTCCTGCTGACTTTTTCTTCCACAAAGTTACATATATATATATATATACACATAGTATAAATCCTTCCTTTAAAAATGCAGGCATTGCTATGTCAAGAGAGCAAAGGAAGATACATGGAAGATCCTTCATAAATAATGTGAAGACAATTCATTCTTACAGAATCACAGAATCATAGAATGGTTTGGATTGGAAAGGACCTTAAGATCAATTAGTTCCAACCCCCCTGCCATGGGCAGGGACACCTCGCACTAAACCGTGTCACCCAGGGCTCTGTCCAGCCTGGCCTTGAACACTGCCAGGGATGGAGCATTCACAGCTTCCTTGGGTAACCCATTCCAGTGCCTCACCATGCTCACAGTAAAGAACTTCTTCCTTATATCTAACCTAAACCTCCCCTCTTTCAGTTTGAACCCATCACCCCTTGTCCTATTGCTACAGTCCCTGATGAAGAGTCCCTCTCCAGCATCCTCGTAGCCCCCTTCAGACACTGGAAGCTGCTCTGAGGCCTCCACGCAGCCTTCTCTTCTCCAGGCTGAACAGCCTCACTGTTCTCAGCCTGTCTTCATATGGGAGGTGCTCCAGCCTCTGCTCATCCTCGTGGCCTCCTCTGGACTTGCTCCAACAACTCCATGTCCTTCTTATGCTGAGGACACCAGAACTGCACAGAGTGCTCCAAGTGGGGTCTCACAAGAGTAGAGTAGAGGGGCAGGATCACCTCCTTTAAGAAGCTTTCACTGTTATTATGAATATAGACCCATCTCTAAATGCACTGCCTAGAAAGGTTGCCTTAGTACAAAGCAGCATAACTAGGAGGGGAAGATTCTGGTATAGCCCAGAACTTTAAATCAGATCGTTTTTAAGTAGTAGCTTTATCTACTAGCAGCACTTTTCAGCTAGCTAGCCATGAGGAAACTGCATAGTAGCACTGTCAAAAGCAAAGCTAGAGATAAGGACTTTCTGATTCACACAAAGATAGTTCTTGCAGTGCTTGGAGGTTGAAGTGACAATGCTATCTGTTTTGGGGTTGGAGGTTGTGTTTTGCTTTTCAGACAGTGTCACATGTTTATTTCCACTGCTTTATCACGTGGTTGAAGTGGCCAGAATTCTTAGAAATCACAGCTCATCCAATTTGACACTGGTATGAGCTGGAGATACACCTGCCCATAAAAGCAAAAAAGAAAAGCCACTCTTGCCACTGTCAAAGAGAAAACACAGAATAATTAGTGCAAGCCTTTGGGGTGAGCTACCTGGGAGAGATGGGAAATTGGAGTGGTTGGGTAAAATCCAGGTTCAGGCAGATACAGATTATTAGGGATTATTTTGGAAAACAAAACTAATTTCTGCAACTAAATGATCAGAAAAATCAACCAATCCAGCCCACTTTAGGCCCAAATGACATAATGGGTAAATACTTCTAATAGCCAGACACTTTGCAATAACATGATTACCCAGTGACCTCAGTGATGGTACAGTGCAATAGTAACAAGCATGCCTGAATAATAGATGGGGACGTCTGGAATACACTTGATGTGAAATGACTATAAGTTTTCTTTGTTCCTAACTTTTCACTATGACTGTGTTGTCAAACTCGGGAGAGTCTCATATTATTCTGTCCATTTTTTCTCCCAAAATTAAGGTGCGCTTGTTAGGTAATTGGAAATGTTGAAGGAGGCAAGCTTGAGCTCTCATTGAGTAAGTTATCACAATTTCTTAATGAGTTAGAAATACAGCATAGAGAATTGTGATATACAGGGAAAATAGTGTTGGGCAGAAATACAGTCCTGCCCTCTGCCGATCGAATTCCTAAATCTGCTTCAAACTCCAGCCTAGCTCCAACTAAACAAGAGTCAGTGGCAGCTCATCATATTGCAGCGACATAACTCTCTTTCCCAAACCCCTCACGATTCAGCTATAATGATAGTTTCTTCTCTCCTGATCAGTGACAAAGGCTCTTAAACCTGAATAACTTCTTAATGATCAAATTGTGAGTGCAGAATTAACGTGGGGATTTGGTATTGCTGTTGCCACTGGGATTTAAAGTGGCTTTCTTTATGTGAGCTACATGGATCATCCGATAGTGTTTGCTGTTTGGTGTTAAACCATCCTGCCAAAATAAAGTTTACTTTGCGTTTATTGCTGTTTGTCTCTATTTCCATGGTCACATGCACCTTCAAAAAAGGTTATTGCAGGGGGTCATTATAGAGCCAAATATCACATTCAGACCATGAAATGAGTGATTCACATCATCTTTTCAAGAGTGGGTCTGTGTTCCCCAACCACCACACAGGACTCAGAACTGGGGGGGGGGTTATCCATTGCGGGAGACCCCAGACCCCACATCATCACTGTATTGCCTCATTGCACGACCCCCAGCTCACATCAGGGACTGGATTCCAGGCATGAGGAAGGAAATAAAGCTCAAAGTGCCGATTACACTCGACATGCGTTGTGAAAACCAAAAGGAATTCGGATTTCTTTGGGACTAAGGAAGCCAGGAGCCCAAACCTCCTACCCAAGGTGAAAAGCCGTGTGTGCAACTAGCTGTCATCTTTCCGCACTGACCGAATTCACCCCCATACCCTGCTTTGCTGCATTAGGAAGTTGAGCTGTACGGAGCGTGAGGAGCAGCAGCCAGGGCTCTGCTGTGGGTCTGACACCTTAAATAGTGCTGCAGGGGGAGGTCAGCACTCCGAATGCTTCCTCCATTCCCTTCTTTTGGGGCTTAGAGCGCCTTCTCCCACCCCACAGCTCCCACCGAGAGCCCCCCCCCCTTCCCCCGCCCCATACTGGTGCGCACTGGGCGGAGCGGGAGGGAGGGAGGAGGGAGAGAGCTTGTGCTGCGCCCGCCGCCAGGGGGCAGTACAATAGCGGCTCTGTCTCTCAGCTCCTATTGGTCGAGAGGGGGCGTGCGGGCGGCAATGCGCAGGTGCGGCTCCTTCCCGGCTGCCTCAGCGGCCGGCTCATGGCGGCGGCGGCGCGGTGACGGGTGAGTGGCGGGTCCCGGGCCGCGGCCGGGGGTGCCAGCCCGGGGAGGGTGCCCCGGGCTCCGGGAGGGTGTGCGGAGGCAGGGCGGAGCGGGAGGAGCGCGGCTGGCCCCTGTGCAGCGGGCTCGGCAGTGCGGCTGCCCACCTCCGAGGGGTCGGGGCCTGCAGGGGGTGGTCGGGGCCGCTCAGCGACCCAGGCCTCGGGCGCCTCCGGCCGCGCTTGAGGGGGGACATAAGAGCCCGTCGCTGTGTCGGTGCGGGGACAGTCCCTTCGCTGTGTGTGTCCCCCCCGCTGCACCCTTGCAGGCGCTGAGGCACAAAGTCCCTTTCCCGCGGTGGCAGCATCCCCCCTGTATTCCCTATATCCATGCGCGCAGCATCATGTACCCCGAGTGCAGCGTATCTCCCCTGGAATAACACCATTCCCACCGCGTTAACTTTATATTCCTTGTGCCGTGTCTTGTTCTCATCCTGTGCCCATGTTGTTATAACGTGCCTCTGCATGTTTCACCCGTGTGCCCCTATGTTTAATAATCAACAAGTGCAGCCTCCGTTTTATTGCAGTGAACTCTGTTCTGCTGAGTCCTGGTTGTTATATCCCACTGCAGGATTAAATTGTTGGGTTTTTTTAAGTTTGGAGTTATGATATAGTTGCTGCAATTAAGATTTTTTTCTACAGAATGCTTAAATGGGTGTAAGTTATATGTGCAGCAATCATCATCTCCAATACGTGAGGCAGGTTCCCTCAAATATGTGTGTCTGTCAAACCTGTGGGATCAAGATCTTGCTGATGAATCTATAAGCTTTCATTGCAAGACTATTGATAAGTCCTGTTTGATCCTGCAGTAAATTAAGAGGTTAGTTTTGGGGTAAGGATACTGTAATCCAGGCCTATCGGAGATTAAATAAAGAGCTTTAAAAAGGGGCTTTAAACCCCGTAAGTGAGCTTGTTCCACAAGTGATAGACCTCTCATTGCAGTCGCATCTTCTCTTTTTCTGTTCACCTAAGGTGCAGTATCAAAATGATGCATTTCATGTCATGTTTCTGATGTAGTTATCTAGCTAATTTTATATATATATATATATGTGTGGGATGTGTGTGTATATGCAGATGTAAGTTTTATGTGTTTGAGAGGCCTTTAAATGGGCCTCTCAAATACATGGAAATAATGGCTTAATAATATTATGACAAGGGTATTTGGTATAAGAAAGCTCTTCCTTTACAGTGATGCAAAAATTAGTGACATTTAATAAGATGATTGGAATGTTGATACGTTTTTAAGGTCAGCAGAGACAATAATTCCTTTGTGTCTGATTCTGAAGTCCTGAGGCTTGTGTGGTGCACAGAGTGTCACTTCTCTAAAGCCTGAAATTACGGATATCTAATGCTACAAATGTAATTTTAGGAACTTCCCAACATTTGTAATGCTTAAACAATATTCATTACTTTTCAAACAGTTACTTTTAAGCAGCCTTACTGTAGTTACGTGTATTTGCTACTAGCCTAAGTAAGATTTGATTACTTCAGATTTTCTCTGGCTTGAAAAACAAATAAATATCAGAATATGGTGTACAAACAAACTAGTAGCAAATAAGCCCTGGCGTGAGTTTGTTGTGTCATCTGGAATTTGTCTTTTTGTCTTCTAGTTTTCAATTGAAGAGAAAATGTCACTTTACGATGACTTGGGAGTTGAGACCAGTGATTCTAAAACAGAAGGCTGGTCCAAAAACTTCAAACTACTACAGTCTCAGTTGCAGGTGAAGAAAGCAGCTCTCACACAAGCAAAGGTATAGTCCCTGTGTATTTTTTGCTTTCTGTTATTCAAACTTCTTTTCTGTTTGGAGCGCTGAAGAAGGTTTGTCACCTTAGAATACCAGTTTGGGGTACTTTTGCTGCGATTTGGCTATGAGTTTGTAGCAAGGAGCCTTGCAAAACTGAGGGGAGGAGAGGCAAGATGCAAATTTCTTAAAGTCTGTTAGAGGCAAATTGCAAAATTAACATTAAAATTGAATGAAGAAGTGATGCAGATCTTTTAAGTAGCAGAGCTAAAAGCTGAAATTCAGATCTGACTTTAAAGATAATGATATTAAGTTGGGGTTTTTTAAAGTAAGGGTCATGCTGTGCTTGATGGTTGGCCATACTCCATCGTTTTATGCTTTTTATGCTATTTAAAGGTTTTGGTTCTAAAGTGCAAATCGTTTTGCATTAGAAATGTCTGCAGAAAGTATTTCCAATATACATAAAAGGGAGAAAGAGTGCAAACTAATTCCTTGAGCCTAAACTGTGACAGAGCCATTTTCTCTTTTTATTCCTATACTATTTCATCCTCTTTTCTTCAAGCAGTGTTGATTCAGGCAGGACACATGTGTTCTTTGTGGTGTGCAGCTTCTAGAGTGAGATTACTTGATTAAAAATAAGTAGCAGCATAGGTACTGAACACTTCAGTAGGCACAGCATTTTTTCCCTGGAATTCCTCCTGGTTTATGCTGCTGAAATTGAGAGCAGGATTTAGTTGATAACTGGAACAACCTGCATGAATGAAATCTAAATGACTATTAGATATATTCTGTTCTTTGTCTCAACTTATATGCAGTGTGTGCATAAACTAATAGAAGAATAGAATAAGATTTGAAAACTCAGAGTTCAGAATAGATTAAGACATTTTATCAGATGATAGAATATGAAAACCAGTGTATTTTTGGAATAAGTCTCAGCCCCTTCTTAAAAAAACCATTTGGTTCAAACTCATCTGAAAAGGTTGTCTGAATTTTTAAGGTGTCTTTCTGGTCCTAGTCCAAACCTAGAAGCATTCACCTACCATTGTACGTTCAAGTGCACACACAAGCAAAGTTTGATCTCGCTTGAAAAGAGGAAGATAGACACTGGTTTCATGGAAGCTTTCTTTGAAATATTCCATCAGATCTGTATTTGTGTAGCAGCTCTTCAACCATAGTTGGCAAGAATCTGACTCGGAACTGAGAGCCTTTGCCACCACTAAAACATGACATAAACTTAGTTATCCACGTCAAGGTCCATTAGAAATCATAGAATCACAGAATGGTTTCCATAGAATGGAAAGGACCTGAAGATCACCTAGTTCCAACCCCCTGCCATGAGCAGGGATACCTTCCACTAGACCATGTTGCCCAAAGTTCTGTCCAACCTGGCCTTGAACACTGCCAGGGATGGAGCATTTAACACTTCTTTGGGCAACTTATTCCAGTGCCTCACCATGCTCACAGTAAAGAACTCCTTCCTTATATCTAACCTGAACTTCCCCTGTTTCCGTTTGAACCCATCACCCCTTGTCCTATCACTCCAGTCCCTGATGAACAGTCCCTCTCCAGCATCCTCGTAGCCCCCTTCAGACACTGGAAGCTGCTCTGAGGTCTCCACACAGCTTCTCTTCTCCAGGCTGAACAGCCCCAACTCTCTCAGCCTGTCTCCATACGGGAGGTGCTCCGGCCCCTGGTCATCCTCATAGCCTCCTCTGGACTTGCTCCAACAACTCCATGTCCTTCTTATGCTGAGGACACCAGAACTGCACACATTGTCCAAGTGGGGTCTCAAAAGAGCAGAAATGTTGAGAATTACTGTATTTTGGTAAACTGAAGAGAAATGATTTATTGAGCTTTGCACAGTGAAGAATTTGAGACAGTGGTTTTCATACTTTTACCAAAAAAATCAGAGATACCAGCTACAAATATATAAAACTAGCTGCTGATTTATCTGTTTGAGACATTTTGTGTTTTGGTGATGTTTTTCAGAGTCAGAGAACAAAACAAAGCACAGTCCTTGCTCCAGTGATTGACCTGAAACGAGGAGGCTCTTCTGATGAGAGACAGATTGTGGATACACCACCTCATGTAGCAGCTGGCTTAAAGGTAAGACCAAGGCAGCTAAAAAGTCCATCTGTTAACTAATGGTTTAGAATTTGAATTATTTGGCTGCAGTCTGTATTTTTATTTTTCATCATCTTTCCTAGTTCTGAAATTGATTTCCTCTGCTCAGAGCATCATTAATTAGTTAACATTTCAGCTTCATACAGACTTTCCATGTGCTACAACATGGAATTACCAATATTAAGGTGCAGTTAAAATAAAACAGTGTCCCTGGTATATTTCCCCTGATGAGCTTGAAGGTACTTTGCAAGTTTGGTCAGGTAAATAATGAATGTAATTGTGATTGCACCAGTGTTGGAACTGGACCTGTGTATCAATCAACTTAAAAAGAAAAGCCACCTAACCTTTTAAAATGGATTTCTCATGGTAAGGAATCAAAAGAAACTTTCTCCTTGAAACTTTTTCAAACATGGTGGTTCTGAAACAGAACTGTAGAATGGTTTGGGTTGGAAAGGACCTTAAGATCATCTAGTTCCAAACCCATGCCAAGGGGCAGCCTTCCACTAGAGCAGGTTGCTCCAAGCCCCTGTGTCCAACCTGGCCTTGAACACTGCCAGGGATGGGGCAGCCACAGCTTCTCTGGGCACCCTGTGCCAGCGCCTCAGCACCCTCACAGGGAAGAACTTCTCCCTTATATCTAACCTGAACTTCCCCTCTTTCATGTTTGAACCCATCACCCCTTGTCGTATCAGTCCAGTCCCTGATGAAGAGTCCCTCTCCAGCATCCTTGTAGCACCCTTCAGACACTGGAAGCTGCTCTGAGGTCTCCACGCAGCTTCTCTTCTCCAGGCTGAACACCCCCAGTGCTCTCAGCCTGTCTTCATAGGGGAGGTGCTCCAGCCCCTGATCATCCTCATGGCACTAAATAGTTCTTTCAGATGAGGGTGGAACAGTGTGTGAACCTCTATCTGTGTTATATTAATAGCAGGTGATGAAAAAGACTGATGAGGTTGTGTGGGAAGACCCCTTGCAGTTGGTTGCAAGAGCAAGTTGCCCTGATACTTCTAGTAGTGAATTATGGAGGTTTGAAAAATTCTTGTCCATGCTGATGTGCTGCTGCGTTGTATTTGGTAGGGGAAGAGGTGGGGGCAATTCTTTCTTCATGGAAAAATTTGAGATAGTGAAAGCCTGGGTGGAATCTTAATTTTAAGTGAAGCAAAGATTTCTTCTGGTACCAGTGGGATTAGGGTATTACCTGCCATTATTAAAGTCAGGAACTGAGGTTTGTGGTGTTGAGAGTGAGAAGGAAGTGTTAAATTACTGGTTTCCAACTGGATGCTTTCAGATCTCAGCTGAAAAAGTCCTTTTTCTTTCTTTAAGGATCCTGTACCCAGCGGTTTTTCTGCAGGAGATGTGTTGATTCCTTTGGCTGATGAATATGATCCCATGTTCCCAAATGACTATGAAAAAGTGGTAAAACGTCAAAGAGAGGAACGACAGAGGCAGCGTGAGCTGGAGAGGCAGAAGGAGATTGAAGAAAGAGAAAAGTAAGACTTTTGTTTAAACTCATGACATATTGACAGTTACATAAAGAACTGACGCATCAATTTGTTTATTTTTATCCCTCTAAACAGGGAAATTCTTAAAGCTTTTGTGAAGAAAACTGTGCTTTTAGAAACAAGCACAATGTTTTAGTGCGTTGTATGTTGTAATACTCTTGCTGAATCGACTGGCAGTGCAAAAATTACAACATTTATCATGTTAACAGCCTCTTTGGCTGAAAGATATATGTCAACTTTCTCTATATCTTCTTTATTTTGACAGTAGCAGTAGGATTTGAATACTTAATGCATCATTATCAGACTTTGACCTTTAGAGTATTGTCAGTATAACTTGGCTACAGAAATACCTTCCAACATTCAGTGATGAACCATCACTTCTGTGTTTAAATACTACAAAATGATACATAATGCATCCAGTTTTAAAGATGTGGCTAGCACAGCCTACGAGAGGCATAGTTACACTTTATTAACAGTCTGCATTCACTTCAAGTGAGTTAATTGTGTATTTATTACCTCTTTGTCTCTGTACAAAGGAAAACACTACTCACTTTTAATTACTTTAATACCATTTCCACGGAATAAGAAATCTGTCTAATCATATTAAAGAAGTTGAATGCAGGTTCAGTGTCCTATTGAAATAGGTGGGAAAACATCTGCCAGCCAGGCAGTGAGATTATATTTGCCTATTTTAAGTGAAATAAATAAGCCAGCTTCATCGTGGTATGATTCATCTCAAGTCTATGGAATTACAAGAGGGTTATTCTGTCACCCTTTTTAGATCATGGAAATTGATATTTTTAGCCATTTGGCCTTCTCTGTTCTCTCTTGGTTCTATCTTTGTTGATCTGGTGGAGGAGGAATGCCTCAGGCTCTGTCAGGATGTCAGTAAATCCGAGCTGTCATTTCCACAGCTTCCATGTTGATCGCTCTTCAGTCATGCTCGTGCTTGTTGTATGTGGGCCAAAAGGGTAATCTTTATATATAACATTAGAGAGAGGAAGTGAAAAACACATCATACACTCTGATTTGAAATTGGGGAAACAATCTTAGCCAAGGCTGCGTCAGCTGGATGCTTTGTAATAACTTGGGTGTTAGAGTGTAGGTTTGGTTTAAATTCACAGTGCAGAGATTCAGAATAGTAGAGCTGTTTTTAGCATCCTGTAGCACAGTTTTGGTGGCTGTGCTGGCAATGAGATCTGATTTATGCTCCACACTGTGCTCCTAACAGTTTGGGAAAACTACTTTTCCTTTTCCTGAAGTATCAAAGTGAGTAATTTCACGATCACAATAAATAACAGCTGACGTGCAAAGGATTCTTGAAGCATTTCTCACCTAATGTTAAATATGTTTTAATAGACTTGCTGGAATCTTATTTAATCACCAAGCTACTCAATAACCTGATTGTTTTGGTTTTCTTCAATTGACTGAGTAAATGATCTGTATAGCCTGTGATGGGGAATGTAAAAGGGATTCTGTTCAAAGCAGAGTGATTAATTAATGTCTCTTACCTTGTAATCTATTCCATCCAACACCTCTTCCATTGTAGTCATTCAGTCACCATAGTCACTTTGGACTAGATTTATTCAGATGCTTCCTCATTTCCATACATTCTTCTTGGCTGACTTGCAAGTGGAAAATGATCTTGCTTTGGATCTATCTTAATTTTACAGCAAGTACTCCATGAGGATAAAAGCAAAGAAACAAAAAGTGAAGGTTTTCCGTGAAGGTGTAAGCGAAAACATTATAAAATGCCCATTGAAATGGAGCAGTATAATTCACACTGCAAAGGTGGTATCACAAATGAAAGCAAAGAGTTAACTTTGATGGTTTCTAACTTACTGTGTTTCCTAGAAGACGTAAAGACAGACATGAAGCCAGTGGCTTTTCAAGACGACCAGATCCAGATTCTGATGAAGATGAAGATTATGAAAGGGAGAGACGAAAAAGAAGTAAGGGAGCTGTTTGGGTTTTTGATGGGGAAAGAGGAGAAAAAGAGATGGGGGGAATTCACAGTCCTGTTCCATGGATTGTTTGTGTCTCTGTTCTCAGCTGAGGAGTGTACTGTTATTTCTGAGCCTTTAGAATAACCCTTGCATTTTATTACAACCATAACTGTTGTTATGCAGAAAACTGTTCTTTCCATGGAGGCTAAATTACTTGTGGAAAGACCTCTTTTTACATTAGTTTGTAGATAACCTGGTTTAAGTTTCTGCATGGTGTAGGTTCCAGGAAGGGGGTGAGGCATGAGAGAAAATCAGGCTGTGAGGATCATTGTTAATCTACTACTAAAGCTGACTGTTCCTGCATTTGTTATTTCAGTGCCCTTAGAACTAGTTAGATGATGTGGATCTGGGTGATGAGATGTGTCTTTGCATATTTGTTCAGCCTGGAGAAGAGAAGCTGCGTGGAGACCTCAGAGCAGCTTCCAGGGTCTGAAGGGGACTACGAGGATGCTGGAGAGGGACTCTTCATCAGGGACTGGAGCGATAGGACAAGGGGTGATGGGTTCAAACAGAAACAGGGGAAGTTCAGGTTAGATAGAAGGAAGAAGTTCTTTACTGTGAGGGTGGTGAGGCACTGGAATGGGTTGCCCAAAGAAGTGGTAAATGCTCCATCCCTGGCAGTGTTCAAGGCCAGGTTGGACAGAGCCTTGGGTGACATGGTCTAGTGTGAGGTGTTCCTGCCCATGGCACGCGGTTGGAACTGGATGATCTTAAGCTCTTTTCCAACCCAAATCATTCTGTGATTCTATAAACAAAATTAAATTCTATTCTCTTTCAGCAGCAAAATTACAGTAAATAATTCAGGTCTGGTGTTATTCTAAAAAAGAAAATTTCTGACAGGGGACATGAAAAACATTTGCTCTGCCTCGAAAGTTATGGGACTACATTAGAATATTGCTCATTAAGATATAGAAGAGGCTTTATACTTTATTGTTTTGAAAGTGTAGTCAATCTTGAACAGAGCATCTTTCTCATTTGGTTTGAACAGTTTTAGAACTGAAGGTTTGTTTCACTGTAGTCTTTAATTTTGAAATCCTGTGAAATGTGTTTATGATAGGCACCACATGTAGTAGTACATCACTGCAGTCTGATGTTGTCTCCCTTGATGTGCTTTTCATTCAGTTCTAGCTCACCAGCGTTGAAGCTTCTCAGACTGGTCTCTTGCTGCTTTTCTTTTGATAGAGATGTGTGTTAAGAATTGGCTGGTCAGGAGCCAGCAGCTGTCTTGAGATTCGGTGAAGCTATTTCGAGCAGTAGAACATAATCATACAAATGGTGTTATCTTCCATTTTGCTTATAGGTATGGGAGGAGCTGCCATTGCACCACCCACTTCTCTTGTTGAGAAGGACAAAGAACGTGAGTACATCAGAATCCTGTTCTCTAAAACTTAGTGTTTATTCTGTTCAGTCATCCTGATGTTCTTCCCACACAATTCTTTGTGGCAGAGTTCTTTGTTGATGGGGGAAGCTGTGGGAAACCTGCAACGCTACTGTGCTTCACATCTCTGTTCCAAAGGATTCCTTCTGTATTGCTAGAGAAGTGGTTTGGCAAGCTGGTCTGTTCTAACCATGCTCAGTTACTCATTTCAGATGTGAAAGAAGAAACGTTGCAGACAGGTTCCTCTGGGTAGACTAGAAACCTCCACAGCATGGAGAGGGATTTTTTCTGTTACCTTTTGCTTTAGGAGGTACTTTATGAATATCTTTTCTGAAGGGGTTACACACCACAGACAGAACTTTGTAAGTTTTTGAGGGACACAGTATTTGCTAAAGATGTGTGTGCACCAGGTTTCTCTTAACCACTAGATGGCATAATCTCGCTGTAAGAACAAACCCATTCCCTCTTTTCGCTTGCTTAATGGTCTTAAATTTGTCAATTAAAATATGGAACAGTATGTGACGTGCGTTAAGAAATAATGAGGAAAAAGAATCTTGTGCACACAAACTTTCCTTTGGGAGTCCTGCTTTTATTTATGGGAAGATTCAAGTTTACCAAAAACGAAGCTTGGCAGCGTGAGCGAATGATAGAATAGTGAAAGCATTTGAAGTGTGCAAACATTCAAAACAGAAAGAGGTTGTTTTGAATAAATAATTAAGAGCAATTGAGTGGTGTCAAGGAAAAGTAAATAGAGGCTGGAAATGGTAGAAGTATCCTGAGGGAGAGAGCTTTTAAAAATCTGACATGATCTCACAAGGAATCCTTTGTGCAGTTTGTTACTTGATGCTCAAAGCTGGGCTGGAAAAACCTGAGGAAAATCCTGCTGTAGCAGAAGTCCCATAGTCCAGTGGATCTGCTGCTTAAACAGGGATTGGATTTTGCTCATACAACATCCCCAAATGTTACATCTGACATTGTATTTGGTAAGGGACAACTACTGGATCAGCAGAAAATAATCTGAAATGATGTCAGTATAAAGTCCATAAGTACTTTCAGAAGTGTGCTCCTGATATTTCCTGGTTTTTCTCTTTACATGTGACTTGTCAGTGGAAGGTAGTTTAATAATCTCATCAGTATGATTGAGATACCTGTGTAGAGATGCATATATATATATATAGTCATCCCAACATCATAGAAGTTTCAGTTCAGAAATTGACAGATCTCTTAAGATTATATAAATACTTTGCTTTGAGTTACATTCATTCTTTTTAAGACTGCTTTCTCTTTTGTGTACATCTCCAGTGCACTTTTCTTCACAGTCCTAAGGCCCCAAGCTGTGTGCATTGATCCATTTTTGTTGTAATTCTGTTCCTGATGGATGAGGCTTTTAAGTCTGCTTGCCCTCCGTCTGGATAAACTCATAGTGCAGGTGGCCTCTTAATGTTTCTTTTTTCTCCATTTGATAAGAGGTTAATAAATGCATTATAGACCTGTGGATACAAACTCACTTTATATCCAATGAGGAGAATTGGGATAACTTTTGTTTCTGAGAAAGAGAGAGGTGAGGGGATGTTAAAGCAATATGTGCAAAGCAAACATTCTTCTGATGTGGATTTATGTAGAAGACTTTTCTTGTTTGTTAGTATTAAAGCAGAAGAAAGTACAACTTGCAGATGAAGAGCTGTCTGTAAATGTGTTAAACTGAAGGCACAGTACTCCAGTATTCATAACAAGTAAAGTAGTTCATGCAAAGTATTTTACTGAAAACCCAAATGTCTCTGTTTTCTTCAGCTGTATCATCATTTCCATATGAAGAGGAGTCGAGACCACGGCCACCATCTTCCAAAGCAGCTATTCCTCCTCCAGTGTATGATGAGCCAGAAAGACCTCGTTCCCCCACAGGACCTAGCAACTCTTTCCTTGCTAACATGGGGTAAATGATTGACTTATGCTCATTTTGTGGAAAAAGGTGGTGGAAACCAAAAGTTAAAATAGTTTGTCAATAGAGAAGAACACATCCCACCACAAGTCAGAGTGCATATAGTCCTAACTGGCACGATACAGGAAAAGCTGTGGATTTACTTGATGGAGAGAAATGCATTTGAGGTGGTTGTGTTCAAGGCTTTGCTTTTAAGCGAGTTCTGGAGCCACACTCTGGTATAAAGTGTTTATGGCTTTTACAAGCCAAGCTAATACAGTACACAGGAAATCACAGATGGCATGTTAGTTCCTCTAGGTTTCTTTTCCAGCTTTGTCTTAAATATGCTACATACCAGGGGGCAAATCATTTCAGCTCTGCTTTGTTTGTTCAAAAATTCAGAGCATATTTGCAGGAATGTAGCAGCTGTGGCTGCAAATCTGTCCAGTTACTTTGCTGCCTTGAATTAGCATCATGTGTCATTTTTGTGTTACCACTGTGGCAACAAGGAGAAGTCGAATTTATAGCTAAAAGCATCTTGAGATCTCATTTGAAAGGTGGAGCGGTTAGCTGTGGTACTCTCAACAGTTGCATTGGGTGCTGTGGAAATGCAGCCTCAGTGTAATCAAAGGTTATTACACTGCATTTCCATTTTGGAGATGATTTTTAATGCATTTTTTAATAGAAACACTTTGTGCAGCAAAAGGATTACCAAAGTCAGGACTGTTGGACCACTTTATGCATTGTTACCACCTCTAGTTAACAATACCCTGGGACCTTCATACCTTCACTTCATGGAAGGAAGTGCTAAATATAAGACCTAAACTGCCTTACTTTGATCACACAATTGGCTACTGTTAGTTCTGTGACTCAGTGTCTTAACCTTTCAGCATTACATAGCCAGACTTTGTGGCCTTTTTTAATGTGTCTTTGTATGTTTCATGTGGTATGCTTGGAAAATAGTCATGTAGTCACTGATCCTGCTTTGTCTGTGCAGTCTTATGTGCCTATTGATAAAATGGGGGTGACTGAGCATAGAATATTTACTGTGGTTTAAACTAGTAAACCATGGCATGCTTTTTGTGTCTTTAGCTATGGTCTCCAAAGAAATGTCAACATGTGTAGGTATATTTTGATTCTGAACATTCATTCAGTGGGAGTTTCAAAACCTGTTAGTGGAGATGCTTTTTGTAAGGTACTTAAGGGGGAATGGTTTTAAACTAAAAGAGCGAAGATTCAGATAGGATATTGGGAAGAAATTCTTCCCTGTGAGGGTGCTGAGGTGCTGGCACAGGTTGCCCAGAGAAGCTGTGGCTGCCCCATCCCTGGCAGTGTTCAAGGCCAGGTTGGACACAGGGCCTTGGAGCAACCTGCTCTAGTGGAAGGTGTCCCTGCCCGTGGCAGGGGGTTGGAGTTGGATGAGCTTTAAGCTCCCTTCCAACCCAAACCACTCTGCGATTTTACTGCCTCGATATATTCCTGAAAATTCATAAAGATGAGATGTGTTTAAATTAATACTGAGGATATCCAGATTTGTTATAGGAAGGGCTGGCAAAGCTATGTCTTCTGGAGCTAACGCCAACTTGGAACTAACAGTGGAATCTGATCAATGTGGGAATTAGATTGTTCCACATCTGCCTTTTCTCTCAAGCTTTTGATACCAGCCACTGAAAAAGATAAGAAACTGGAGTAAATAGACCTTCATCTAATCTGATTTGTGATCTATTGTCAGCAGCCTGATCTAGTGGAAGGTGTCCCTGCCCATGGCAGTGGGGTTGGACTAGATGGTGTTTAAACATCTCTTCCCACCCAAACCATTGTATTGAGTGTATGATGCTGACTTGCACCGTAAATGGAAGCTGGGTTGTATCTGTAATAAAATGAACAATTTTCTTTAGTCAATTTCTCTGACAACTCTTCCATCCAATTCAGAGGAAACACTTTTCATCCTCACAGGGTGCTGTCAAATTGTTAGGTTGTAAAGTCCTATAGAACCTCTTATGTTTTCAGTCTCTGTGTAATGAGATTTTTAGGAGGTAGAATCTTCAAGCACTTGGGAAAAAAGCAGTGTTAATGTTTTGTGGAAGAAACCTTTCCTAACTGATGCTTTTTCTCTTTGCAGTGGGACAGTGGCTCATAAAATCATGCAGAAGTATGGTTTCAGAGAGGGCCAGGGGCTGGGAAAGCATGAACAGGGGCTGAGCACAGCACTCTCCGTAGAGAAAACAAGCAAGAGGGGTGGCAAGATCATTGTTGGCGATTCTACAGAGAAAGGTAATTTTGTCCTACACCAATAAGTTTGTGAGAAATGGTCAGGGGAAAAAGAATAGTTCAGGCTCAGTGCAAGCTCCTGGATTTATTAGTTTACCATCTGTCCTTGCAGAAAATACTGGTTATAGAGTTGGAAGAATGACTCATATTCCTTCTTGTGGGAATTAATCTTTTTTAATGTATTCCTCTATTCATTTTTTTAGCTCATCCTCCCCTTCCTCCATCAGTTGTCCTCCTTTAGTGTTTGGAAGTTTAGTGTTCTCTTCAAGAGGTGATCCTGCTCTGTTCCTCCTGGCTTCCTCCCTGTCACACGCTTTAGATACTGCTCTCATTCCCTTGTCTGATCTAGAGACAAGACAACATCTAGGCTTATTAGAACAGCAGCTCTGCCTAAGCACAAGTGTTGGAAGTCAGGAGATCTGATTTTTAGTTCTTAGTGAATCTGATACAATTCTGAACTAATGAATTATTATGAAATAATACATTGTCAATGTTCAGCTTAATTCACACTCTGCAGAAGTGATTTTTCTGCTTATTGTCCTTCCAAGTAGCTACAAGTTCTGAATGACTATTCCTCACTAATGAAACTACATCTTGTGGCTTTTATTCCATTGTTTGATAACAGATTCTGATAAAATCCCCCCTATAAGTTTAAGTGAGCTTTAATCTTCAGTTATTCCCTGATTCACTGTTCTATCTTCATAGAAACGGGCAAGAAAGCGGATTCTAACCCGTTGACTGAGATACTGAAATGCCCAACTAAAGTGGTCTTACTAAGGGTAAGTTGGGAGTAAGAGAACATATCTTGGTGCTCGCAGCATCCTTGGTTGAACTGTTTTAAGTCTGTGTTCCTGTTACAATGACTCTGTACAGTTGAAGTGGTTTCGGGCAGCATCTACACAGTACTTTGTGTTCTGGAGAAAATATGTGTCTTTCAGAGATACAACCTGTGACTGTAAATCAATAGTGCTTTAGATTATACAGTTACCTTGTCTTAGTAGTAGGGAACTTCCTGCTTCTGAGGCTCTTGACTGGTAAACAGAAGCTTAAAGTATTTATGGTCACAGTTGCATGCATCTGTGGTTTGTCTACATAATGGTCTGTACTGACTACATCCAGTGAGTTGGGTTTGTTCTTTTAACTTTCAGAACATGGTAGGTGCTGGGGAGGTGGATGAAGACCTAGAAGTGGAGACTAAGGAGGAATGCGAGAAGTATGGCAAGGTTGGGAAATGTGTCATCTTTGAGGTAAGAGATAATCTGTCTCTTTTTGGCTGCCCTGAAAGCAAACTGGGCTCTTGTCCCTCACAACTGGCTTGTTACTGCCTAGGAGAAGGGGTGTAGATTAGGAGATCTCACAGAGTCCTTTCCCGTGTTGTGAGCCTGCATTTTCTGTGTCTGTAAAATACAAACTTAGTGTCAGAAACTGGGCAAAAATCTGTGGGTATTGTGCTTTTGGAACCTTTTTAGTGTTTTCTTTCCACTGCTTCTGTGAACAGCAATTTATAACAGTATTTTTGCTACTGTTCTAATTCTGATCTTGGGTTGTTCTGTTTGTTTACTGGTTTGTTTCAGATTCCTGGTGCCCCTGATGATGAAGCTGTAAGAATATTCCTCGAGTTTGAACGGGTTGAATCTGCCATCAAAGGTAGGCTACTGAATTGTGTCCTGTGAACCTCAGAGTTAACTCCTGTAGAGACATTGAATACTCTCACTGATTAAAGTGGTGATTTTACTGAATTGCTGCTTGCTGACCTGTCGTTGGTTTCACTTTTAGCTGTTGTGGATCTAAATGGAAGATACTTTGGAGGCAGAGTTGTGAAGGCTTGTTTCTACAACCTGGACAAGTTCCGAGTACTGGATCTGGCAGAGCAAGTTTGATTTTAAAAACCTAGCTCGAGGTGGCACTGTTTTGGCAATCATGTTTTCAGCAGTAGGCTGGGAATAAGGAAGAGCAAAGTAGCTTTCCTAGCAAACTGGAAACAAGCCTCATTGAATGGATTTTTCACATTCGTTGTGACTTAACATTTTTCTTTTTTGTAATATAAAGCCCTTTGAAAGTCAGATTCACGTCTGTGTGGTTTTGAATTGCACAATTCTGCTTATTGCTCTGGGGATCTGGATTTTTTTGGAGCTTTCAGACGACGTGGTTCTTTTGAAAACCCACTGCTGAGGAGATGCTTTGTCTGTATTCCTGCTTTCCTTGTTCTGGTGCTTCATCACGGAGTCCCTGTGCTGCCTCCACAATAAGTGGGAAGCTTTGGAAAAGGACTATGTGCTGTCATGCTTCTCTTCCCTGATGGTATCTCTCTGAGTTGCATTACAGCCTTGCTCTTCTAAGTCCTCTGCACACCAGTGATTTGGGGTCGTTGGACAGTTGGCAGCTAGTTTGTTCTTATCTGACTCCAGGACAATACTTTCTATGGAGACTAAAGTAACAAGGAATGAGTCTGTTTTTCTTCCCAAATCCAAAGAATATACACGTTTAACCCAGGGAAATGGAAGGAGGAAGGAATTTAAACTGCTTAGCCATTTGAATCTGAATGACTGGACTGTTAGCAGGAGCTTTGTGCTGTCAGTCTTTGAAGAAATATCCAGGGTTAACTGATTACAGGTTGTTATTGAAATCCCATAGGTAGAACTGAGGGAAACTCATTCTTGTGTCTCAGATTCTCAGTTCCTCTAACATCACACATAACTAACTATTTGTTTCATTGCTTCTAACCTGGCCATTGCTATCTCTCTATATTTCTATATGTGAGGTCAAATAAGACCAGAGTTAGTTTTTTTTCTTCTGAGGAGTGCCAGTGGAACATTTCAAAGGAGGAGGTGATGGAGGAGAGTTCTCATATGTAAATCTGAAGAGTACAAACTAAACTACTAAACACTAGTTTTTGATAATCTAATGTAAAATCATACCTAGCACTCTGCTCCTGATTGATGTTTGCTTTTTGTTTGGGAACAGTATGTGACAAAGAGTTGGCAAGGGGTGGCTATGCAATGATGGCAGTTGTCTCTGTGCTCCATTGCACCTAGGATTGTGCAGATATTGAGATGGAAGTGAGCTCTGAGGGCATTTTAGCTGTTTGAAAGCTGATGCTGATGTCTTCTTCCTGTTATACACATGTATTGGGGGGAGGGGGTATAGACCTGTAGTTGATCAATGCTGTGAATATCTCCAGTTATTGGCCTTTTTATTAAGTTTGGGCTGCAGATCTATATGAGAAACCCTTGGTCTTGTGTTTCACTTATTTTGTCTGCTTGTGTTCCACCAACCTCTGTACAAACATTTGCTTGTAAAACAGAAATCAGTTTTTAAAAAAAACCTTGTATTTTACTTACTGTGTGTTGGCTCCCTTACTACCCTCTTGTGTTGCACAGGGCCTCTCCACAGAGTCACTCGCTGCTGCTGTTGGCAATCGCTGTGATCCACCGTTAGACAACCTCACTGCAGCAGAGGGGAAGAACCAGCCTGACTAATACTAAAACCACAGGACTTGGCAATAACAGAATCTCAGTTCTGTTATTAGCTCTGTTGTTAGTTTTCTGTTCGACTTTGAGCAACATTTTAAAGCCTTTGCTACTATCATAAAATCAGAGAATGGTTTGGGTTGGAAAGGACGTTAAGATCATCCAGTTCCAACCCCCTGCCGTGGGCAAGGACACCTCACACTAGACTATGTCGCCCAAGGCTCTGTCAGCCTGGCCTTGAACACTGCCAGGGATGGAGCATTTACCACCTCTTTGAGCAACCTGTTCCAGTGCCTCAGCACCCTCACAGTAAAGAACTTCTTCTATGTAGTAAAACAAAGAAATTACCTAGTATAAATTAGCATAGATGTACTTGTAAGAGTCAAATAACTTGGGTGGCATGCTGTAGAAAATTAAGCACTGATAACAGATTTAGTGTGATCTGAACTTAGCTTGAAATATAACTCAGCTTTAAGCAACATGATTTATTTATGGCTCTTATTTCAGTGAATACCTCTGTTCTGAATGACTAACTATAAGCATTTCCTGATGTATACAGGCTACTTTTTTGTCTCCTAACCAGCTGTTCCTGCAGTTTTCTCTGTAATCCAGCCTCTGAGCTTCCAGTTTGATGAGATGGAGCTCTTCCATTTGCTGAGAATTGCTCTACCTGCAAGTTTTAAACCATTTAGTTCTAAAACCCCATACTGTGGTTGAAGACTTACAGGTAAAGTTTACCCCTGGGAATGTAGGAGAGAAGACTGGTTCATTTAGTGTTTTGTGTAGGAGATTCATGCTATAAATAAAGTATTTCTCTGTACCATGGGCTCACTAGGACAGCGGAAGTGTTAGTAGACATACACTGCTGTACTTTTCATCTCTTTGTGGGTGCTGTACATGGCAGTTGGAGGTTTGTGAACAGTTATCCTTAGGTTTTTCCACAGGACATGCCAACACATAAGGGATGTGGAAACCTGGAAAGGATCAGACATACTGGCTGAGGTCTTTAGTCAGACCTTTTATGTCATGGATAATGTAGTTGGGAAGTATGGTTCTGCAGATGCACATTCTTCCACTTGGCCTGTGTTGATGTGTTGGCTCAGACTTTCTTGGGTATGGCTGTATCTTGCATGCCTTGAAAAGCGAGTTCTGAATTTACTTCTCTACTTCCTCCCTCCTCTGGAATCTTGTCACTGACTTATATCTATTTCTAGTAGATTCTCAAATTAACACCTCCAGCTCTTCCTGCTTACACATCCTTTTCTTTCCCCCTTCCATGATTCATTGGCGCCCTCTCAAAAGGCTCAGCAGCTCTTAATTTGGAGTTCTTCATTGCAGCTACAAAGTTTTACTTGTTTCTTTGTCTTTTCATACTTGATACTGTGCAGCCACCTTTTTCTGTAAGGTTTGTACTTGTAACTGTGGCCTGAAGCAATAATATTTTAGTTTCTCTTTTTGTGTGCTGCCTTAAAAAGTGAAGGAAATGAAGAGGATGGTGGCCTCTTAAGATAAATTTGCCTTATTGGCAGTACAGGATTGGTTATACTGCTTCAGACAAAGCTCTTGGTATTTTTCAAGCCTGATTTCCTAACGTTAAGCTTTAATTCCGTGTTTTAAGGACCCACATAAATACTCTGGTTCTCTGAATACCTGAGTCTACTGTTGAGCTAAGTATGAGCTGTTCATTACTTCTGGGAATCTAGATTAGATGCGTACTTAGGAGAGATTTGAAAGTGTCCTGAAGCTAACAGCAAGCTGAGAGGGATGTGTAGGACGTGTCAGCCTGAGCTGAATGAGGTGTCCCTAGTGCGTTACTAACCCTGGTCTCTTGGAACTGGGATTTGCGTAGTGGCATAACCATTTGCTGCCTTGTTTTCTTCCTAATTCATAACACTGGCTGCTATTTTAACAGTAGGGAAATATTGACTTTGCTTTTGTTACTGTTACAATCCCAGGGTTCCATTCCTGAATGGTAGCAGCTATTTCGGAGCCCATCGTTACATACATAGGTTATAAGTGTATTTTTGTACATATGCTGTTCTGCACATAACCTGTGTTGAATTTCAGATGTCAGTTTCTCACTTGCCTGCTCAATGTCAGACTAAAGAAATCTGATGAGATGGAGCTCGCAGGGGACGTTTTTAATCATAGAATCCCAGACTGGTTTGGGTTGGAAGGGACCTTAAAGCTCCTCCAGTTCCAACCCCCTGCCACGGGCAGGGACACCTTCCACTAGAGCAGGTTGCTCCAAGCCCCTGTGTCCAACCTGGCCTTGAACACTGCCGGGGATGGGGCAGCCACAGCTTCTCTGGGCAAGTTAACATCACTACTGTTAAAATCTAAGCTTGCTTAGCCAATGTTGAATGAAAAGTGAGAGCTGTTGCTCCAAAAACCTTGCTGTCTGAGTAGCGAAAGAGGGAGGGAGGCAGGTACAAGAAAGTATCTATCTTGCCCAAGGTCATGCAGAAGGTTGATTGGAGAGTTGGGATTACACCCTATTGCCCCATACTTGAAACTATGCAACCAAAACCCACATTCCTCAAGGAGTTGCTTTTATTTTTAACCATAGACAATGTGCTCTTGGCCTTGAATTTTTGATTCTGAAGCAGATTCAGCTGAGAGGAAGGAGATGTAATTTGTGTGCTGCAGTCTGTAAGCACTTGGCTTTTGAGGTGCTTATCTGAAAACAGGCTCCTGTGGTAGGTTTGTCTGAATGTGTTGGGGTATTTTACCCTTCGCAGGAAGAAATGTGCATTGTAAACCTATGCAGTTTTCATAAAGAAGGAAAAATGTGGAAGGGTTCAAACCTTCAAAGAACCTTCAGAGAGGTTCTTAAACCTCTTAAATCTGTCTTGCTTCTCAAGCAAAAGTCTAATGAGGGAGTACTTTCTGTCCTTACAGCACTTGGTGCAAGAGGCCCTGAGCAAGACACGGATTCATCTCATGTTAAATTAAATCAAATCCCATTCCTGGGGTTATTCTTCTCCAGGTGCAGGATTTGGCACTTCTCCTTGAGCTTTACCACGTTCCTGCTAGCCCATTTCTCCAGGCTGTCAAGGTCCCTCTGGAATATCAGTCACTCCTCCCATGTTGGTGTCATGTGCAAACCAGCTGAGGATTACACTGCCCCATCATCCACGTCATTAATGAAGGTGTTAAACAGGACTGGACCCAGTATAGACCCCTGAGGTACACCACTAGTTACTGGCCTTCAACTAGACTTTGTGCTGCTAACCATCACCCTCTGGGACCAGCTGGTTTTCAGTCTACCTTGGTGTCTGCTCATCCAGCCCATACTTCAACAGCTTCTTTATGAGAAGGATCTTGCAGGAGACAATGATTGAAAGCTTTGTGAAGTCCAGGTAGACATTATCTGCTGCTCTGTCATTGTCTACCATGCCAGTCATTCCATTGTGGAAGGTTATCAAGTTGATCAAGCATGACTTCCCCTTGGTGAATCCATGCTGACTACTACTGGTGATACTCTTGTCCTTCATAAAAACAGGTTCCAGGATGAGCTGCTCCAGAATCATAGAAATAAACCAAAGCTCTCTAAAGACTGGAAAAGACCAAGAGTATTCATCCAGCTGAGGACAGCTTATAGATGCATCTAGCACTGATGATGTGTTCCTGACTGGGTGCAACTGCAACCCTGTTCCATTTCCCAATAAAGAGCTTGTAATCAAAGAGAACTTAGTATATTGCTTACAAGTACTTTCTGTACCAGTGGCTGCAGTACTGTGAGGTAATGGTTGACTCCTTCAGAGAATCCATGCCTTTAGGTGCTGAGGCAGTTGTCCTGAAGAGAGGAAGAGGGATTGATTGTGTTAGCAGAGCTCTGTCTGCTAATGTGCTGTCAGCTGAGCAATGAAAGGATGCAGCCTGTCTGCAGCTGGAGGCTTTATTTGCTGCTTTGAAAACCCTCGTGGTTTTTCAGGTGCTGTCTGGATTTCCAAACCTCCATTAGCATCTCTATAAGGAAGGAGACCCTTCAAGAGACAGGCGTCTGGTGCGTTGTCACACCACTGCTCCTAGAACCGCCCACTGGCCAGGCTCCAGCTACTGCTCTTTGGCAATCAGTGCCTGAGTTTAAGCTTCACTCTGTGCCAGAAGGAAGAATGGAGCTTCTGTGGAATTCTGGATCTGTCAGCCAGGAGATGTGGCTTTCTGCTGTGCTGTGAAAAGTGGGGTTTGCACAGATGGGTTTGTGAGTAGAACGTGGCCTTGGTAATACAGAACTTCCCTCTTGCCCTGTGATGCTAAAGATATTACTCTAGCTGCGTAGCAGTTAAAGAGCATCCCAAAGCCTTCATCATCTGATCAGTTTAGTTTATGAGGAACGTCATTATTTCCCAATGTCCTCAGGGCCTGTGCTCTCCTTTGAAATCCCCCCGGGGACTTTCAGAACTGTGAAGACTTTGAGGTTAGTGCTAAACCCATTGGCAGGGAGGCACTGATGGGCAGCTTGTTCCTCCAGAGTATGACGGAGACTACAAGGCAGCAGAAACACAGGCTGATCCTTCTATCTGCTTTGTGAATAGAGGCTTCTGCTCTTCAAGACTCCAGCACTGGTTTCTCCTGAACCCTGTACACCAGATCCAGATGTCGTGGGGAGAGTTATCTTCAAACATGAATGTTCTGTGCTTATTCATATAGTGGGACAAAGCATGGGCAACCCTGGTGCTGTGTGACCATGGATGAACAAAGCAATTCCTACAGAACATTGCTCACACACAACCACTGACTTCTAGTTATGGCTGTAGAAGAGACTTCATAAAGTCCAGCTGGAGAAGGTCAGGCAGCTCCTGGAAGGCCCCATGATACTTGATTGTGTGTTTAGTATGTGAACATCATCTCTGTCCTCCTTTGGTCCAAAACTGCATTTCAGGCAGGTGGTTTTCACCTGCAATGTACTTTAGTGGATGAAAACACTTGCTTTTTCTTTCTCTGAATGTCTGCTCACTGCAGTGTCCTTGAGTTTGAGCTAAGGAGGTGTAGGGGTGCTGGTGCTCAGAGTAGTGCGTGAGAAATGATTGTGGGTATTTTGAGGTGTTAATAACTGGTCTGTGTGTGAGAGGAACAGACCTTGTGGGAAGGCTCTTATCACACACTGCAGAGTGAGCTGGAAAATGAACCTTTTCCTCAAAGGACTGTGGTGACATTCCATACCTCATAGAGGATGATGGGATCTTCCAAGGATGCAAAACCTGGCAATTATAGGAATTGCTCCTAACGTCAGCCAGCTCCACAGCCTATGGGCCTTAACCCCTGGGCAGCTCTAGATGTTATTATAGATATTCATGTCTTGTGTCCAAATGAGGAGCTGCTCCTTTCTCCTCCTCAACAAAGTATCTCTGAACTCTGAGACTTACTTTAAATGAGCACTTAGGTTGGTAAGGTCACCCTTCTCTTCCTGCAGGTCAGAGGGTTGGATGTGCTGTGATTTTACCTCCTATTTGCTGTGAAAAAAACCTATTGTATCAACTCAATAAGTTAGTGGCAAAGAGGAGAAAATGCAGGAAAGTGCAGGACTTAACTGCTGGAAAACAAAGGTGGGCAATGCTAAAGTCTTCCACTTTTATAAGAGAAATGGATGCCAAAGTCCATATGTGCTCGATAGCTTACCCAGAGCTATGCAGTGGTTGATAAGAAATACAAAGGTGACTCTGCAGTGAGCTGTGCTCCAGGAGTGATCTCTCTGTATGTGGTGGGACTGAGAGTTGCTCGTGGCTTTCTGTGCACAGGAGCAAAGCCACAGCTTTCCATAGCAGTGAGCAAAGTCCTATTTGTATGGGGGGGAAGTAGACATCGAGGTGGAAAAGCTGCAATGGAAGAGAAGTGAGAGCCAAAGAAAGCATTGCCGTTAGTTGGAGAAGGGATGGTGTGTTACTTCTGCACAGTTTTCCTCTCATCTCTGTGTTTTCTGATCCCTGCTGAGCTCATGATTGTGGCTTTATGGAATTTCCTTTCTTTTCCTTTTCTTCTTAGCATCAGGAAATAGGGAAATCCCAAAGCACAGGGATTCAAGCTGCGTTTCATTCTTGCTAGTACAGAAATTTAAGAGCTCAGCCTCATGTCTTATGTCCAAGCAGCATTAACAGACCTTAAGCTTTCAGCCCCATAGATGTGGGCAGTAGGGGACAGAGGACCGGAGCTCTGCTCCCACCGGACCATATCTCCTGTGCGGGACACCTCACTGCCTTGCTGTGGCAGGCCTGAAGGCTGGTGCCTGCCTGCCCATCTCTCCAGCACTGCATTTGCTTTACAAGATAACCCAGCTGATGTTGGGGATGCCTAAAGCAAGCACCAGAGATTTTGCAAGGATGCTTCCAGCAGCACATGCTTAAAGGCCAAGACAACCCCAGCTATATGGAAAACAGGATCTTTTCCAGGAGAATGAATAACCCTTTCCTTGCTTCTCTCCTGATTCTTATTCCTTCTGTAGGAAGAATGTGGGTTTTTTCCAAAGCAGTTTTTAAGCATCTTCCCACTTCAAGCAAGTCCAGAGGAGGGACACCATAAGAATGAATTTATGGCATCATAAAATCAATACATACATTGTTGGGTTTTTTTCTGATTTAAAAGAAAAGGGTTTAACTACATGGCAAGGATTTGCCAGTGTGAAATAGCATTGATTGATTGTCATTCTGGATGCATCAGAAGGAGGATGGAGATGTTTCTCCAAATGTGATATTTCCCCCTCAGTGCCAAGTGGGTGTATTCAAAAGTTCAAGGATGGAAATCGATGGAGACTGAGGTTTCTGGATGGAAAGAGCAACATCACAGTTAGAAACCTGCTGTAGAAAAGCCCCTGAGGTACATGACAGCGGGTGGTGCTGCTGCAGTATTCACTGTGTGCAGATCATTCCCAGGGAATGCTGTTCGGTTACTTCTTTCTCTCCAAAACCCTGATACCCGAGCAAAACAGGAGAGCAGGATCCAGAGCTCTGCAAGGGACCAAGAGCACCTAGTTCTAAGTCTTTAACCTCCATGTCTCTAATCCAATTTCATCTTGACACCTTCATACAGCACTTAATCTCTGTGATACGAAGACTCCAGCTCTAATACCAGAGGTTAGTGAAAAGTAATCTGTCTAGGTCATAGAGGTTGGCTATAGCTTCCAAAAGCTTATCATTCCCAGTCCTTGCTACATCTTAAGCCCTGATGACCTGGTTGCGCTGCCTGCTCTCCCAGCAGAAACAGCATTGCCACTGCAAACAAGAGGCTCCAAACCAACTTTCCCTTCTACATTTGCAAGACTGAAGCATCAGCCTGGTGATCAACACGTAGAGCTGGGTACCGGGTGTCTCGGGCTGTGGGAGGGTTAGCAAAGGCCTTGGAAAGGTGGCCATGAGCTCAAAACAGAAGCCTCAGGGCTATAAACAACTTGCTGATGGTCACTGAAGTGCAGCCTTGAGAGACTGGCTTAGTTGTAACCGCATCATCTCAGCAAGAAAAGAGCCGAGCAGTGGGTTAAGGGCATGATGCTGGCTGGGGGAGCAGCACCTTCCTGCAACGTGTGACCCAGGGGTGAGACTCAGAGCCTGCCTGAGCACTCAAACATCTTATAAAGGACAAGCCAGGATTATGCAAGCTGGATCGATGGTGTGAGCGTGTCCCACGACATCCCAGCACCAGCAGTTACCAGCATCCTTGCCCTTCTTGGGCTTGTGCCATGCAAGCCATTCAGAAGGTTATAAATATTTGAAATGAGCTGTTTGCATTATGGTTTGCTTGTAGTGAAGGAGATCCCGTGAGTGATGCTCAGGCTGAAAGGACTCACTGGCTCCAGCCCAAGCAAAGCATCCCAGTCTCACAGACTGCTACCACCCATTATCTCACCACTAACTGGAAAGGGAGGTCAGTTCAATACTGATTTCCTGGCTGGGCAATCACTGACAAGAAGATCCATTCCTCTCTGTATAGATATAGATGCCTCCCCTTAGGTACATATAGAAGTGCTGAGCCATGTGGGTCCTCTCCTGTACCCCTTGATACAAAGCCTGGTTGTGCACCCCTATTGATTCAGTGCCAGGCAAGTTAAATCTCCATCCTGGGCAAAGAGGGGTTTTCTGGGGTTAGGGATGAGGCTGAGGGCTGCAGTCACAGCATCTCAGCCATAAAATAGGGGTTTAAACCTGGGAGAACAGTAAAAGGACTCTCTGCCGGGTCAGTTGTAACTGGGCAACTGCTCTAAAATATGATTTGTCTAAAATGTTATTATTATGCTTTTATTTTAGAGACAGCTTCTAACAAGACACGGCTGGGAAAGGTCAATACAAACCAATCAGGATTCAAATATCCTGAGAAATTCCATTTCTGGATGATTTTTCCCCATGGAAATGGTTGCCTGCTCCATTTGCCTGGGCAGAGATCCAGCCCTGGCCTATCCTGCCATGTTCTCCAGGGGCAGGGAAGAAACCAGCAGCTCTAAGTGGTTCCAGTTGCTAGAAGGAAGCCCAACAGGCCATGCCACCAGGTCTGATATGCTTTTGTCTGTCACACAGTGCTGAGGATGCAGCAGTGTGTGAGGATGCTGCAGCGATCAGTCCCAGAGCAGGGCAAAGGCAGCAATGCCATGTAAGACATTGATGTCCCTGCTGGAGTTCCAGCTCTCATACAGAGCCTGGGGGGCATTTTTTGGAGTGCTCCTCACCCACTGGCTCAAACAGGTTTCTCAAGGGGGAGATTGAGCCAAATCTGTCCACTGGAGAAGATGGAGAGTGCTCACTTTGAGCACCATTGTGGTTTGGATGGGGCTAGAACCTGCAGTAGATGGGCAGGGAGGCTTTATACCACCATGGCCACTGGCACAGGGATGGTTTGAGGAAGGTGTTGGTGACTCCAGGAGGGAGAAACCTGCAGGGAGCAGGGACACAGCAGGGAGCTCATGATATGGCTGTTAACCACCAAGATGGGATCCAGACCTGCGTAGCTGGAGTTTCTCTTGAGCTAGCTCCAAGCCAATGCCTCATTCTACATCCAGGAAGGGCAGTAAAGGAACCACAGTAAAAATAAACAACTCTCTCAGGTGATAATGCTCCACCTTCACCTCCTGCTGCAACCTGAGCTGCATGTTGAATGGTAGAGATCAGGACACACAGATCTGGCTCTGTTCCAAAACTCCAGGCTCAGCTCACAACTTATCCCAAATCTCAGTCCTGATGGGATCCCAGGGGCAGGGGGTTTGCACATCCTCAGCATGGGGGATAGCACAGCAGGATCTGAACCTCCAGTTCGTAGAATCCCAGAATCCCAGAGTGGTTTGGGTTGGAAGGGACGTTAAAGCTCCTCCAGCTCCAATCCCCTGCCACAGGCAGGGACACCTTCCACTAGAGCAGGTTGCTCCAAGCCCCTGTGTCCAACCTGGCCTTGAACACTGCCAGGGATGGGGCAGCCACAGCTTCTCTGGGCACCCTGTGCCAGCGCCTCAGCACCCTCACAGGGAAGAGCTTCTGCCTCAGAGCTCATCTCAATCTCCCCTCTGGCAGGTTAAAGCCATTCCCCTTGGCCTGTCCCTCCAGGCCCTTGTCCAAAGCCCCTCTCCAGGTTTCCTGCAGCCCCTTTAGGCCCTGGAGCTGCTCTAAGGTGTCCCCTTCAGGAGCCTTCTCTTCTCCAGGCTGCCCCAGCCCAGCTCTCTCAGCCTGGCTCCAGAGCAGAGCTGCTCCAGCCCTCGCAGCAGCTCCGGGGCCTCCTCTGGCCTCGCTCCAGCAGCTCCACATCCTATTGCCACATCCAGTTGCCTTGGCCTTGGATGGTCCAGCCTGTGCAAGGGCAAATGGGAGATGCTAAGCTGGGGCCTCTGAGTTTCTGCCTTCCTGTTGGAAGTGTTTGAGTTTTCCCGCTTTGCCCAGTGCCACCATAGAGAGGACAGGATCAGTGCTCTGCTGAGCTCAGATTGGCAGAGGGGATGCAGGAGGCCAAAACCCCATTATCCCACACACATCCATTACACTCAGTTCTCTATTGGTCCTACCAGGAAGAGTAAAACCACCACAGACAAACCCAAACCCCTGTTCTTAGTGCCTTCCACCCCTTTCTAACACCATCAGCTCCTTGTCCTGTCCCTGTCACCTCTCTCCCAGCCCTGCTGCCTCTGGGAAGCGAAGGGTTAAGAGCTCTGAAATAGCAAGAACACTTCCTCCTCTCTGCAGTGCCTGCCTCCGAATGACGCTGGTTTCTGCTGGGCTTTGCCCAAATATGTCCGTTTCCTCCTAAAAGCAGAAGAAAGAGGAAGAAAGAAGATAGATAGAAATCAAGAAGAAACAGATCGATCTATATAGAAGAGCAAGTCATTGCCACTGCAGAACCCTGCCTCCCGCCACCCCATGCCGTTCCGCAAAGGTAGGATTGGGGGGTTCAGCATCCCGGGGTCTCCCCCAGACTTGGAGGGAGTCCAGGGGAGGGACTTGGGGGTCTAGGGCAGGGGTGGGAGTCCGTGTGCTGCCTCCTTGGTGGGAGATGGGAGCATCGAGAGCTTTACTGCAGCGTTGGCTTTCGGAGGAGGATGCGGGACACCCCGTGATGCTGGCGGGGATGGTGTAGAAATGCAGCCTGTGAAGGGCAGTGGTTTCCCCTCTGCCTTTCCTTGGCTGTGGGGTTTTTGTCTCTCCTTGCTGTGGGGTATAAGCTGCTCTGAATGATGCTAGTGCTGAGGATGAAGGATGTTCCCAAGCAGGGGGATGCTGCTGGGGGTTGTTTTGGACATGCAGGATGAGAACTGGCAACCTGCGGGCATTTGTGGTGGTCCTTGAGGGATGCTCAGCTGGAGGAGCTGTGCCATTGGGAACCTGGAATGAGAAACTGGGGGGGGTAAATGGCTTTTGAGGGGGTATCCCACCTGGACAACCCTCTTTCACACCGTGGAGCTCTCAGATCTGCACCACAAACCATCTCTTTTCCCCTCCAAAACTCCATCCCATCAGCTGGCAGCAATCCCCCCTTGCCATCCTTTGGCTGGGCAGCATGGGGCAAGAAGGACCCAGCTAAAGCCCTGATATTCCTCCTGTGCTGCCCTGCAGTGGGGATGGATGAGTTTCCCCTCCTCTCCAGGCTGCTGTGAGGCAGAGGCCCTTAATGTCACCTCCTCCTCATCCCAGAGGGGTATCACAGTGCGGGCATGGCGGCAAACAGAGCAGGATGCTCGTGGTGGCTCCTTGTCCTAACAGCTCTACTGGGAGGAAAAACAGAGGGGAAAAGTCTTCTCCAGGAGACACAGAAGCCAGGGGAAGCAGGGTTAAGCCAGGGTGTACAAGGGCACAGGGAGAAGATGCTGCTCAGCACCTAACCCAGGTGCTTTGCCCAAGGGGATCAGTGCCATGCTGGGGCAGAGGGTACCACTGTGGAGATGTTACCCACCGAGGCTGGCATGGCATGAAAGGGCAGCAGGGAGAGAATGAGAACCAGGGAGGGCTGGGTTTGTTTCTCATCTCGCCCTGCTCCGGGGAGGATGCTCTGGGTGTGTGACGGTTTGCCCGCAGTCATGCTCACACATGACATGTACGTGGGATTTAAGGCTTAGTGAAGCATGATGTGGTTCACACCCTCACATCTCCACAGCGCAGCACGCTTCAGGTCTTGGTTTAAGTTTAGGTGGTAAATGGATTCATACAGAACAGAAGGAGAGATGCTGGGGGTGGGTTGGTGGAGGAAAACAGTGTGTCTGGATTTAAAGGCACTGAGTCCTTAGGGGTGAGCGTGGGGAGCTGGGGGGAGCTTCATGCTGGAGGAGAGCTCACGTGGCTTATTACAGCCTCAGCAGGGATCTGGTGATAGAAATGACAGGCAGGTCTTCAGCACTTGGGGACACATGGTGGGTTTGCAGTAATGGGGATATATTTCCATAGTGTCCTGCCCAGCACACCTGAATGGGGAGGACCCATTTGTTAGGTCCTGTGCTTGCTGTCACCACTAAATACCTGTGACACAGCTAACCTAAAGCCTTGCTATGGGCAATTCCACACTGCAACCGTTGTGTTATGCTTGCAGACATAGCTCAACTACAAACTTCCTCTAGAGGTCAACCTTGAGATGCCAGAGGAGCTGCCAACAGCTTCTTACATCAACTTGCAGCTCTAGCTTGGGAAGAGGTGGAGAGGCCAAAGTGGGTGGGTTTTGCCGTAGAATCCCAGACTAGTTTGTGTTGGAAGGGACCTTAAAGCTCCTCCAGTTCCAACCCCTGCCACGGGCAGGGACACCTTCCACTAGAGCAGGTTGCTCCAAGCCCCTGTGTCCAACCTGGCCTTGAACACTGCCAGGGATGGGGCAGCCACAGCTTCTCTGGGCACCCTGTTCCTTTCCTTTGGGAGCCTTTTGGGAACAGCATCTCATCCCAGGGCTCACTCATGGAGCCCCAGATCCAGGGTACAAAGAGGAGGCTCTGCCTAAAGGCTGCTGCTCTGCAAACCCCAGGTAGCTTGAGGCACAGGGAGACTTTGAGATGTGCATTTTGGAGGCCATAAGCTGTCTTTGTGCATCTCTGTGTGAGGAAACAGGCTGTCCCATGGAGTAAAATACAGACCCCACCACTAGCTCTGTCAGTTCCTCACCGCTTGCAGCTTTGGCATCACTTTCCTGGCTCTCCCTGAGGAGTCCGTGCTAAATCCTCATTGTTTGGCTCTCTTCTATCTCCTTTCTCTCAGGGCATCATCGCCAGTGGCTTTGCCCCAGGATCTGAACTTTGTGTCTGTCCAACAGTTGTAATTTAGCTGACCTCAAGGCATTTGGCAGTTTCAGCTGCTAAAGAAAGGTGTTTCTAGCAGGGATGCTCAAGGACAAGCTATAAGGAATGAGCTTAGGGCAGGAATTAATATCTTACAGCATCTCTGCATCATCCGGGAGAGCTGATCCCCCAATGATGCTGTTACCCTGGCAAAGCCCCATCCCTGGCTGCAGCTCTGCTGGCAGGACGTGTTGGGAGTTCTCACCTAAAATGCCCTTCACCCTGCCTGAATAATGTGCTTTAATTCCTGTGCTGACACAGGGCAGCCTGGGAGCGTGCAGGTGATAAGCAGCAGGATAGTGCCAGAGAGCAGGACGTCTGTCTTTTGTTGAAGGACAAATGAGGTCCTGTGGATGTTGCTGTCTGGGAAGGAGCTGGAGATAAGACTGAAAGCCAGCGAGGAGAGATTGAATGCGGGAAGCTGGGAGCGACTGGTTCCCATTAGCAAGTTGGCAAGGGCATGACCGATGGTGCACGGTGCTTCCCAGCTGGGAAAAAGCATGACACCATGAATATGTTATCATGGAATCATAGACTCATAGAATGGTTTGGGTTGGAAGGGACCTTAAAGCTCATGAAGTTCCAACCCCCTGCCACGGCTGCTCTAACAATGCTACTCTTTATTAAGCCTTTTTGGTTTCTGTTAGCAGAAGTTATGATGTTTTCTGGTCTCATTTCTGCTTGCTGAGATCAAGGAGGCTCTTGTTAGCAGGAGCAGAGGTGCCTTTTGCACATGAGCATGAAGGGAAAGGGCAGGACAGTGCCACATCCCAGCGTTACTATCCCTGCTGCTCGTCCCCTTCCCTATCGAGCGCTTCCTGGTTGCACAACTCCAGATTGTAGCACCCTCTGATAGGAAACGATCTGCTTTTGCAGCATGATTACAGCTAAGGGCAGAGATTTGCCTTTCTGCAGCTCTTTGGTATTAAAAGGGATAATTTTGCCACTTTGGGATGCTTTCTGGCTTGCCGGCAATGCCCTGCAAATCCACATGCTACCATGTTTGCTTGTCACATCACCCATCGCTCCTCAATGTGTTTTCCTGGCAGCTCTGACAACTTTTTATCCGGAGCTTCCCATAAAAGGCACTGCAGAGGGTTTATGAGCACTGATGATGCAGAGAAGCCAAGTGGAGAGCTGGGAGATGCTTGGGGGGACTCCTGCCTGCAGCAGGTTCCCATTGGGGATGTCCCAGTGACGGGTGTCAGCTCGCAGCCATAGGTGTCTGCTCACAGATGTAGGTGTCTGCTCACTGATATAGGTGTCTGCTCACTGATACAGGTGTCTGCTTACTGATATAGGTGTCTCCTCATATATATAGGTGTCTGCTCACAGATGTAGGTGTCTGCTCACTGATGTAGGATATAGCTGAACCCAGGACACTCAGAGGTAGGTGTCTGCTCACTGATGTAGGTGTCTGCTCACTGATGTGGGTATAAAACGTCACTGATGTAGGTGTCTTCTTGCAGCTGTCTGCTCAAAGGGCAGGAGGAAATGTGTGGCCTCATCTCTTCTGACTCACCAGCTCACGGCTGAGTCAATCCATCGCCTTGTTTTCAGTTAGCGCCTTTCCTGGAAGGCTGGAAACCCCCTCGTTGTCCTGCTTTAACCCCTGGATGCTGTTTCCTGCCAGGGTATTTTCCTTCTGGCTTTTGGCTTCATTTCATCCCCTTTTGCCTCACTGGCTTCTTGAGTGCAACACAAGTAAATGACCCAAACGAGCAGGTGCCTGTCCCCCCATCACACCCGACACAGCACGTCCCTGTAGCACTTGGTGAGCATGACCCCTCCGCTGCCTCTTTGACATTGCACTCTAGCATTTACTCATGGACAGCTTTAAAAGAGTTTAAGGAACCATCACGACTCGTGGTTGATGCTTATGGGGTTGTGCACCAAGCAGCAAAGCCCACCTTGTCTCATGATGTTGGGAGGACATGCCAGGCTGTGGTGGGAAGGGGACACCCTTCACTGTCACTAGCTGGAGGTGAAACCATCACCCAACTTGAAACTACTGTAGGAGGGTTGTAAAGGGTGTGCAGCTGCCTATAGGTGATCTGTAAGGTCCAGTGGAGGGTTTTGGGGACCCATTCTGCACCCCAATTGCTCCCCAGAAACCATCTGGTGTGGAGGGATGGGTTGTTCCCACCTCTCAGACTTCCTGAGTCTGGGAGCTGAAACCACATCAAGATGCAGTTGCTGATAGCATATCCTCATCTCCTGCCCTGAGAGCAGGCAGACATGGCTGTAACCTGCCTTCCCTGGTCCAGCAACCCACCAAGCAACTTGGGATGCTGGAAGAAACCTTCCTCTCAGTGTTCTGCCTCCCTCCTGTATAGAAGAAGGACTTTGATGTATTTAACACAGTGAACAGGTATCGGCATGACCCTGGTGCTTTCTGTCCATGCCACCAGCTGAAGACCAGGCTCAGAGTCATAGAATAACAGACTGGTTTGGGTGGAAGGGACCTTAAAGCTCCTCCAGTTCCAGCCCCTTGCCACGGGCAGGGACACCTTCCCACTAGAGCAGGTTGCTCCAAGCCCCCGTGTCCAACCTGGCCTTGAACACTGCCAGGGATGGGGCAGCCACAGCTTCTCTGGGCACCCTGTGCCAGCGCCTCAGCACCCTCACAGGGAAGAGCTTCTGCCTTATATCTAACCTGAACTTCCCCTGTTTCAGTTTGAACCCATCACCCCTTGTCCTGTCACTCCAGTCCCTGATGAAGGTCCCTCTCCAGCATCCTTGTAGCCCCCTTCAGACACTGGAAGCTGCTCTGAGGTCTCCACGCAGCTTCTCTTCTCCAGGCTGAACAGCCCCAATGTTCGCAGCCTGTCTTCATAGGAAAAGCCCATCTGGCTGCACTTGGCCCATGAAGAAGGGTCCAAGCCCTCCATAGGAAGCTCACCATGGACTTGGGCTTCACCCCAGTGCACTGGCACTCTCCACGTGGCATCCCACCACATCTGCCATTCTCTTTGCTATCAGGAGCCGTGCTGACTGGCATGCTGAACCCTTCCCTAACACACCCTCAGCGATGGAGAAATTCACCTCGGCATAAAAACGACTCCAAAGGCTTTAGATCAGATGAGCACGGGTTCTGCATGGAGGGATGTGGGAGGATTTCCAAACCAGCAGCCGGGAGGCGGGATCCCAGTTTGCCCAGTGCGTGCGTGCACACATGCAGCTACACACGTCTCTGCAGGGCACCCTGCTTCTTATGCCCTGCATAACCCCATTTTATGGCTGATCAAAAACATAGGATGAGGGATAAGCCCTGGATGGGAATCAAGATCCAGCCCACACAAGCAGGTTTAGATTTCCACTGTGTTTTTCCCCTGGAAAATCCTTGTATTCCCAAGACTCGTAGAATGGTTTGGGTTGGAAAGGACCTCAAGATCATCTAGTTCCAACCCCCTGCCATGGGTAGGAATGCCTCACACTAGACATCCCCTAATACCTGAGCAAGTTTTCCTGTATCTACCTTAAATATTCCTTGCTATAAAGCACAGCTATTATTCCCTTCATATCATTCTTTTTCATTCTGAAAGCTATTCCCACATTTTCCACCCCAGTTTTCTCATTCCTGGAGCACAAAATCATTCTTGTGCTCTCCCATATATCCCATTCTGGAAACATCTCCTTGGTGCTGCCCACCCCATCCCAGCACAGATTAGACCTTTTCCCAAAAGCACAGGGCCTGGAGTGAGACGTACTCTTCCCTAGTGCTGAGGAACCAGCACCATCCAGGCCAGAAAATCCAATCTCCTGCGTTTTCTATACCACCTTCCTGCTAAAATAGCCTAGAATTGGGTTTTCCCTTTGGATTTTCATTATTATTATTTTTATTTCAGGTTCATCATGCTGTTTGTTCATAGTTGGCTGCTGAGACATTTTATTGCCCCCTCACCTCAGTCCTTCAGTCTTCACTGGGTGGTTTCCTGCTTTATCACTTGAGTCAGAGGAAACTGAGGCACAGGAGGGTGCAGCAACAAGCTGGAGGCCACTGTGATTACGGCTTTAGCTGCTCTTATCCACAGATCCAGCTCACTTTGCATCAACCCTGGCTGTGCCAGAGCATCCTGCAGTGTGTGTCCCTCATGTTGGTACATTTTGGTGTGCATCACTGGTCCAGACCTTATTGTAATGCAATGTGGAGCTTCAAAATCAACCCATGTAGGTAGGAGCAGGTTATCAGGTTGTAAACAAGGCAAAGCTTTGCTCAGCCCTCGAATAGGTTATTTGAGGACAGGCTGGGGAGGCAAATGTCTCCCTGTGAAATGGGTTGGGGAGAAACGATGCTGCTTTGGAGCTGGAGAAGGAGTGATGATAAATCCACCAGGAAAAGGAGGTGCTTCCATGTTCTTGCACACCCACAGCCCCACTTTGTGCTCTCCCGATGGGCCTGGCAGTCAACATTCAAGCAAGGATATGGCAGGGTTGGTATTAAATAGCTACAAACCTTCGGACAACCTGATTTAGCCCCTTCCTTGACGCCAGCCGGTCAGCTCCGGAGCCTGTTTGCTCAGCCTGACGCAGGGCAGCGAGCTGAACCTATTTACTGATGTGTTTATTACTTGTTGGCCAGCAGCAGCTCGCTGGCACGCAGGGACGCCGGGAATGCCGGGGACGCCGGAGCACGTGCCGGCCCGGGGGAGCTGCACGGGCTGTGCATGCTCCATTCGCATGCACACAAGGGAGGAAACGCTGCCGGGCACTGTGTGCCTGAGCCAGAACCATCCCAAGCAGCTGCAGCCTCCTCCGGAGGCATGCAAAAGGGGCATGAGCAGTGCCAGGGGGGCTGTTGGGCTTTCCGGCTATTTCCAGGATACATGGAGAACAGCTGAGCTGGGTAAACAACAGGGATAACAGGCTGGGATAGGAGGTGTTTGTGTCCCAGATGGACTGGGAGAGAAATAGGGTGTTTTGCCTCTTGCACACAGATCTGGCTGCGAGCCCCAAGATAGGATGTGAGTTGCCTGTTTTGGGCAGGATGTTCCGGCTGCTCCGGGATAGGCAGGAGGATGGGTTGCACTGCGTGTGTCTTGCTTGTGGCTTGAAGGCTCTGAGTGACTGGCAGAGGTGATTTTCTGTGCCTTGGAGACTGGATTAGTCTGTCCCTAAAAATACGAATGGGCACTGCCAGGTTCCTCTGCATGAGTGGAGAGTAAAGGGTCCTTAGTCAACAATGTAAGTTTATTTGGAGGAAACTTGTCCCTTTGTAGAATCCCAGACTGGTTTGGGTTGGAAGGGACCTTAAAGCTCATCCAGTTCCAACCCCCTGCCACGGGCAGGGACACCTTCCACTAGAGCAGGTTGCTCCAAGCCCCTGTGTCCAACCTGGCCTTGAACACTGCCAGGGATGGTGACCCAGGAAAACATCTCACCTTGGTGCCAATGGAAGACTCTAGCATGCTGGGTGCAGAAATTGGAGGGTTTGACTTGTTTTTTCTCTCACTCACTGATTTTCTTAGAAATCTTCCTTATTAATAAGGGATTTCTAGCAGGGACAGTAGGACAGAGCTGAGGCTGTGATTTGGGCTTGGGCAGCCTAATGAAGCCCCTCCACTTCCAGCACCATGGGATGGTGCCCTGCTTTGTGCCAACACCAGTGCTCCAGGGATGGATCCATGCTCTCAAAACAACACTCCCTTTGCAAAAAAAACCCAAATACAATAACAAAGAAAAAAAAGAAAGAAACTGTTGGCTTGTTTTCCAACCTGGGTCCCTTTCCCACCTGGATCCTGTTCACAGATGAGGATGAGGCTTTGTGGTGGGAAGAGGGACTCGGAAGTGGCTTTGCTGCCAAAATCTCTGTGTTGTTGAACTGACCTGAGCAGGAAGAGTTGAGACAGAAGAGGCACCTGCCAGCAGTGATTTCTGTGTTTGTTTGTTTCTCCAAGCTTGATTTGCCAAAGGCAAATGGATTTCTACCTCCTACCAACCGTGGAGAACCTGTACATGTGGGAATGCAGCCAGCAAAGCCTTTGCTTCTCCTAAACATAAAATCACCCCTGGTTGCTGCCATGTTTTCCCCTCTCCTTTCTTTCTTTTCATACTTTCTGGCTGCAGCTGAGCTGCTCAGGCACAAGTCAAACACATTGGCACCGTAGATTGGAGAGCAATTTAATAAACCATTAGATGTTTTACGGCTGTTGCAACAGCAGCAATTTGGGCAACCTCTTGGCAGAGAACATGAAGGTGGGAGGAGGTCTTTTTTGGGTATGGCTTTACCAGCCCAAATGGAGCTTGCCTTTTCTGGCTTGGCTTTGGATGTGGTGCTTGCAGCTCACAGCAATGGGGCTGGGTGGCCTTGATGGCTAACGGCTGCAAACAAGACAAGACAAGGCAACGTGGGATGAGGCTGGCGTGTGCCAGCACCGAGTCTTAGTCACCCCATTTCATTGATGACTGGCTCTGTCTGAATGCGAAAGGACCAGATGTTTGAGTAGCATCCGAAGGCAGCAGCAGCATAGGCTGCCAGGGATCGAGGTGGTGGTGTGTGCTCCTGCACGTGTACAAGGGAGCTGTGCTTGTCCAGGCATGGGGGGCTGGATTGGACCCTGTCTGGGACGGGTTTTCAGCAGTCAGCTCTGGAATGAGCATCTCTGTTTAAGGCAGGACAAGGAGGTGACCCACAATGCATCTGTGCTCAAAGGATGTCCTGCAGATATGGGTGACTGCAGCTACTGACTCCCTGGCCACTCTTGCCTTCACCCCAAACCCATCCTGGTCAGATCCACATTAACCACAACAGCAGAAAGACCTTGCTTGTGCATAGCTGGCAGGTTTGGGAAATGCTCTGGGCTCTGCCCATGCAAACCTCTGTGGGTCTTGGCACCCTCATGGGTGCAGACTGTAGCTCCTGGTGGCTCAATGCACAGGTAGGGAGACCCAGACATCCCTCTGACCTACAAGGCATCATAAGCACCTTCGCCCAGCAGTGGGAGTGATATGCCCTTCATTTAAGTGCCTGGAACTATCCGAACCTGGATGATAAACACACAACATGAAGCAAAGGAAGGTCATGCCCTGAGCCCAAGCCCAGCTCTCTTTCTTTATTGGGAAGTTGGCAGGAGAGCCTGCCCGGGAGTCGGGTGACTGTCAAATCTCTTGTTGACTCAGGCCAGTCTCTAGCAGTTGTTTGAATTCAGCCTGAGCACTGGGTAAACAGCAAGGCTGGGAAATGTGAACCTTCCCTCTGACCTTACCATTGCCACAGGCATCAACCCGGGAGGTGCAAGTAGAAAAGCACGGACCCACTGTTGTGGTGCAGAGGGGCACACGGGCATGGTGGGGATGAACAGATGGTGTGAACCTACGTCCCCTGGAGTCATTTGTTTGTTTTTTAAGGGGTGAGAAGCAAAACTTGAACCCTATTTGGGGCATGGAATTTGTGCTGGGGTTCCCTGGTGCCAGAAATACTGAGGCAGATGCAATGAAAGTGGTTTTCCCCCTTCTCCATCATATTCAGTGGAGACAACTCATGGTCAATGGCCAACACGTGCTTCCACCAGTATCATCCCCTCATGGCCCTTAGCTCCAGGAACAGCAGTTGTTTTGGGAGGAAAATGGGGCACTTCCTAGTGTTGTAAAGCCCAGCATCTTCCCTTGTGATCCCTATCAAACTGCCAGGGCATGCAGTTTGCATCCAATGCTGGTTTGCAATTATATGTTAAACTTCAGGGCAAAAATCTAAACATTAAGGTGATTTTTTTCATTTCCTATTTTTTTTCCAAGGAGCTGTTAACAACTTGTCATTGTGGGTTGGAAAATCTAAATGCATTGGAGAAAATATGTTGGCAGGAAGATCCCCGTATTGTTTCAGCTTGTCCCGAAATTGCAGAGAGATTTCCCGTTAATATTTTCTCATGTCTGATGGCAAAATATCAGGGAAAGAAGGAATTCTGGAGATATTTTTGGATAATTTTAGCCTTTTTTTTTGATTTTTCCCCAGCCAGGTCTCTGTGGCATGGAAAAAGAGTAAATGAAATGCATGAATTAAAAACATCTGCTAGGGCTTAGATAAGTGAAAATCTTTGCCCTATAAGCAGGAAAAGAAATAAGGAAACCCAGATAAGGGAATGTGGTTATTTAACTTCTGCATTCCAGCAACCTGTATGATCTGATTTCAATGATTTGGCTCCAAAAATTGGCTAGGAAACCAGATAACCCCCAGAAAGGTTACCTAGGGGAAGCTTAGACCATAGAGAGCTCCAGCAAGAGAGGTGGAAACTCGGAGTATTCTCAATTTCAACCTATTGACCATACACTTTCTCTCTTAGTTGTCTTCCACAGACCTCCTAAAAGCAGTTCCTGCAGGTCTTAGGTTTAAAAGCACGTGGTAACAGTCATTTAGACCTCACCTCTTAATGCCTTGTGGTTTTCCATCAGTTGAATGGAGAGGTGAACCCTTGGGGAGTCTGATGCATGGAACAGCTCAGCCTGATGGGTGGTGTTGGTCCCAAGAGTGGTTCTTCTTGGCCAGAGTTGAGGTGTGTAGGTCACTGTTGGGCAACCATCACCTGCCATTGCCTGTATCATCCCAGGCTTGTGAGGAAACAGGGATAAGCATGTTGTCGATATGGCAGATGTGCCTATGAGGGTGTAGGTGGAAGTATCCTCAGCACGTACACGGTTTCGAAATGCATCTTCTCATCAAAGCTTTACTCTTCCTCCCTACATGGGACTCTGGGTTGAACAAGGAATTGTGTTTTGAGTCGTCTCGTGCTGGAGCACACTGAGATGTGTGTTGGGTGGCTTTGGACATAGACAGCACTGAGGTCTCCCTCCATGCTCGCAGGCTACAAACACCACCAGGACACATCCTGGTTTACAATCAACATCCACAGCAGGGCAAGTGTGTTGCTCTGGGAGTGCCCATTTCACTGTGCAGATGGGAGAAGCAGTAAAAGGTGACCAGTTCCTTGTAGACACCCAAAATGACATAAATCAGGGTGGAGGCAGACACAGCAGGAGCCCTTCAGGGCTGGAACATCTCCTCCCTGCTCAGCATCCCTCAAGGAATTTTTCCATCTGAGCCTTCCAGGCAGCGCATATCCTCCTGGGATGCTGCTTCCTGGGATGGCATTTCATCACCCCTTGATCAAAGGTCCCTGTATCAGGAGCCAATATTAGTAGGGATTGAGAGCAGGCATAAAAAATACCCTTTGTCCTAGGCTGTGATTAATCCAGTGCATGCCGCTCCTACAAGCACCTCCTCCTCGACCAGCAGGAATACAAACCACCACTTTTCTTCCCAAAAGCTTTTGTGTTGTAGCTTTCTGCATTACTTTGAAGAGATTCCCCAGCATCTCCCGGGTATCTGGCTTTATGCCATCATTGCCTACATCTCTTTAGAAGCCTCTTGGTCACCATGGCGATGCTGAGGTTGCCACTGGCCTGGGCTTGTTGCATCACGAGGTGAGTCAGCCCCAGAATGAAAGGCCACAGCCTTTGCCATTGTTTGATTTAATAACCTGCAACGATGAGATAACGATCCAGGCTCTTAATGAAAGGTGGGTGTTAATAAGACGTTAGGAAAGAGTTCAATAGCAAAGTCCATGGGATAATGACAGGATGCGATTTCCAGATGATGACCATTTTCAACTATAAATGGGTTGAATAGTCTTATCCGTAGGGGGTTTCATATCCATCACTGAGGCCCTGCAGGCAGGAGACCCGGAGAGCTGCATCTCAAATCATAGAATCACAGACTGGTTTGTGTTGCAAGGGACCTTAAAGCTCACCCAGCTCCAACCACCTGCCACAGGCAGGGACACCTTCCACTAGAGCAGGATGCTCCAAGCCCCTGTGTCCAACCTGGCCTTGAACACTTCCCCTCACAGGGAAGAGCTTCTGCCTAAGAGCTCATCTCCCCTCTGGCAGGTTAAAGCCATTCCCCTTGGCCTGTCCCTCCAGGCCCTTGTCCAAAGCCCCTCTCCAGGTTTCCTGGAGCCCCTTTAGGCACTGGAGCTGCTCTAAGGTGTCCCCTTCAGGAGCCTTCTCTTCTCCAGGCTGCCCCAGCCCAGCTCTCTCAGCCTGGCTCCAGAGCAGAGCTGCTCCAGCCCTCGCAGCAGCTCCGGGGCCTCCTCTGGCCTCGCTCCAGCAGCTCCACGTCCCTCTTGTGCTGTTGCCCCAGAGCTGGATCAGGACTGCAGGGGGGATCTCCCCAAAGCGCAGCAGAGGGGCAGGATCCCCTGCCTTGACCTGCTGCTTACTCTTCTTATCACAAATGCATCGCTGGACTGGGAATTAAGCTCTTAATAAACACAACCAACTTCAACCATTGTGCACCTCCATGGAATTGGTTCCTGTAACAATCTGTGCTTAAAGGAGGGCTGTGATTTTAGCTCTTTCCCACTAGATCTCCAACTTGCTGCATTGCTTTGCAGCACTGTGCTGTCTTGGGCTGAGCTAGAGTTAATTTTCTTCATAGTAGCTGTTATAGGGCTGTGTTTTGGATTTGTGCTGTGTATTTATGCTGATTTATCTGGAGAAGGCTCTATGGTAACATATGCCAGGTTTCTGCCGGCAGCAGCAGGACAGGTAATATCTGATCTGGCAGCTGGGACAGAGTAACCCTTTAAACACACTCATTGGATTTCTGTGCTGGATCAGTGCCTTGTCGCAGGTAGCTGTGGCATGTTATTTAGGGACAAGGTGATCTAAAATCAAGTGGATTTACACCCAGGACGTTCACTGAGGAATTTCACACCCTAAAATCACAGGGCAAATGGAGAGTTCCTTGCACGTAACTAGAAGTACCTGGGAGTAGGAGGCACAGGCCGGTGTCAGGCTAATGTGAATATTGTCCTCCCAGAGCCACTGACAGTGCTAAAACCTGAACTGTGGCTCTCTGACTGAACCTCACCCTTCGACCCTTTCTGTTGGGACCAAGCCTGAAATTGGGCAGACAGATTTTATTTCAAAGAGAAACAGTATCAGATTCCCGAGACTGGAATATCCCAACCTCTTGCTATTTAATTACCCTCTAACCACTTTTAAACCCGTATATTTCATAGAATCCCAGCCTGGTTTGGGCTGGAAGGGACCTTAAAGCTCATCCAGTTCCAACCCCCTGCCACGGGCAGGGACACCTTCCACTAGAGCAGGTTGCTCCAAGCCCCTGTGTCCAACCTGGCCTTGAACACTGCCAGGGATGGGGCAGCCACAGCTTCTCTGGGCACCCTGTGCCAGCGCCTCAGCACCCTCACAGGGAAAAACTTCTGCCTAAGATCTGATTTCAATCTCCCATCTCCACAACCCATGGAGTCAATTATGTTTACGATTTAGCCCTGTTTATAAACCCTGTTTATGGGGTGAGTTTTGTTTTGCACTCCTATCGTAAGGTCAGGAACTTTCACAGGACGTTGCTCAATCCACCTGGACCTGTTTCTGAGCAGACCTGCCAAAGTTGGGAAATGTCCCTGCTCCAATGGATGTTGTGGGTTCAGAACGTTATTTTCAAATTTATTCTTTTATAGAACCTAATTGTCAGAAATTACAGATGAAATTTCTTTCCTGTGATTTCAAATAACACTGATTTTGGAGGCTCCTCTGGGACCATCAATCCTGGCTACTCAACACCCATCTTACACATTCCCATCTATAGCCTTCAGTCTTCTCCCTGCCTGTGGCAGGGGGTTGGAACTAGATGATCTTAAGGTCCTTTCCAACCCAAAACATTCTGTGATTCTTTGATTCTGTGATTCCAAGGGGCATTCCAAAGCCTGTGCAGAGCTGGGGACACCCACCTCTCTCTGGGGTTAATGGAGGGTTCCTTGAGTGATTTGGCTTCTAATTTGATGAATTGAGATTAAATGCAGGCTCTCATCCTTCCTTCTTCCCCGTATTCATCATGGCCAGCAATGCATTTGCAACTCTCCCATTTCATTTCCTACCTACCTTAAACTCACCCGATTAAGACCAAACCACTCTAGTTAGTGCACAAATCTGACAGCTCAAAAGAAACAAGGTTTGAGCCTTCATCCTACTAAATGAAAAGGGATTTATAAGAAACAAATTGTTGTTACCAGTTATGATGACATAGTACGGCAAAGGGTTGACTTCAGGCAGAATCTACTGTCCCTGAAAGAGTTTATGTGTTGCACAGAGGGCAAAGGTGTCAGCACACAGGGGAGCTCAGAGCAGTGGCAAACAAGTCCTGAGGCTTGAATTGGTTTAAAAAGTACTTAAAGAATATAAAGAGCCCCTTTTTTGCCAGTGGACAGTGAAACGATTGTGGTTTTTACTGCCTGGATAGTACTCATCACTGCAATACTTGTGCAATGTGCAAGCTCCTGTGCACAAGAGCTGATTTTGCTGCTTATTGCTGAAGCATTGGGAACCGCAGTCCTGTGCATTTCTGCAACCCCTCCATGGCTTTTCCTGCCTCTCTTGCCAGGAAAGGCAGGATCAGCTCCTCATGTGGTGTTTGACTGGTGCTGATACAGCGGCGCTGAGCCTCTGCAGGGATTTGCCCCTCTTGTGCTCAGTTCCTCAACGTCCGAGACTGAACCCCTGGGAATTTTCCCCTTCTCTGCTTGCAGCTATTTGTAAATAAAGCTGCAGCCAAAGGCATGTGAGTGGCAGCCCCAAGTGCTTGCTCTGATGGTATTTCAGTGCTCAGCTGTTAGTAGCGACTAGTTCCTTACAGTTGGGGAAGGAAGACGTTTGATGAGCACATCAAGTACAGTTAGAGTGCAATAGTCTCAAAACTGGACGGCTTGTCCCCATCCAGGGGAATGGGTGTTTGCATCGATGGGTGAAGGGAGGGATGGCTCAGGGGAAGCCCAAGCACACAATGTTCCTTGCTCTGCTCACAGTTTCAAACATGAGAAGTGTCAGTCCAGAGCTCTCCTCTGGTTTCAGGGTAGAGGACTGCAAGTGCTGAGCAGCACCCCATAATCACTGCGGGAAACCCTGCCTCGAAATAATACCATGATAATGACTGATTTCTGTTCCTCTTTGGCCAGCAGTGGTGTCGATGCTGCAGGTTTGATGCTGTTGAAGGCAAAAAAGAGCATGAGATTGCAAGGGTAGGGGGCAAGAAATGAGGAAGGAAAAATATCTGATTAAGAGAACCACTGGTTTGTGTTGGAAGGGACCTTAAAGCTCATCCAGTTCCAACCCCTGCCACGGGCAGGGACACCTTCCACTAGAGCAGGTTGCTCCAAGCCCCTGTGTCCAACCTGGCCTTGAACACTGCCAGGGATGGGGCAGCCGCAGCTTCTCTGGGCACCCTGTGCCAGCGCCTCAGCACCCTCACAGTAAAACCTCTTTCCCATGGCAGAAGCCCCTCAATGTGTTACAGGGGCTGATGCAGGAGCTCATCATGTCCCAACAGCAGCAGGGCTGGGGCACGCAGAAGAACAGGGTGAGATAAGGAGCGGGAGTGGTGATACATCAGTGATGTAGTTACAGGTCACACTTCACTCCTTGTTTATTTATTCCTGTAATTGAAATACCTGTAACGGCCAAGGGGGAGTTGCAGAGATGAAGGACCAAGATCTCCATCTTCCTCTCCAAACCCAAACACTTGTACCAGCCTTTGCAAAACCCTCCCCACCATGAGCCTGACACTCAGCAGCTTTACAAACTCTGAGTCCATCAAAAAAAAGTGCCATCAGCAGCAAAACCAGCTCAGCATCCAGTGGGTGAGAGGAGGGCCAACCACTTGGTTTCCTCCCTGACCTTTTTGAAAGCCCCCAATTCCCCTAATTCATTACAGCCAATTTTCTTGGCTTCTGCAGCATCCCACTGATGTGTTGTTTGGAAGTTTACCAGTTGTTTTTGCTTTTCTTCAAATAAGTGTATAAATACCCCCTGGTCAGCCCAGAGGAATGATTTTCTCTGTTGCAAGAAGGTGTTTTTAATGCACTAACAAGAATTTGGGCAGCTGCTGCCTGACTTTTGCAACCTTCCTCCTAGGGAAGGGAGAACTGTTTGTGTCCATGTCCCAGGCTGGTAAACTGAGGCTGTGCTGGAAATTGCTGCCCTGCAATGGACCACATGTATGGCTGCATCTATATGAGAGTTGAGGCTGCACCTCAAATCCTTTGTTCAGTTCTGGGCCCCTCACTACAAGAGAGACATTGAGGTGCTGGAGCGGGGCCAGAGAAGGGCACCGGAGCTGGTGCAGGGCCTGGAGCACAAGTGTGATGAGGAACGGCTGAGGGACCTGGGGGGGTTTAGTCTGGAGAAGAGAAGGCTCAGGGGGGACCTTCTCGCTCTCTGCAACTGCCTGACAGGAGGATGGAGCCAGGAGGGGGCTGGTCTCTGCTACCAAGGAACAAGGGATGGGAGAAGAGGAAATGGCCTCAAGCTGTGCTAGCGGAGGTTTAGATGGAGATGAAGAACAATTCCTTCCCCAGAAGGTGCTCAGGCATTGGAACAGGCTGCCCAGGGCAGTGCTGGAGTCACTGTCCCTGCAAGTGTTCACACCCCGAGTAGCCAAGGCCCTCAGTGCCATGGATTAGTGGTGGCCTTGGCAGTGCTGGGGAATGGTTGGACTTGATGATCTTAAAGGTCTTTTCCAACCTAAATGATTCTGTGATTCTCCATGCTGATGTATGCATGGCTCCCAGCCAGTGTCTCCAAACTGTGCTGGGTGCAGGGTTGGACCGCATAACTCTGATCACGTCGGGTATCACGCATCCTGTCCCCTCCATGCCACATCCTAAGCAGATGGTTCGTGTCGCACTGAACATAGACATGAACGTGACTTCTCCTTTCCTTCCAAGTTTTCTTTAGAGGGAAAAAAAAAAGAAAGAAAAAGGAGAGTGAATCACAGCTTAGTCAGAGTTGGGGCTGCCAGAGAATCACTGCTGTTGTCTGGATTTTGATGCCAAAGGAAGGGTGCAGCGGGAAGCTGGCCCCTTGGTTTTGGTGGGTTCTTCCAAAGGGGATGGGGAATTTAGTCAGGGATTGTGATTTTGGAATGCATCCAGAGCCAAATTCCCCCATTCTGGGTGGGTTGCTGCATCAGTTTGGTGTTTGAGCAACAGGAGAAAAAAAAGGGGAATTGAGGGGTTTTGGCTTTGGTGCTTTGGAGAAGTTCACAACCTGCAAACCCTGTAAGAGACACGTGTCCTGTTCTGACAGAAGCAGGGTTTTTCACCCTTTTCTCCCAGGCTTCCCTCCTTTGTGCTGCCCTCCCCTCTACGCCTCCCTGGACCAGATACCTCCATCCCTTGGATGCTCAAGGTAGTTTTTTTCCCTGTCTACCACCAGGGTAGACAGGACCTTCAGGTTTCCAGCGGTGGCATTTGGAGAGGGGCTTTGGACGAGGGCCTGTAGGGACAGGGCAAGGGGAATGGCTTTAACCTGCCAGAGGGGAGATTGAGATGAGCTCTGAGGCAGAAGTTGTTCCCTGTGAGGGTGCTGAGGTGCTGGCACAGACTTTTCCCAGAGAAGCTGTGGCTGCCCCATCCCTGGCAGTGTTCAAGGCCAGGTTGGACACAGGGGCTTGGAGCAACCTGCTCTAGTGGAAGGTGTCCCTGCCCGTGGCAGGGGCTTGGAACTGGATGAGCTTTAAGGTCCCTTCACACACAAACCATTCTATGATTCTATGATTACATTTCTACCCCCCTCCCTTTGCATTTATTAAACCCCTGCAGGTTCCTGTGATGGAGTAGGTAACCCTCACTCCATGTCTTACCTAGTGCTGCCTTACTCACCACCCTTCCATCGTTACTTATAAATAGTAATGATGCTTCTTCCAGCTGACCTCGTTGGAGCAGCTGGGTGTTCATGCCTTTGAAAACCAGGCCATTTATTTAGGAGTCAAAGCTTTCCGCTCCAGTTATTTGGGAGTTTTTAAGCCAAGAATTACGAGGTGGATCTAATCTGAAGTGATGGTGATCTTCATTCAGGCGGGGTTTTGCTTTCGGGCTCCTTTCATTGTTGTGGGGGTTGTGGTTTCCACAGTGAAATCCTGCAGGAGGAAGGAGGATGCCTGATCCCTGCAGCATCATGTGGATTTTATTCCTTTTTCTGCTAGTGTTTTAGCTGGAACTGAATTTTTGTTGCCCTCCATGGGAAAACGTATGGGATTTGGAAATACAAACCCTGTCTTTTCCCAGGGCAGGTTGGACAGGGCTCGGAGGAACCTGGTCTAGTGGAAAGTGTCCCTGCCCATGGAAGGGGGTTGGAATTAGAGGAGCTTTAAGGTCCCTTCCAGCCCAAACCATTCTATGATTCTATGATTCCCAAGGATGGATTTGTCCAGGCAGCTCTGCTTTGTGATCCCCCATTCTCACCTTTGCCAGCCAGAGCATCGCTGCTCTCCCCATCTTCCTGCCCCCATCCCAAATCCCTGTCTCTTTCCCAGCTCCCTCATAGCAGTTAATTCATTATCTTCTTTTTGCCTGTGAATATTCTTTCCCTGCGTAGGAGAAGGAAGGATTGCGCATTTTCTTACTCCATCCATCTTGGCTCCATGTAAGGAGAAGGCCAAAAATATGTTCTTTCTGCATCTTGTATAAAAATATAAGCCCTACATAATAAAAAAAGGCAATGGGAGACTTTTAGTCGCTGAGATGTTACTCATAAAGATTTAAACTTACAGGCAGACTTTGCTTTATTAACATTGCTGCTTCGGGTGTTGGTACTGCTGGGCTATGGAGACAGCCTGATTTGAGGGGGGAACGTTACTGGGGGGAACCTGGCCATGGGATTAATAATAATTAGATGAATAAAGTAAGGAAAATCATTAAAATAATGCAAATAAGAATCAAAGTAATAAATAAGCAAGGGAATAATAAAAGGAATAAGAAACAAAATAATAAAATATGAATAAGAACTTAATAAAATAATTATTATTATTAATATATATAAGATTCAAATAATATAATAATAAAGTATAAGTAATAAGATAATAGAAATAGTAAATAACAGAATAATTTATTATGTATTCTATTATTACGTATCACTTTATATGTAATAAAGTGATAAAAGCAATAAATAATTTAATAGTAAAATATGGTAAAAGAATTAAAATAATAATAAATAATAAAAATAGCAAATAACGTAACAATAAAATATAAGTAATGTGATGAATTAATAATTTAATAAAATATAAGTGATTAAATAATAAAACCGGTAAATAGTAAAATAATAACAATATTAAGGGACAAGTAATAAAGTAATAAAAGTACTAAATAGCAAAATAATTAGATGCAGTGAAGTCCTGTGAATAGTAGATAATAAAATAATAAAATAATAAGAAACAAGTAATAAAATTGTGAAAGTAAGAAATATCGAAATAATAATTTAATAGAAATAATAAATAATTAAAATAACAAATGCAAAAATAGCAAGCTGTAATGATAATGATGATAATAATAAAAGAATAAAACAATACAATGTAATTAAGACAGTAATACACCCAATAACACAAGATGCATAACGAGATCCCAGCGCGGTCAATAATCAATACACCCAACGCACTGACCCCCTCGGGGGGGGGGGCGGGCCCGGGGGGCGGGGCCAGGCGAGCAGGGGGCGGGGCCTGTGGCGCGTTCCCGGCCCCCGCGACGTGAGCGACGTGCGGCGCGGGGAGACCGGGCCGCGGGGGGGGGGGGAGCGGGTGCGGGTGGTGCCCGGCGCGCCGGGACCGAGCGGGCTCCGCAGCGTCCGCTGAGCCAGCTGTGCCGCTGGGGGTGGTGTGCGCTGTGTTCCCTTCCGCGCCCTGCTCTCGTTTGACCTTTGGGGTTCACTTGCTGTTTTGGCATCTTGTTCTTATTCTTTATTTATTTTATTTCACCTTTTTAATATTTTTAATTTGTTATTATTTTATTTAATTTTACCTTTTGTCTTTATTTTTATTTTTTGTTTCATTATTATTTAATTTTACCTTTTTTCTTTTATTGTTATTATATATTACTTCTTTACCTCTTTATTTTTTTCTTATTTATTTTTAATTATTTTTTATTTCCTTCTTTAATTTTAACCTTTCTTTTATTTATTCTTTTATTTTTTGTTTCATCATATATTATTTAATTTTACCTTTTGCTTTTTTTATTTTTATTGTCTTTTTGTTTTATTTTTATTATTGATTTTATTTTACCTTCTGTTTTTATTGGGTTTTTTCTTATCCTTTTTCTTTTTCCTTTCCTTTATCTTTTCCTTTTTTCTTTTCCCTTTCCTTTATCTTTTCCTTTTACTTTTCCCTTTTTCTTTTCCTTTTGCTTATCTTTTTTTTTTTTTTTAATTTCCACTTCTTTTTCTTTCCCATTCAATTCTATCTTTCCCATCTCATTTCACTCCCATCACTCCATCACACCGATTTTAACTTCGACCCTTTATTTCCACCATCCTTCACCCATCTCTATCCCTTTCAGCACCGCTCCCCATGTCCGTGTATCGTGCCCCCCCCGCCCCGTATCACAAAGCCTCCCCGGGCCGCCCGGCGCCTCCTTTGTCCCCGCTGCAGTGCGGGGGGCCGGCGGCAGGCGGCAGCGCGGGACGGGACCAGCCCGGCCGAGGCCCCCCCCCCTTCCCCTTTCCCTTCCTCCTCCTCCTCCTCCTCCCTCCGCCCCGGAGGGCGGGAGCGGCGGCCCGGCCTGCCGGGATACAAATAGGAGCCGCGCCGCCCCTGCTGGCCCATCGTGAGAGGAGCCGGGAAGCGGGAGCAGGAGCAGCAGCAGCACCAGGAGCCGGCAGGCCCAGCCCTCCCCCGGCTGCTCACGCTGAGATTTTTCTTTTTCCTCCTTATTTATTTTTTTTTTCATTTTTCCCAAAATAAAAGGGGAATTAATTTATTTTTAGCCTTTTTAATTATTCTTTTTTTCGCATCCAGACCACGAGCACCGGCCGGACTCGCCCTCGCTCCCCCCGCGGTGCTCGCACCGTTCCTGCCGGCTTTGTGCGCTGAAGCCCCGTCCCTCCTCTTCCTCCTCCTCTTTCTTCCCCTCCTCCGCCGTGCAGCCTTAACGCGACTCCGAGGAGCATCCGAAAGCGCCGCAGCGGCTGGTCCAAACCTCCCCGCAACAAAAACCCTTTCGTTTTTGCTTATCCTTGCACGTTTTTGACCCTTCCCGCACTCGCACCACGCGGAGCGCCCGCTGCCTCCGTGTTAACCATGCCCATGGAGCTGACTCAAAGCCGCATCCAGAAGATTTGGCTCCCCAATGACAACCGCCCGGCGCTGCCCCGCCGCTGTGAGTACGGCACCGAGGGATGGAGGGATACGGGGGGGGGATGTGGGGAGCACCCCGGGGAGGCCTCAGAGCAATGCCCCCTTTTGCCTATTCCCAAAATATCCCCTTCGCCTCCTCCAGCATCATCCCCGTGTCCGCATCCCACCCGCTGCCAGCCCGTGACTCACTTCCAGCACGGGGAGATGGAGGAAGGTGCAGGGATCGCGCCACTGCTTCCCGGGAGCGGGAGGCGTTGAGACAAGCGTGTCCTAATTTCCACCCCTCTTCATGTCCCCCGTCCCTCCCCTTTCTATCCCTGGGAGGATGGACCACCCGGGTACCACCTTTGCTGGGATTCCCAATGTTTGGCATCTTGCTATGTGATTTATTAAGTTAAGGAGGGGAAAGCAGGGTTAGGTCAATGAATTGAGAGGAAGAAAAAACCCACCACATGCTTTGCTTTACCCTGTGCTCTGTTTGGAATGAGATGGGGAGACTTGGAATCATAGAATCATGGAATTGTTAGAGTTGTAAGGGACCTTAAAGATCATCTAGTTCCACCCTCCCTGCCATGGCAATGGGGGATTGCGATAGGAGGCTTAGGACGAAATAGGAGGCAGGTGGAGGGAAGGGCTAAAAAAGGAATGCTAGAACCTGTGCAGTGATATCCCATCTTTTCAAAGCTCGGGAAGCACCTGGAGTGATTCAAACCAGCCTTTGCGCTTAAAATAATAATAATAAATGCTTCGGCATCCCGGTGTTACTAGAAACCAACTCATGAATCATAATCCAATGCTAAAGCTGAGGAGACAGCTCTTTTAACTCGCCCAGCAGCCAAACTGACAGCCTGCCAGTTGTGCAACTCCAAACAAGCGTCGCAGGAATCCGCAGAGCTGCGGGAGCCAGGACGAAGGAGGTGGCACTTCGCAGCCTGGCGAAGGATGGAAGTGGCTCGGGCAGTTGGGTGAATCAGTCTTTCCGATGCTTTTTTTTCTCCTGAGCAGGCGTTTGAAACAAAGCCGCTTCAGCCATTGATTTCCCTTGGCCAGAAAGTTCCCAGTTCCCCTCTTTTTTTAAGATGTAATAGTAATTAAATCAAAATATTCCCGTGGCTGTGGGTCGGTTGCGATGGTTTCACATGCTGAGGAAACAGCGTTCAGCAACAGGCTGAGCATCTGGGTTGCCACGGGGCTTTGCTTTTAGTGGGGGGAAATGTCTCCTGACTTAATGCTTTGCAGATGGAGCGGGTTGATTTGATTTTTCCCGAGGAGTGACACCTCTAAAAAGAATCCCTTCTGTATGCAGAGCCTTATTGGAGGGGGTTTTGCCACTTTATTCTCCTGGTTTCTCAGATCTCTGAGAGAATTCCCTCTTGCCAGAGAAGAAAACTAAGAGATTAAGGCACCAAGGGGTTTATTAATGCTATAATGTGGCTTATAATTATACTTTCTCGGGGTGGGAACAAGCTATGCCGAGCACTGTTCAATACGTTCTATGGGAGCATTAATGGGCTTTTTTAGAGTGGTTATTTTTGGCCTCGAGGTGGCTATTTTAAACTGGAAGTGCTATTAATTCCTTACAAAGACGGGTGGGAATGGAGGTATAACGGAGATGCGAGGTCAGCGTGGTCGCCCGGGGGGGGTGGAGGAGGAGGAAGGAGTGGGAACATCCCTGTGAGCATCCTCAGCAAGCTCCCGCTTGACTGCTCCCTGCGTGGGGAATAATTAGTCCGATTGTCCGCTTCCTCATCAACGGGAGGCTGGAATAGATGGGAAGGGATGCCTTCATGTGGCCTTTTGACGGCGATCCATTAAATTGCTGTCAAGCTGCACGTCTCTCACGTAGGGGCTGGGAAAGTCAAGTCGTCGCAAGCGGCTGGATGGGCAGAGCCAGGCGAGGGGAGGGGGCTCGGCATGGGGGATACTGAGCAGGAAAGGGGCTCCCTGCGCCTTTTTCCTTCCCATCGCTCCAGCTCCATGGGGGTAGGCGAAAATACATCAGCAAAACCCACAGCTCGCAGGTTTGCTGGTACTAGTTACACACGCGTGTTTATGATGGGAAAGCAGAAACGTGTTCGCGGTGCGTCCGTGGAGGTGTCCGGGAATTGCAATGGGAAGAAGCTGGAAAAGGAGGATTTAAGACGTGGTGTGGGCTTGTGGGAGCGAGAGGAGCGGGTGAGTGCTTCTTAGAAGGGGACAGTAAAAATACCTGGAGTAGGGAGGTGGCTGTTTTATCCAACCTTTTATAGAAGCGAATTTCCTTCACTTTTGTGTTTTCCACCAACCCGGTGAAGCGCATCAGCGCTGATTTACTAGCTGATAGAAGGCACAAGTGTCTGAACTACATCTAAATATCCTCATTGAGCCTTTCAAAAGCCATCCCTGACCTTGACTTACCTGGATAGATGTCGATAACGAGTAATGAATGTGCACTGAAATCCCTGATAGCTTTCCAGCAGTGGTGAAAAGAAATGATGAATTAGGTCTTTGTGAAGCACTAGGAGCAAAACACTGGTTTCTGTTTCATCCCTGATGCAAAGTTTCCTGGAGGCTTTTGTGATTTAACTGGGTTTAGGCTCAGATTCCTGGTAAAAAGTGGCATGCTCCATGCCCTGGTGTTTTGGGAGGTGCTTCCCAGGTCTGTAAACAGATGATGTTGCATGGCCCAAGGGGAACCTGCATCTTTCCTTTGGCAGCAAACCCAACGGGGGGGGAGATTCCTCAAATACAGGTGTTTAACTCCTGCAGCACCCTTTGGAGACAGCATGTGTTCACAGCTGTCTGGAGTCAAAGGGACATGAACAGTACCTGGCAATATCCCCATTGTCCTTGAATGCTGTTATTTTAATGGCCTCGAATCCTCTTGGCTCTGTTCCTTGATCCTTTGTCCGTGGGCAGGTAGGGAAAGGAGGAGTGTCTGTATTCAGGTATTATTCCTTCCTCCTCCCTTTAAGTGGTTGGTTTTTGCGCAAATAAAGGCTTGTATCCATAGATTGGTTGAGGATGTGAGGCTGTTAGAGGAGAAAACAGTATTTTTCTGGATACGTGTTACATGGTCCATGGGGTGTGTGGTCTAGATCCATCCCTTGATACCCCAAGCACCAAGGGAAATCAGTGCTTGCTGCTGGAAGCAGTGGGAGCTGGCCTGAGCTTTTGAAATGCGGCACTGGGGAGGCAGGTCGCACAAAGGGAGCGAGTGTGAGGGCAGCTCCAGCCTGAGGAATGTGGAATATTTAGCGGGAAAAATAAAGAAAATGTCTTTTAAATAGCTTTCTCATCTCTTGCCTGCTGTGTCTGCTTTGCTCTGCTCTGCCCTTCTGGGTACCGGTGCCAAACCTGTGACCTTAACTTGGTTTCTTTAGCTCTTGGTTTTTTTTCTTAGAAGGGGAGGGAAATCCCATGTGCTTTGCATGCTCTCTGGATACCTCTTCATTTGTTTGCCCTTCCCAGGTCTCCACTGAGAACAACCTACCCCAAACCACCACCCTGTCCCCATCCATGAGGAGCCCCTTGCATCCCCAAATCACTGCTGCTCTCTCCTGGTCCCACCTGCGGGAAGCTGGGACAAGGCAGGCAGAGCTCTCTGCCCAGACCATAATTAAGCTGCGTTTTATGGCTCTGCCACCAGCCACTCGCTCCCTGCATTCCTTTCCCATGAGATCTCCAGGCTCACCGGGCAGATTGAAGGGTGGCTGAGAAATCCCCTGAGGGTCTTGTCTATCCCGCCTTTGCTGGGAGGGCTCTTGGCGTGTCACCGGGCATGAAAGGCAGCTGGCTAATCCAAATTCCATTAGGCATCGTTAAGATCTTCCTTTCCCCCTATTTAAAGTGCTTGGCTTTGTGCCTTGGACTTTCCTGTGTGCAGCACCATGTGAGAAGCAATTCTGCAGGGCAAACCCTGGAGAGGAGCAGGGATGCTGCCACGTGTTTGCATGGTCCATGGGGTGTGTGGTCCAGATCCATCCCATGGTGCTAGGAGCTGCCTATGGGGGACTAAAATAAATTCCCAAACTGCATTCACAGTCCTGTAACCTCTGCAATTTCCTACAGAGTGAACCAGGAAATTATTTCCTAAATGATTTAGGGAGAGGGAGGCAGTTTACCTGAGCATCCTGGCAGCTGATGTGTCTGCATGTTGGTCATGCCATTCAGGTGAATTGGAGAGGAGCTGCTTTTCACTTGCCAAGTCATCACGAAGTGATGCTTCTGGATTTACTTCCAGCTGTTTGACATGGACCTTCTTTACAGCAAGAACAAAAAACCCCATTTAGCTTAAAACAGGTTTATGAGGAAAAGGGGATAAATCAATTAGATATTTGCTTTTAAATGCTGGTGGTTCAGTAGTCCTCAGGCTCTGCTTGTCTTCAGAAAAAACAGTTGATTGCATTTGCATGTGTATCAGCCTAAAAAGCTAGCAAAAGTTTTTGGAAGGTGCTCTCTGGGTATTTCCTGGCATTTCCTCACTGCAGCCATGTCTGAAGTGTGCTGCTATAAGAACTGGACCAAAGTCCTTGGCCATCCTTTAGCTTTTCACAAAATTGGCCAAACCATGGGAATGGGAGGTTTGCTTTATATTTGCTAATAAGGAAACGGAGGCACAGAGGTTCTGCAGGGAGTTCAGGACAGCTGCTGGTTCCTTTCCCACTTTGCAGCCATCAGGATGTTCTCCTTGCTGTGGCTGTCAGGATGTGATTCCTGTCCTTTGGGTTGTGTGGCACCAGGGTGAACCTGGGTCAGCATGGGTAGTTGGAGTAGTTGTGCCTCACTGGTAGGCAGCTGTGGAGCCATCCAGCATGTTCTGACACATGCTCATTCAGCAGATCCCATTGCAGAAATGAGGCAATGGATTCACCTACTTAAGGTTTTGGGTGTCCAGGCACATGAAAGGGATGCACAGGAGATACTGCAGAGATGATGGTGCATGGGGAGCAGAGCCTTTGGGTTTTCTATAGCTGCTGAAGGACTTGAGCGAAGGCTGGATCAAGAGCAAATGCCTTGTAGAGCTGATACAAGATGAGCTGGAGGATTAATGGCTGCTTATGTTACTCCTTCTCTCCTCTTTGTAGCCTGTGGGCCACAGCTTGCCAATTCCCCCACCGTGATAGTGATGGTTGGCCTGCCAGCCCGCGGGAAGACCTACATCTCCAAGAAGCTGACTCGCTACCTCAACTGGATTGGTGTCCCAACAAAAGGTGAGGCTTTCACTGGCTGCCTACAGAAAGCATGAGCTTTGGTCTTCAGGAGTTGCTCTAGGAGCTGAGTGCCTTGAAGGGTGGGAGGTAGTGGGAGTTCTTTCCAAGATCCCATGGACCAAATATCCATGTCCTTGCATCCCAGCCTATGTTCTCCTTCAATTTGAAGACCAAGGGATATTCCTAAGCTTTTTGCTGTAAATATGTCACTTGGCCCATTGCTAGGAAGTGTTATCTGCCCAGCTGAGTCAAGCCATGCTGATGCCTGCTCCTGGTTTTGATGGCTTTTGCCTTTTCCACACAGTTTTCAATGTGGGGGAATATCGCCGCGAGGCAGTGAAGCATTACAGCTCCTATGACTTCTTCCGCCCTGACAACGAGGAGGCCATGAAAGTCAGGAGGTAAGTGTGGGCACTGCATCCATGCTTGCATTTGGGTTGTAAATGGGTGGTAAAGTCTGTGGTTACCCAGCTTGTTTGGGGGGTGATGAACCAAAAAGCTGGGGTCTAGCCTGAATATTCCCTGCCTGCCCAAGGAGGGCCTGATGTGGATGCCGAGAGCTGCAAAATGAAGCCGTATGGGCCTGGTAGCTTCAGAGTCACTAGTGCATCTTCCATCAGTGGTACCTTATATTCACCTTCAGGCTCAGTGATGTAGGATATGAGGTTTGGCCTTTGCTGCTTCATCTACCATTGCTTGTGATGTGAAGACCAGCACGCTGCTCAGCACACATGGCTCTTGTGGGGTTTTTGGCAGGCTGAGGATGTCTTTCCTAAATGTGTCTTGGGGTGGGAAGGTGATGAGTAGGAGCTGCAAAGCCTGCCCTCCTTTGTGGAAGTTTGTACACTGGCAGCCACAAGCATCTCTGAGGACACCAGGACAATGTGTGTCTCCTCTATTGCAGGCAATGTGCCCTGGCTGCCTTGAGGGATGTCAAGCTATACCTGACGGAGGAGGCTGGCCAGATTGCGGTAAGCTCAGATGTGCTCTATGGGGTTTGGCAGCAGTCCTGGTCCTGAAGGTGCTGTGCCCTGAGGGAGGACTCAGAGGGAAATGAGGCACTCTTGGTGCTAATAAAAATCTTTTACTTTTAAAGGTTTTTGATGCCACCAATACCACGCGGGAGAGGAGAGGGATGATCCTAAACTTTGCCAAAGAAAACGGGTTCAAGGTTGGTACCACCGGGCTGCTGCCTGTATTGCATAGTCCATGTTAGTGTATGGTTGGAGTATCTTCTTTCACTAATGTGTTGTACTCGTGATGCTCTTGTGTAAGGGAGATTTTGCTGCTGGGTTTGATTGCAAATGTTAAACTCTTCATTCATTCCCAGTACTGAGCCTTAGAGAAGGAAAGGATGGGAGTGGGGCAGAGGGTGAGCTCTACAGTCAAGCAGGGAGGAGATTTGGTTGAGCAAGAAGCTATTTGAATGTTACAGACCTTATTGTTGGCTTTCAGTTGAGCTTTGCTTTGCTTTGCAGGTGTTCTTCATTGAATCTGTCTGCAATGATCCCACCGTAGTTGCCAGCAATGTTATGGTAAGTATGGAAGTATCTTCCTTTTGCTTTTCCTCTATAGGCAGATAGAAGCAGCCTCACATTGACAAGCCCTGGTCCTCATGGGGAACTTCATCTACCGGATATCTGTTGGAGGGACACAGTGGGGCATAAAAAATCCAGGAGATTCCTGGAATGTGCCAATGATAAAGTCTTTCCTCAAGTGACAGAGGATGTGCTATGCTGGACCTTGTTCTCACCAACAAGGAAGGGCTGGCTGGTGGGCAATATGATGCTCAAGAGCAGCCTTGGCTGCGGCAATCATGAAATGATGGAGTTGAAGATCCTTAGAATGGCTAGAAGGGCATGCAGCAAACTCACTACCCTGGGCTTCAGGAGGAGCAGACTTTCAAGGATCACCTCTTCCAAGCTCAAGAGCTATTCATCCCAAAAAAGAGGAAATCGGGCAAAAATGCCAGGAGGCCTGTATGGATAAAGAAAGAGCTCCTTGGGATTGAGTGCACCCTCAGCAAGTTTGATGGCACCAAGCTGTGTGGTGCAGTTGATGCTGCTCTGGAGGGAAGGGATGAGATCCAGAGGGACCTGGACAAGCTGTATGAGTAGGGCTGTATGAACCTCATGAAGTTGAACAAGGCCAAGGTCCTGCACATGGGTAGGGGCAATGCCAAGCACAGATAAAGGCTGGACATAGACTGGATTCAGAGCAGCTCTGAGGAGAAGGACTTGGGAGCGTTACTGGTTGATGAGAAGCTCAATATAACCCAACAGTGTGTGCTCACAGCCCAGAACGGAAACCTTATGCTGGTGCACCCTGATATGCTTATGTGTTTAAATTCCATCAGAGAGCAGACTTGGTGTCTTCAGACACATGCAGTTTCCCAAAAGCTACTGGAATCTGCTTGGAGAAGAATAGCAGCTCAGCTTAGAGTTTTCTTGCCACTAGCTGAAGTCTTGGAGACTACAGGGTAAAACATTGCTTCCTGGCTCCTTTGGGGGCTTCTGGATCTTTGATTTCCCACCAGCAGAACAACTTCTGTGCCCATTAGGCTTGGCTAGGGCAGGAAGACTTTAATTGGTCTACCTAGGCATGATTAACTTTTATGAAAGCATCCTTTCCTCCACTGGGCTGTGCTCCAGCCTTATCTCCAGTTGTGCATCTGAACTTTGCGAGCCATTTTATAGTGTCTGGGAATGCGTCGCAAGATACTGAAAGTGGGTGAGAAGAGTTTTTGTCCTGCCCCTGGGATGGGCTCCACAAAGGGTGCTGGGTGAGGGCTGGAGCATGGCTTTTGGTCTTGCTTGGAGCCTGTGTCCCGTGGTGCTCTTAGTGCTGAGATTGGTGTGGAGAATACGCTGTGGGCCTTGGAGATGTAGGTCTCATGGCTGTGTGCCACTCGGTTGCGTTATCCTGTTAGCTTCAGGATTGCTTGTGAAGTTACTAATGTGTAATGCTGCTGCTCAAACCCAAATCTTCAGGAAGAATAGCCTATTAGAATAGTTCAGGTAGAACTTGGTCCATGAGAGTTCTGCATATTCACATTGCCAATTTCTAGCATCTTTCAGCCCAGCAGCTTGTAGCAAATAACGCACAGGAAGGGGTTGGGTGTTGTTATCTTGCTGCCTCAGGTGGTGGACATCCAGGTTGACCTTTAACTCTTTATTCACTCAGAAGACCCAGGATAAGCATCTTGTCTTCTAAGCACATGACTTTCCATCCTCAGCGTTAATTGTTTAAACCTATTGCTTTTCTTTAGCCATAAGAAAGCTGAATTTTCCTGCTGTGTTGGGTGGTTCTCCCCAATTCTTGGGAGAACATGAGTGGACTGATATACATCCACAATGGTAATGCAATAGTTTATACGAGATTTTCTCAACAAGCACTTAGTTCTGCATCTAGTTTGTTTCTCTTCTCTCCTATGGTAAGCAATGACTATAAAGTGGCTCAGCTGATAGCTGGATCTTAGCAGGACTTTGAAATTGGAGATTAGCATGGTCTGACTTGGAAAGCTTCCTAACCTCTCCTTTTGGTGTGGTTTTTACCCTGGTGCAGGAAGTAAAATTGTCCAGCCCTGATTATCGTGACTGTAACTCAACCGATGCCATGGAGGACTTCATGAAGAGGATCAACTGTTACCAGGCCAGCTACCAGCCACTCGACCCTGATGACTATGACCGGTAAGAGACTTTGCTGACTTCTGAACTGGCTTGAATGCCTTTGTTCTCCCAGGAGAGGAGTAATGAAGTATGGAGCTATATTTCACTTTGTCTTCAAATACATGACTGCACTAGAATAATGAATGGCCAAGCCTCACTATGAGTTCAGGATTCTTCATTGAAAAGGCTGTTTTTCCCCAGCCCTGTGCCAGGGAGTTGGGCATTGAAACCTTCTCAGGCTCTTCTGGGCTCAAACATGCTGTTTTCAACCTTGTTTGACCAGTCTAAATACAAAGGGTTTGAAAAAGCAAAGGGTTTGAGCATTTCTGAGGTGCTTTTGTCACTCTCCACGTTAAAGGAAGGACTGCTTGGGCAGGCTCAAACCACAAGGTTGAGCAAGCCCTGTGGTTTCCGCCTACTTGTGTGCCCTGGGAGGACCTTTACTGTCCTGCATGACCATGCAGGCACCTTTCCACTGCTCATGAATGCATCTGTGTGCCCTGAGTGGATTACCCCAGTTCTGCTGAGCTGTATTCTGGGGAGGAACATGCTTCCTGCTGCTCATGTTTAATCCTCTTTACCACTGCAAGGAGGAATGGTGATTATACCGGTGTTACTTAGCTCTCCATGAATGGCTGTTACTTGTTGGCTTCCTGTTGAAAATAGCCTGCAGGAAATCCTTTTAGCTGGGTGATTATGTTGACTGAGATACCTCACAAGGCTGTTTGTTGAAGATGATGTTTCTTTCTTTCTATTTTCCCCATTGGCATCTGCTCATCTTTGCTGTGCTTTCCCTAGGGAGCTTTCTCTCATCAAAGTCATCGATGTTGGCCGGCGGTTCCTGGTCAACAGAGTCCAGGATCACATCCAGAGCAGAATTGTTTACTACCTGATGAACATCCATGTCCAGCCCCGCACCATTTACCTCTGTCGGCATGGTGAAAGCGAGTTCAACCTCAAGGGGAAGATTGGGGGTGACTCAGGCCTCTCCAACAGGGGCAAGAAGGTAAGGGAGAAAGGAATATTTTCCTTTGGCTTCTAGGAGTGATTTGGCTGTCCATGCTGTCTGTTGATGCTGTGTATATTTGGGTATATTTGATGACAGCTGGGGTGCTCAGAGGATCCATTTATAGGACTGGTTGAATTTAGGTTCAGGTATGACCTCAAAACAAGACAATCTAGCCATCAATGTTGCATGTAGTTAAGGGGTTAACAAAGCTGCAGAAGTCTCTAGGAGAATAGGATATGAGTGTCTTCATCGAGCTTGTTCAGACCTTGCACAGGCAAGGCAGGATGTAGAAGGACTGCTGCCACCCTTTGGTAGGGATAGCCAACTCAGAGTGCTTTCAGATTGCTTATTACTTGGTTCTTCAAAGATATGGTCAAGTGCACTGCTTCAGGGAGGGTTAATAGCTACTTTGGCTTGCAAGACCATTTTGAAGCTCAAATGGAGTCATTTGAGGTGTAACTATATAAAGATATATCAATTTAGCTCTATGATATGTAAGCAGACCTGTGGTTAAGGGTGGCCGGGCATCTAAGGTGGCCCATTGGGAAGCTGTAGATCAGGAATCAACCTCTTGTTTTATGTCCCACAGTTTGCGATGGCACTGAACAAGTTTGTTGAGGAGCAGAACCTGAAGGATCTCAAAGTATGGACTAGTCAACTAAAGAGGACAATCCAAACAGCAGAAGCTCTCCAACTGCCCTATGAGCAGTGGAAGGCGCTCAATGAAATTGATGCTGTAAGTATCTGTGCAGTAGGATCATGCTGGTTGGCAAAGAGGGTGATAACATCAGCCTTTTCACTTTCGCCCAAATCTTGGTTTTTGTGGGGAGATTTTCCTTCTGTGGGAAAGGGTGGTACTTCTGCAGTACTCACAACTTGGCTTCTGATTTGGCTTTACCTTGCGTAGATGCTTCAAGAGTGGCTTGAATGAGCAGATTAGAATGGTTTTTACTTGGAACTGCTCTGTAGCTGACGACTCAGAGTTGTAGACAGTTGCTTTGGAGAAGGTTTTGCATGTTGGGTGTGCTGATGTTTAACTTGAGCATGCCCAGTAACCTCATGGATGTTCTGGCAGGGGGTGTGTGAAGAAATGACGTATGAAGAAATCAGGGAGCAGCATCCAGAGGAATTTGCTTTACGTGATCAGGATAAATACTACTACCGTTATCCTTCTGGGGAGGTAGGTCTGCAAGGAGACCTTCAGAGATATGACTCTTATCTTTAAACGTGGCTTTCTTGTCTTCATGCTGTCTTCTACATTCAGAGCAGAGGAGTAGTATTCCAAGAAACTAGAATTAAGAAAGGTCAGGGCATCTTTTGCATTGAGCTCTTGTGAAATCATGGTATGTGAGGATCTCATTGAGAAATGTACCACTTAACAAGTAGTCCCACTGACTTTAGTAGTGGAAGGAGCCTCTGGAGGTTTCTAAGTCCAACTTTCTCCATTATTACATCCACTCAGAATATTGCACTGCCCCAGTTTCCTTTTCTTTCTTTTCCAAAGAATTAATTTCTACCTCTGCTCCCAGTATCGTTCCCTCAGGGTTGATGTTGATACCTCTGTTCCTGGCAATCTGCTTCCAGGGTGTGACACAATGAGGTGGGAATTGGCAGGCTGGATGATACTTCAGGTTGTGAATTGGGCTTTTTATCCCCATATTAAGGGTCACGCCCGTAGACATTTGGGAAAGATCTTTTGAGATACCCTCATGACAGCGTGTCTAATAGGAGAATATTTAGGTGTCTGTGGTTCCTTCTGGCTGCCTTTCAGGTTCTTTATGAAGTCCTTCAAAACTCTGTATTTTTTTAAGGTTGCTTCAGACTTTTCAGGACTTAAAAATCCTGTAAAAAATCAAATTTATGAAGATGATAGAAAGACACTGTGCTCAAAGCCCCTGTGCAGTTGTTGCTTGCCTTAGTTACAGTCCTGGAGATTTGAGTGAGGTGTGAATGGCTTCTTTCTCCTCTGAAGTAGCCATGTTCCAGAGTAGCCTGAAGATGAGTATTTGTGGAACTTTGCTTGTTGTAGCAGTAATTATGTTGGTTTAGTCAGGCATGAAATCAATAGATGTACAAAGACAAAGACCATTGATTCTTGATTCTATGCCATATCTCTCTTCCTTTCTTTTGCCTCAGTCCTACCAAGATCTGGTGCAGCGCCTAGAGCCGGTCATCATGGAGCTGGAGAGGCAAGAGAACGTCCTTGTGATCTGTCACCAGGCTGTCATGCGCTGTCTCCTGGCATATTTCCTTGATAAGAGTGCAGGTGAGCTCCCTGTCCTTGGGAAGAGGATTGATCCTACTGGAGGAGGGATGGTAGTTGGAGCTCTGAGGAGATGAGATGTCTGTAAGGGCCTGGAACATGCATCTCTTTGGTTTTTGGGTGACCTTAGCTATTGATGAAGAAGTCTAAGCCTGCTTTTGGAGAGGGGATGGGATAACCCTTCTGCTCTGCTTTCTCTGCAGATGAAATGCCCTACCTGAAATGCCCCCTTCACACAGTGTTGAAGCTGACCCCAGTGGCTTATGGTAAGTGGGGCTTTACTAAACATGCCAACAGGTTCAACTTGTCCCTCCTCCTGAATCCAAGCTGTCTCTGGGAGAAGATCAGGGGTCTGGGATGGAGCATGTCAGAACATCCTATTGGGTTTGCTGATGGTCTCTCTGTCTCCTTGTGCTCCCTTTTGCAGGCTGTCGGGTGGAATCCATCTCACTGAACATAGAAGCTGTGAACACCCACAGGGATCGGCCAGAGGTGAGTGTGGCTTTTTCTCAGAGCCTTCTTCTGGTGTCCCCTCTTTTCATCTGCCCAGATGCCTGGGGTGGGCATGGGGAGGTTGCTCAGCTGGGTGTTCAGAAGTGCTGCTCTAGGACCAGAGCATCAGATGGGTTCTCGCTCTGCAAAGACATGGCCAGTTGAGGGTTTTCCAAGGGAAAATGACTATTGCATGTGCCTGCTTCCCAGTGTGTTTGCTCAGATTAAAGCTGGCCCAGGGAAAGCTCCTCCCTGGTCTTTGACTTTCACCTGTGCAGTCATCTGCTCACCTGAGTGGGGAATGGAGCTGTGGATGGAGAAGGTGACTTCTCTCAGGTCTACCAGCTGGCTGGCAGAGCTTGGGCTCAACACCTTGCCCAATCTCTTCTGCCTTCATAGTTTTTTTAACTGGCATGTCCATGGCTCTCTGTGATTCTGTAGAGTACAGGGGGGTGGTGCTGAGCTGGGGATGCTGTGAGGAGGAGACCCCTCATATGGAGGAAAACTCCTGTAAGGTCAGGTCCATCTGCCACGTGCTCTACCAGGAGCTCGAAGGCCAGAGCAGGAGGACGCCAGCTCAGTGTTGGGGCTGGGCAACCACCCAAGAGGGACCATGGGGACCCTGGCACTGCTGTGTCCCAGCTGCTGGGACCTTTCCAACTTGTTCTTAGTGGTGGTGGAGCCCAATTGGATGTTGGGTGTTTGGAGCCGTCCTCTTTTGGCACATATCTTTCTTTCACTTCCCAACGTTGGCCAGCACCATAGGTGGGGAAGCCAGTCCTTCCCCTGTCATGGGGGCCATCGATGACCTCCTCCACCACCTTCACTGGGGATGGCAGGAGGGGTGTGGGTAGGATGAAGTGAGACACATGTGAAGCGCTTGGCTCCCCATGCTCGGCTGCACCTCCATCCCACCTCACTTGAGTTGGAGCTTGGCGTGGTGCTGACCATTGCTGGCTGCTCTGCCCTCACTTCCCAATCTTCCTTATCAGCCCGGGCTGGCTCGTCTTGCCTCTTCTTGCTTTCACACCTCTCCCTGGGTTGGAGGGACCAGCTTCGAGGAGGAGACCGATGGGCACTTCTCTGTTGTGCAAAGTCATGCTTTTTTTCGGCAGTCTGTATTTACTTTTTTGTGAGGAGAAAACCTGTCTCATTTCTCAGTGCAGGGCCTTTCATTTATTTATTTTCCCCTCTTTTCTTGGGCAATCATGCTGCATTCTTGAAGATCTTGTGTCCAGAGCCTTTCGCTGCATCCTTTGTACATTGACAGTGATCTGTGGGGAAAAGCAGAGGCTGCTTTAAACAAACACAAAAACCAACCTGCTTTTTTTTTTTCCTTTATAACTGTCGCCTTCTTACCTTTTATTTTATTTTTATTTACTTTTATTTTCTTTGTCTCACTTTAATTTAGGAAGGAAAGAAGGGACCTAACCCGCTCATGAGACGTAATAGTGTTACCCCTCTAGCAAGCCCAGAGCCCACCAAAAAACCTCGCATCAACAGCTTTGAGGAGCATGTGGCTGTTTCTTCCGCCCTGCCAGGCTGTGTTCCTCAGGAAGTGCCCTCGCAGCTGCCGGGACAAGTTAGTTGAACTCTTTTGGTTTGCTTTGTTTTGTTGTTATTCTTGTTGTTTTGTTGTTTGTTGTCCTCCTGTCGCTCCTGAAGCTGGGGACCGGCTTGCACTTGTCGCAACCTGTGCTGATGCATCTTTCCCCCATGGCTGCTGTCCCTCCCTGCCTTGCGTTGGTGCAGGAACATCTGGTCACTGTTGATTCTTTTGGGTTTTGAGAGCGTCATAAACCACCCCCAAAGCTCCGGGTGGCATTGATTTGGTGCCTTCACTATCTGACATTGTGGTGTCAACCTCCTGAGGAGCTGTATCTCTAGAGCGGGGCTGTTGCCTTCCCCCTGGATGCACTTGGCTTTGCTGTAGACCTGGGCATTGCAATAAAGCAGATGTTCTTGTGCTTCCCTTGAGAAGGTGCTGCCAAGACTCATCTTTGGCTGGAGGGGTCTCCTCCTTCCTGGAATGATAGGCAAAATGGACCAAAAATGAGTAGGAGCCTCTTGGCATGGTGAACCTGGTTGCCTTCTGCAGCCCTGGGTGAAACCTCATGGCTAGCTATCACGATGCTCATGTGTTCTCTCCTCTTTCACCCACCTATGAAGGGATGTAGAAAGAGAGACCTCGCTTGCTTCACACTTCTCCAGGAACAATCCCCCCCTCCCTATGCTCATTAAGGAGCTGCGGTGATATCAGAGAAGCCATGTGTATACATATATATCTATATATATGGCTCCTTTGCCATGCTGCCCTTCCCACCAGCTGCCTGTTGGATCTTGCTGTCTCACCCAGCCCCTCTTTGCATTGTCTGTGTTGTCTGGTGTCCTCTTGGACAGATCCTGGGCAGGTTAGGAAGGTTTCTGAGTTCCTCCAAATGCTCTGCTTGGTGGCTGCTTCGCATGAGCTTTCCCACCCCAGCAAGCACTGAGTGGGGCAGCTCCATGTGTCTCTTGGTTTTAAGGCTCCGCTTGGGCTGGTTGAGTCTTGCACCAAACCCTTTGCCAGCTTTGGGTTTGGAAGCTCTCGCTGTTGGTGTGCCCCTTGCTCCGTCTGGTGTCCTCTGCCTGGTCTCGCGGGGAGTTACTGACACCTCTCTCTCCGTTCTCTCTGTCTCTCTGCAGCCTTTACTAGGGAAGGCATGCCTGTAAGTACCTTCTTGCATCTTATTCTCCCTTTTTCCCCCCTTTTCCATGTCTCTTGCCATCCCACCGGTTGTTTTGTTGTTGCTGTGAAACCTGGCCAAGGCATGGGCTTCTTGAAGTTAATATTTCTCTGTGTGGGATTTGCATACATCTTAGGGAAGATAAAGAGGAGATGATGGGTGCTGCTTTGTCCAACCCCTAAGTACCTTAGTTTGATTAAATATCCCAACTTTATTGAGAAATAAAGCAAATTATCACTTGCCCTTTATTGATAATGTCTGAATTCCCTGCATCCTCCTTGGATAGTCACAGGATTGGAGATGCTGTTGGGTTTTCCTGGAGTTCTCTCCTCTGTGATAGCATGTTGTACTGTAGGTGATAGAGTCCTTGGGATGGACAGACCCTCCTGGGTCTGAGTTGTGGCTATGAGTTCTTGTATCACAGAGATGTCTGAGAAGGTTCTGACCTAAACCCCCAATAGGATTTTATCACTGGCATGGGGGCAGGAGTGTGTTTTCTGGAGCTGGATTGATTCTGGGTCCTGGCATCTGCAGTTCCGCAAGCCTGGATTTTGGGAACAGCAAATCTAGATGTCTTGGACAGATTAGATGCAAGGATATTGTTGTCCTCTATCTCTATTAAGAAAGCAAGATGCCTTGAGCATTTAATGTGCTAATTAGGAATGATTAAGGCTTTGACAGTTTGACTTAGTGCTGTTAGGCCTTTGTGTAATAGGGATAGGACAGCTTCTGGATAAATTTGAAGCCTCTGGATTTAATTCATTCTGTGTGATCAGGTTGAGAGCATTAGTCATTGAGCTGTGCTTAAATTTCTTCTCAAAGATCAGGGAGGCTTTGGGACTGAGCTGAGACTGGGGTAGTGCCAAGGGGGTCTTTTTGCGCTCTATAGACCAGTACAAATCAGCCTATGAGCATCCCTGTCCTGGGCCATTTTGTGGGCTAAAGAAGGAGGGATCTGCTGTAATGTGGCTAGAACTCAGCCCTGCTTGCACATAGTGGCTGGTGAACCTCCTGTTTTTCCCCTTTCGGAGTAAACAGTTTTGAGAAGCGGGAAGTTAGGGAGGTCGCAGTCAGTGAATGGGTTGGGGAGGATCATCACACTCATGCTTCTGGGCAAATGTAGAGGTTGAGTTGCTCAGCATGGCCTGCATGCCTATGCTCCTTCCCTTGCTGCTCATGGGCACAAAAGCCTGTGAAGAGGTGTCTGGTCGTGGGTTGCTTTGAAAGCATTTTTGTTGCCTTGTCTACCCCTCCACCCACCTTTTTCCTATCTGTATTGTAATGAATAGCAGTGCATGTCTCAGTGGTGGCTGGGACACTGGAAACATGCTCTGATGCTGAGTTTGGGAGATGGCTGCATCAGGGTTTGCTATACCAGGAGCTCTGCTGGAACAGGCAGAGGTGGTTGCCTCCAGCTGCTAGTGTGTGACTTAGAGGCTGCCATTGAGGGACTCATGGAGACACCCTAAGCTAAAGGCTTGGTGGCATTCACACTGCTGTTACCTCTTGGAATCTGTTGTCTTGTACACATGTGCATCCCTCACTGTCCCACCAAAACCTGTATGGGGTCAAGGGAGGTGGAATTGTACCATGTCTCAATTTGAACCATGGGACTTGGTTGGCAGTGGGTGCTTTGTATCAGACTGTTGGGATCTTGAACCCCATCCAGGAGGACCAGAGGGCACCTAGAGAGGCTGGGGACATGGTTGTGTACCTCAGAGTCCTCCTGGCTGGGGGATTGAGCTGGTTTGGGGTTGTGGGACTACTTGGCATGATGACTGCTTCTCCTTTTGCTTGGTTTGTGATCCAAAGTGCACTTTTTGACAACGACCTGATCCCCCTCCCTTCTTCTCCCCTTCACTTTTTATGCTTAAAGAAGACCCGTTTGTCACTTTCTCAAAGTTTTCTCTTTACTAATATTTCCAAGGTAAATGGCTGTGGTGCATGTGGCTTCTCCCAACCTTCCTCCTGTCTCCTTAGATAACAGAGAACAGCTCAGCCTGCTCTGCCTTATAGCCTGGCTATTCCTGGCTGTATTCCTGGTGCTTGTAAGAGGCAGTTTAGGTAGTGAAAGCAAAAGAAGTTGAGAAACCTTCCTAGCTGTTTCCTAGTCCTTTTTTCCCCTGCTCTGTTTCATGTAGTTGTGTGAATTGGGAAATGTCTTTGTTGTGACCATCTTCCCCTGGGTTTCTCCTCCAGTCACCACCCTCAGGGCTGGCGCTGCTTGCGTTTACCTGGTTGTCTTTGGTTTTGTGGTCCTCACCGCATGCTGGTGGGTGCCTGTTGTTGCCACCCTCCAACAGGGTTGTGTCCAAAGCAGCTCTAGGGCCTGTGAAAGCTCATGGGGTGTCATTGGGTGCTGCTGCCATGGTGGTGGCTGGCCCCCACGCCGGATGCTCAGCATGGCTGGTGGGAGCTGCCTCTTCTTGGCAGGATGGACAAATGGTGACCTCCTCCTTGGCCGGAGGGGGATCGACACTGCCCACCCTCAAGGGGAGCAAGAGAGAGATGTTTAGTTGGGCTCCTTGAATGAACACCAGTGGTCTCCATCGCCTTGCCTTGCATGGACCAAAGATCAGCTTCAATGTGCAGACTGGGCAGGGTGGGAGAGTGACTTGTTTTTTAGCTCAGTTTTTAGGGATGTCTCTGTCAAATTCCCACCCTGTAGTTAGAGCAAGGTGATGCTGGAGGGGTGTAGGTAGCAAGTCAGTGCATCCTCCCCATCTCTCCTTGGGCAGACAGTGTCCTCTCCTCTGTGGTGGATGCTCTTGTAGTGACCCGTGCCGTGGCTTTCTGTTACTCCCCCTTGTCCCCTTGTTGATGTGCACATAGAAGATGGGGTCTGACCCACACACAACCCCCAACCATGGTCCTTTCCCTCTCGTTGCAGAACATGAACACCTCGCAGAAGCCGTCGTGACTCCGTTGGCGCTGTGGTAATGCCACTGGGACGCCACCAGCTTCCCATCCCATCGCCATTTCTGAAGCTTGCTTATAAACTGGTCTCCTCCGTCTGCGGCGAGGTTGACCCTCGGCTGTTTCTACCCATGCCCGTTCATCCGCAAACCGCTCTGCTGAAGGAGGGGAGAGATGCAGGAGAGCAGAGGAGAGGAGCCGAGCATCCTGGGGTCACCACCAGATCTTTAGGCTGCAGCATTTGCTTTCCTCTCCAGTGTCCTTAGATCATAGCAAGCTGTAAAGTGCTTCCTAGCGCACAGGAGTTTAATTTCCTTCTGCAAGCAGTTTTGATCTTCTTTTGTAGAGACGATTGGTACCCATCCGTCTCTGGGTGGGGTGTGTATATATGTGGATGGAGCGGGGTTAGCAGAGAGATGGGGGGGAAGGGGAGGGAGCGAAGGGGTTTTGCATTTTTTTATTAATATTATTATTATAATTACGATTAATTCCTTTGCAAGAAGTCCTTTACCCACGCTACAGCCTGTCACACACGCAAGCCTGACTCACCCAGGCCTGTGAGCACCAAGAAGGCCATTGTGTGAAGTCCTTCATAGTGAGAACTGCTGAGTTTAACAAGGAAAAGAGATCCCAAAACATATTTTGTTTTACTCAATACACCTTAAAGGGGTTTGCAGAGAATGTAGATCTGCTTCTAAAACTGGTGGTGAGCTGCCAGTAGTGTAGGGGAAGCCACACCATTGGTAGTTTGGGTGATGCTTTCATCTTTGGGAGCACGAAGAGATGGTCTGAGTTCACATATGTGTCAATTTGGGGGGGAAACTGAGCACTGGTTGAGGTGCTGTGCTGGTACTTCATCTCCTCTTTGTTCTTCCTTAGAGGAAAGCGGAGATTTGGGGCAGTTTAGGGATCAATCACTGTGTCATTGCAGGTGGACAGGCTGAGCTAGGTGCATTTTGCAGACACACAGGTCTTGTGGAGGTGGCCGGAGGTCTGGCTAGGATGCAGGAAGCCCTGTGTGGCTGCAGAAAGCCATGAGAAGGGACAGTTTTGTCTGTGTTTATCTCTTAATTTTACATATATACATGCACACGTGTGTGTGTATATGTGTACACCTAGAAACCGCTTGGTTTTTGCACTTTATTTGTGGCAGGAGCATAACTATTTTAGTTTTTATCAAGTTGTGCCCCTTAACAGGGCAAGCCTGAATACAGGCAACTTCTTTATTTTGCATGCTGGAAAGCTGGGACTACAAAAAACTAGTTACAGCCTTCGAGGTGTGTGTGTGTTTGGGGGGTAAGACAGAGTGAGGTCTTGACTTGGACTCCATCAGCCAACTCCCAGTGGTTTGATATGCAAGATCCCTTTCTTGGCAGCCTGTCCCAGGCTGTGAGACAGCAGTTAAATGGCAATTAACCACTATAGCTTTGTGCAAAATCTGTGGATTTTGAAGATTAATTTCTCTTTCTTTAGGGTTTTGGGTTGTTTTGGTGTTTTCCTCACTCCTATATACACCATATTCTCCATCCTTGTCATGCGTTTTGGCTGCACGGCTGAGCTGGAAGCAGGAGGTGAGGGCAGCCAAGTCTTCCTGCCAGTACTATGCTGGAGATGGGCAGCCCTTTGGTTTCATCCTTCCCATAGCTTTCCTCAACCTTTTATGCAGGAAACAACATCCCTACAGCTGGGAGCAGAGAGGTTTGGGGAGAAATGATGTATTTTTTTGGTGTGTGTATGTTTTTGGGGGGGTTTGGTCTGTTCTTCCTTTGGGAAAAGGCGAACCACAGTGCCTAGTGCTTCAGCCTCATGCTTGGAGCAGCACCGACAGCGGGAGGGGACCGGGACCATGTTCAGTCCATATCCCACCAAAGGAGATGGTCTCCAGTGCCCTGCCCGTGTGAGCTTGTGCATATGTGTATTATATTCCTGTACAGATGAAACAAAGAACACTTTTCCCCCCTGCTCTCTGCCCTTTTTAGTTTAATAACCACATTAAAAGCAGACATCTCCCTGTGTGAGCAATTGACATCTGCCCTTTTGGTTTCTCTGCCTTTGAGAGAGAGAAAAAGAATTAATGTTTTTGGAAGGCAAATTGCTTTTTTTCAGCCTCCTTCCTGGGGAGTTTTATCTTTCCCCTCCTGCTACGAAAAGATAAGCCGGCAAATGCAAACATTACGTCTGGCTGCCCCGTGATCAATCCTGTACACATGTAATTCTGCAGATGTTTTGGTGTGTATTTGTTTATGTGTGTGTATGTATATATATAAAAATATATATATATGAAGAAATCAAACAGCAAAAAATATTGACCTTTAACTTTCTCCCTTTGGGAATAATGAAAGTCTTAGTAGGTCTACAAAAAGATGAAATTTCAACCTGGTGTTTTCTTCCAGCAAGGGGAAAATTGGTCTTTGAGCAGCAGAAAGGTCCCTTCATACTGGAGGGGTTACTACTGCCCCCAGAAACTCACTGCCCATTGCTTTTGGTTAATAGCGCCAAGGACCGGGCAGAGATGCTGCAGCCAAGGCAGGTGGGGAGAGGGGACTTGTCAAACCACACCAATGATTTCTTTCCCTCCCCCTAATTTTTTGTTTCTTGGTTTCATTTTCCTTTGTGATACTTGAATTTATTTTTTTAACTTTTCTTTTTTGATAGCAAAGCGCTCTTTATTTATTTAATGTATACTGCAAAGCTTGGAGAGAAGGGGGTAGTTCCTTGGGGGTTTTTGTTTTGATTTGTGGTATGTTAACTGTTCTGTATATATGTCTGGAATAATTGCCTGATATAAAGCTGTGCCAGCTTAAAAACAGGGTATGCCTTTCAGAAATTTGTATATTTTGCAGTTGCTGGACCAATAAAATATCTTGTTGAAATACACACTTGACCTGGTTCTTGCTTGTGTTGGGAATTAATGCTCTCAGGCCTATCTTGTGCGTGGCTTGGTGGCCTGAAGGGTCACCATGTGCCATCCACTCTTGCCTCACAGATATTCCTGTGCATCATAAATCCCTCCTGCCCCCACAGTGGGTTTCCTGAAGATCCACCTGCATTCTGTTGCTTGATCCTTTCCTTCTGACCATGTTACAGCAGTTTGAAGGTTTTTGTTATGGTGAGTGAAGAGCTGATCCATGGAGTTGAAGGTGTTATTCCTCCAACCACATATTGACACCTACTTAGTGAATACCCCCCAAGCTCTAACTACTACAGAACTGTTGAGTGTAAAGGTGGGGTCCTGCCTAGACCTACATCTAGGCAGCAAGTTAGGCAAGACCAGCTATTTATTCAAACCTAGTACAGTTCCTGAAACCAAATAGCTGCTTAAAGTTATTTGATGCTAAATGAAGCCTAAGGGCTGGACAAGAAGTCTCCTCTGTGGTCATGCCTGTCTTTGCCCTGAGGGCAGGAAAACAGAGGCCTCCTACAAGCAAAGTTGTAAATTAGGAATAAAAGGGACAAAAAGATGTGGACTGCTGTGTATTGAAGCTCAACTCTGTGCTTAGCCACTGCTGGCTGATGTACAACCATTGCTCTGATCTTACATGGGCTTTCTGAGCAGGCTGAGGCTTGCTTTGGGTTTGCTGTGGTGCAGCTGGGATGCTCAGTGGCTGTCTGCCTTCTCCCTTCTCCTGATTGCTCCGTGCCACAGGGACCATCATATGGGAGAGGGGGTTCTGCGATTTTAGCCTGGAGCCATCTGCAATAACTTTTTCCTAGTTGTACATGTAGACAGGCAAGACTTTAGAGTGATGCTCATTCCTGCAAGCATCCTGAGGGCAGGGAGGATCAGTCTCTCTGGGAAATCCAGAAACCACAAGATTATCATTCTTTTTCGTTTGTTTTTCAATTATTTTTCTTCTTAATCTCCAGCAACCCGTCCCTCTCCTTGACTCAAGTCTTAATTCAGGGCAGGGAGTGTAGCCTTGCATTTGTCTTGCACAGAATCCCACAAGGGTGCTGAGGCTTTGATAACACCACCAGCCGCACTGGGCTGAGATTCCATGTAGCCACAACAGCAACGCTGTTCCATTGCCTTCCCTGGGCTGTTCTGAGGCTGTGATAACCTTGTCCTTGTCAGGGGAGCACAGGGGAAGGCTTTGCCTCCCAGAGCGTGGCTGCAGGCAGCACTTTCAAGGCTGTTTTGAAAAAGAACACCCCCTCCAAAAAGCCTTTCTTCTCTTTGAATCCTGTGTTCCGTTCTGGGCCCCTCACTACAAGAGAGACATTGAGGTGCCCTCAAAGGAGTCACCACTAGCTGTTGGCTCCAGGGCAATGGAGCTGGTGCAGGGCCTGGAGCACAAGCGTAATGAGGAACGGCTGAGGGACCTGGGGGGGTTTAGCCTGGAGAAGAGAAGGCTCAGGGGGGACCTTCTCGCTCTCTGCAACTGCCTGACAGGAGGATGGAGCCAGGAGGGGGCTGGTCTCTGCTACCAAGGAACAAGGGATGGGACAAGAGGAAACGGCCTCAAGCAGCACCAGGGCAGGTTTAGATGGAGCTGAGGAACAATTCCTTCCCCAGAGGGTGCTCAGGCATTGGAACAGGCTGCCCAGGGCAGTGCTGGAGTCACTGTCCCTGCAAGTGTTCACACCCCATGTAGCCGAGGCCTCAGTGCCATGGGTTAGTGGTGGCCTTGGCAGTGCTGGGGAATGGTTGGACTTGATCACCTTAAAGGTCTTTTCCAACACAGTTGATTGGTTTTGCATATGCGGACACAATGGGGCTTGTATCATGCCATCCATGCAGGAGACACATGCAAAGGAGGAGATTCATGGGCTAGTGACATCCCAGGCAGCATCCTTTCCTTTTCTTCCATGTGATACATTTTGTAGCATCACATAGAGATGTTCCTTAAGGCAGGGTGGCTTTAAAGGTTATGCTTGACAATGGGAACATTTCCCTGCTCACAGTCAAGTTCCATCCTCATTTTAAAAGGATAAATAAACCCCCAGCTCACTGCTGGCAAACCAGACCAGAGAACTTGTGATTGCTAGAAAACAGCAAAGGACAGAGCAGTCACACTGGCTGACTCAGCTCTGATTGATAGCTCAGGAATGTGTCTGATATGTGCAAGTGCAAGAGATTAAATAAACCACGGGCAAACCTTTTCAATGCAACATGTTGGATGAAGAGCAGCTCACCTGCCTCCGGCTCGGGAGGGACTGCCATCATGCCATGGCATTGCAGGGGAGTTCTTAGTTTCTCTTTATTTGTTTTCCACTTGTGATAAACAATACAAAGAAATGGATATTTTGGGGGTTGCTTTGCAAGGGGAGAAAACTTGCTGCTTGTGGCTCTAACGGGAATTGTTATTAGGATAAAATTCTTCCCTGTAAGGGTGCTGAGACGCTGGCATAGGGTGCCCAGAGAAGTTGTGGCCGCCCCATCCCTGGCAGTGTTCAAGGTCAGGTTGGACACAGGGGCTTGGAGCAACCTGCTCTAGTGGAAGGTGTCCCTGCCCGTGGCAGGGGGTTGGAACTGGATGAGCTTTAAGGTCCCTTCCAACCCAAACCATTCTGTGATTTGCAACAGCTTCAGGTATCTAAATGTATTTGTGCATTTTTGCTGCAACAAGCATGTCCCAGCTGTGCACAGACCTGTGTAAATCAGACTCTTGCTGCTCCACACCTAAACTCTGCAAAGTGTCAGATCCCCTTCCCATCCTTGGGTGTGCTCAGAGCTTTGTTTGTGGCTAAGGGAAGGCTGCATGGACATGAATATTCGAGCCTTGTATTTGCCTTGCTCATGTGAGCATCCGTGTCCTCTCTCCTCTCCAGGGTGTTAAGCAGCCTGTTCCCATGAGTGGTCAGGCTTGGTTTGGGGGTGCAAACTTTATCCCAGCAACTTCATGCCCCAAATAAAACCATGCTGCTGTGGACCCTAAGCACTTTTCCTCCCACCTCACCCCTTCCTATTGAGGGGTCCCCTGGCCCTGGCACTGCGCATCTCTGCTGGCCTCCCTAGTCAAGTACTCAAGGGTCCAATACTGGTGCCATCCTCTGATGCCGCACCTCAAATCCTGTGTTCAGTTCTGGGCCCCTCACTACATGAGAGATATTGAGTTGTCCTCAAAGGAGTCACCACTAGCTGTTGGCTCCCCTTCTTCCCACCTGCCCATCGTGGCACTTAGAGCCTCTACCAGTCCTGGCATGCGTGCTTTGGCTTTTCACCAGGCGATGTCCCACTAGAAGCAGACGGAAGGACCCACCAGGCTGAAGTCTTGCTCCTTCCAAAACCACACAGATTTAGCGTGGTTTTTGGAAACCTCTCTTAATTTATAAGAAGTCATGTAAAAGAGAAGGAAAGAAGAATAATAATCTAGAAGGAAAGAAAGGAGACAACAGTAGCCATGCCATCAGCAGCAGCCATTCTGAGCAGCTGGATCTGCTCAGATGCTCCTGAGCCCTGTGAGTTGGTTCTGCTGGAGAAACCTCCATTTATAGCCCCACTGTTACCCTCTTGATGTCTGCACAACATCCTCTTGGCCCTGCTCCCACCCTATACAGCAATGAGGAGCAGCCATCAGAGCTGTTCAGAAACACTTCTACCTTTGAGCTTAGAAATAGCTGGGGTAGTGGCTTATACCTTCTGACAGCCCCTTGCAGCTTCCGGGCTATATATACAGAGGGGTTGTTCACACACAACAGCTTGAGAAATCAGATTGTGTAATTTTGCCAGCCATGTGCTTTTCCTTTCTATATCTTTTCTCTTGGGGTATGACCTGTTCCCTGTGAATGATCTGGCCACTGTTTGCAGAGCTGCTATTCTCTGCAGCAGTGGAAGGACCCAAGGGAGACCTTAAAGCTTTGGCCACTTGGCTTCTGTGACCTGTGACCACACAGGAGTGGTTCTGGGAAGGAGCTGGTTAGAAAAAGTGGATTGAAACTGAATCTAGTTGTCAGCAATGCTAGAAGAAATTGTATCATGGGGATGGAGGAATAGTGATGAGCCAATACCAAAATGGTTGGCACTCCCCTGAAATTCATGTACAGTGTCTACATCCACAAAGTTGGCTTCATGTTTCATGTTCCCCCAAAGTGCATCCTGCTGATGTTTTGTCCTGCTTCATGGTCTGCCACACACCGGTACCTGTGCCTGGTCATGGGGGGAACCAGTCCTTACTGCGGCTGGGGCCAGGCTGGGCTCTGTGTGCTGGGAAACCTTCACTGTAAGGTTTGCTCCATGCTTTCCTTGTGATCTGATGCACCAGCCAACATGTGTCAACATGAGACTGAGCAACAGAACACAAAGAAATTGGTCAATGGCGTACTGAGTGTTGCCAGGCCTCAGATCTCCTTGATCTCCTACTGCCACTTGAGGTCCCAGCAATTCAAACCCAACTGATGATGGGCTAAATACCTTGAGAGGTCCTCTTGAGTATTATCTCCCACAGTCCTAAAGGAAATTTAATTTGCAACCTGATAAGACCATGACAAGGTTACTGAGTCTGGCGAGCTTCATGACAAGCCAGACAAAACCCAACCGATGCATCTGCCCACCCAGCTTGTTGGCAAAGTGAGAATATAAGTTCTTGCTGATCAAAGCAGACGCAAAGCTAATACGATCTCATGGTGATGAGACAACATTCAGGATAGCACTGCCTTTGTGAATTGCTTCTCCCCCTAGTACAAGGTACAGACTCTTGTATCGGCTCCTAGTCAGACACCCAGCAAATGTTATTTGGTCTTTACTACTACAAGAGGCATCTGAGTGCTCTTTGTACTGAAATCAATGTTGGTAAAACTTTGTACAGGTTGGTGGCCTGGTGCATAGAGAAGTGGGTGGTAGCAGAGGTTGTGACCAATTGGAGCTAGGAAGAGAAACAGTAATTAAGACCTAACAAATAATTACCGTAGTGGAGGGCAGCTCAAGGATGAGCACAGCCCCAAATCCAGATATTTCTAGCTGCAGCTCAAACCCCACAATTAAGCTGTGATTTTGGTCATAATGGAGGAGGTATTTCCAGAGCTCGGTCTTGCCTTTTGCTGCCTTTATCCACCAAAACAACTGACACATCATCAGCAGAAAGAAAACCCAGCATTTTGGTAAATGTCATCCAAACCAGACTTGCGTTAGCCTATGTTGGATGCCTCCTCCAAAGCTGGATGCCAACCTGTGGGCAGAGCTGCCTTTTCATGATGAAGAGAGGAGAAGGCTTACTGGCTAGTGGGGGATGTGCTGGTTTAGGCGAGGTGGGGGGTACCTAAATATACTGATCATCATAGAATCCCAGGCTGGTTTGTGTTGGAAGTGACCTTAAAGCTCATCCAGCTCCAACCCCCTGCCATGGGCAGGGACACCTTCCACTAGAGCAGGTTGCTCCAAGCCCCTGTGTCCAACCTGGCCTTGAACACTGCCAGGGACGGAGTATGTTCTCCCTTGGGAGCAGGAGTCCCACCATATAGCAGCATGAAGAAGCTAATGACACCATGCATTTCTCTGTTTCTTGGTCCACCTCAACCCACTCATTACTCCAGGGCACTGAGGTACTTGTAAGAAAGGAGGGGAAGGAAGCTGTAGCTCTCATATGGGTACCTGGTTGCCTTGTCCACTCTGTTGCAAGAACACTGTCCTCAGAGATGTCTCTACAGGCAAATCACACCCACCGACCTAGATTTTAAGGTGCTGGTACAACTGTTAATGGCTGATTTCCTTCCTGCCTTTCCCACTGGTGATGCTGCAAGGACTATGACCTTGTTCTTTTCCCTTCCAGGCAGTATTAATGTCATTTGCTCCAACGGGTGACACCACCCTCCCAACCAAGCACCCTGACTCACTCACTCTTCCTTCTGCCCAGCTTTTTTTCAGCTGTGACAAGTGGCAGACGTGCTCTCCTGCTATGCATCCACCTTACTCTTCCTAATTGCCCCATCCTCCAGCATTCATCAAGCATTTGCGAATGCGCTACATCTTCGCTTCTTGCCCTGTATATTCTATGCTATGTGTAGGCATCTCCCAAGCTTGTCCTCCTTGTGCAGTACCCCAAGGCCATCTTTTATCCTTTGACAGACTACAGACACCCTGCTCATTAACCCAGTCTGTAATTGCTCAACAACCACCAGCATCTCCCCATGCACAGTTTACGCTGTATGAGCACAAGGGTTAGATGTCAGGGGTTTTGGGTCTGCACTGGTGGCTTTAACCTATTGGCAAAAGGTGAGAGAAAAGACCTGAGAGTCATCCCCAGGACAGGTTCCTGGAGGAGGAAGAGGTTGCCCTTTCTACCTGAGATGAACCTATCTACCATGTCAGAGTCTATGCCATAAAATCCCTATATCTTTCCAGCCACAACTTTGATGTATCTTTTTAATATGTTCTCCCAGTTTTCCCTGAGAGGATATACTCTATTTGGGCACGTTCTCCATGACATTTTTGCACCGTTACAGTCCCCACTGGTGTGGATGAGCCCACCTTTTAGCAGCTACTTGGGGCAGGGAAGTGATTTTCTTATTTGGCTATAAATTACTCAGTGGTGACTGGGTGCTGTATAAACATGGCATAATAAAATAATAAAGCACTAATATTCACCATAATTAATTTGTAATAATGACTGGGATACCTTTTCAGCCTTGCTAAACCAGGATGCAGGCTTATAGTGAGTATTTCTAAGCGTGGCCATTGCACAGAGATTGATTTCAAGCCTTTTCTGGCACAGTTTTGCCCATATCTGGGTCTGTTGAGGAGGTGAGAGAAGTCTATCTGCATCCTGTGCATAAAATCACTTCAAGAGTCAGCAAACCCTAGGAAGAGATGGGACTGAGAAGCAAGTGAGTTTAAGTCAGAAGAGTTGTAATACAGGGTTTGCAAGACGCATGGTTAAAGCTGGCTGAAAACCAAGGCTTTTGGTTCACCAGAGATCTTCTCTTTTAAACATAAATGAAAATAAAAGTATCTTTCTGTTCAAATGAGATGTAAAACCAATATTTTTGCAAATTTCCAGAGCTCCTTTTGACCCCATTAATGGACATGTAATTTTCCCTGTTTTGCTGAAGACTTTTTAAAAAATGTTGGCCTTTTTTGACAAAACATTCCTTTGTTATAGAACACTGTACTAGATTGAGTTGTAGTAACATTGGGGGAAGAAACATCACTGATGAGAGAATGGGGGATGGCACTTCATCACTCATGAAAGATGAAATGGGCTTCATTGCCTTAGTCTTGCACAGGGCTGGACAACCACCTCATCCACACAACAGGTCACCCCCATGTACCTCCTGGGAAACCCAGCAGAGAGGAGCTATGAGCTCAGAGATGCAGATAGGACTCAGCGTGGTGTCTGTGGCATCTCGCTGTCATTCCTTGTCATTGTCTTGGAAGCTACGTGAGCTGAATGTCCAGCAATGCCCCAGACAGGGATCAAGGTTGGAGGGGTAGGCTCAAACAAAAAGCCCATCTGCCTGCCCTGGATGGTTTTAATGCAGGTATTAATCACCTTCCTATCTGCTAAGCTGATCTGAGCATGTCTGTGGTTTCCTTCTAAAGCTGCTCCTAGCAAAGCTGATGCTGTCTGTGTGCTCCGAGGGCTGGGAGGGATGAGATCAGTGCTGATTAAGGGCTGTAGGATGTCAGCCAGCCCAGGAAGGCTTTTTGCTGAGGCCATGAAGCTGCTTTGCCTGCAGAGAGGCTCTCTGCGTTGCTGTGAGGGTTAAGCTAAGATAGGTGGTCCCATGCCTGCCATTGGGTGACACCATGCACATGGTTGGGCAGCCAGGCTAATGGGCTGCCATTGCAATAGCTTGGTTGTATGTCTGACCTTGTAACGTGAGTTTTGCAGCTTCTTTGGGAGCCTTTAATGGTTTTTTTATTCCACCTGGGAATCTGAACCCCCCCATGTATTTCTCAATGGCAGTGCCATGCATGGCACAGTATTTCCCTTTCTGGTTGCACTGGTGGGGTTTTGTGCTCATCTGGGAAAGAGGACTGGGCTTTATGGCTTGTCTTTGGCACAGACATGGATGTTGCAAAACATGATGTTTGCCAAGAGCAGGCAAGACTTCACTTGGGCCATTCATTGGGATGTGGGCTATTCATGTAGAATAACAGGAGTTCTCATGTCTGTGCATCTCTTGCAGGTTATGGATCAAAGTCATAGAATTATAGAACCATAGAATATCTCAAGTTGGAAGGGACCCATAAGGATCATCGAGTCCAAATCTCTGCTCCTCACAGAACTACCTAAAGCTAAATCATCACTGCAAAGAGAAATATAAGCAATAGCTAATAGATAAATACTGTCCAGGAAGTCAGCATTTAGAGTGCAAATGAGCACAAGTAAATTGGCCATCTGCTTCAAAAGGGGTGTCATTTGCCCCTGTGCAAAGGTCAGATGAAATATTAAGCAGCTGCCACATCCCTCTATTGTTTCGGAGCACTGATTTGAGATAAGCAGCTGCAGGACCCATTGCTGGAAGTGATCTGTGTCCAGTTTCATAAGAGGATGTTCAAAGCCAGGTTGCATGGGAGATCCACGCTGCCTCACAATCACATTGCATGCTTCAGCACACAAATGCCAGAGGTCAAGATACCTCTGGATGAGTAAACATTTGCTGCAATGTCTTAGGAATAAACCCACTGAAGGAAACGGGACTAATAGCTATTGCAGAATCAGGCCTGGTCTTCTCTGTTGAACCAGATATGTTTTAGATAGATCCCATTAGCTGCAGCAGCGCCACTTTGGGTTATCATCACCTCCTCTTGTGGCACATGAGGCAAAGCACAACACTGAAGCATTCAACTGCAAAACAGATCTATTCCAGAGTGGAAATCCAGTGGCATCATCGCTCAAGTAATTAACCAAGAGACCAAAGCAAATGTGCATGAAGAGCAAATTAAATCATTGTGGATTGGTCATGCTAGCAAGAGAATAAAACTGTCAAGGAAGTAGTTTCTTAGGCTGGCTGGGATTATTTATAGCTGTGCTGTCTGTAGAGCTTATTTGACCAGGCATGGAGCATGGTGGGGGCTGTGGCTACTGAGAGAAATCAGCTGTGTTTAAGCAGGGCTGGGAACACAGGCAAAGCCAGGCAGGGTTCTTGTGGGTGAGCTTTTTTTTCTAGGGGAAAGCTTTGGTTTGTCAAAAATTGAAGCTTTCTGCAGAGACATGTCAGGCTATGTTTGTATTTGCAAACCAACAGGGTCAGGGCAAGGGCTGGAGTCAGGGCTGCGATTGTCAGTGGTATTTTTGGTGTATTCCTTGGTGTGGTGTTGGCCTGGACTAACTGGGACCTGAGGTTGATGGGGACAGAATGGCTCAGGGATGCCTCCTGGGTCATAGTATCAGGGAATCACAGACTGGTTTGTGTTGGAAGGGACCTTAAAGCTCATCCAGTTCCAACCCCCTGCCACGGGCAGGGACACCTTCCACTAGAGCAGGTTGCTCCAAGCCCCTGTGTCCAACCTGGCCTTGAACACTGCCAGGGATGGGGCAGCCACAGCTTCTCTGGGCACCCTGTGCCAGCGCCTCAGCACCCTCACAGGGAAGAACTTCTGCCTAAAAGCTCATCTCAATCTCCCCTCTGGCAGGTTAAAGCCATTCCCCTTGTCCCTACAGGCCCTTGTCCAAAGCCCCTCTCCAGGTTTCCTGGAGCCCCTTTAGGCACTGGAGCTGCTCTAAGGTCTCCCCTTCAGGAGCCTTCTCTTCTCCAGGCTGACCCAGCCCAGGTCTCTCAGCCTGACTCGAGAGCAGAGCTACTCCAGTCCTCACAGCATCTCTGTGGCTTCCTCTGGGTGCAGCTGCACTATACCCACAGCCCAGCTTAGGTATGTATATCAGATGGGGGGGGGTTCTCCTTACCAAAGAGACTCTCCTAAAATACATCAGAGTGCTCAACTTAGCTCCTTATTTGAGGCACACTGAGCAAGACCTTGACTGCAGATGCAGTCTGTGGACTGCAAGATAATGTGGTTTATACCTAAAGGGGTCTGTGAACACAGCTGGGGGAAGCAGCTTGTAGTCAGGAGGCCAATGTCCCTCCATGATGGATGAACTGGATAAGATTGGAAGCAGTTGGGTAAGGAGCAGAGAGGGGGCCATGTAAGTGTGATGCACACCATGGCCGTGCAACCTCCATTCTCCAAAAGCAGCCTCCAGCTAAAAGGCACAACGGGGTGCATTGGACCACTGGAAGTTGGTTGTTATGTTTGTCTCTGAGCCTGTAGGTGTGTAAATCAACCCAAGGCAGGTCTGCCCTTCGATGGATAGAAAAATTGTATTATTATATGAATCATTACTATTATTAGTGTTGTCTTTGCTGCTATTACTGCTATTGTGCCTGGGAGTGGCATATGCTCATCTCTGTATATTGGGTCAGAGAAGGATCCAGGCTTCACAGTGGATTCAGTATTGCTCTGTTGGAGCCCAAACCCTGCCTTTGGTTTCTTTGGCCAGGAAGGGCCTGGGAAAATAAGTGGTAAATCACCTAATTTCTGATCTTGTGCGATCCGCAAGCATCCTTCACTGATCCCTGTAGGGATGCATTTCTGTTATACCCTCTAGCAAGAGTTACATACTTGCCTGGATCTCCAGTAGTTTGGGTGACCAATGAACCTGTATGAGGAAGACATCAAACCCCAAGGTTTATATGTGAAGCCCATTCTGCGTTCAAACATCTGCCAGAAGAAAGCCAAGGTGGAAACACATCCTTTCTGATGCCAGCATCTCCCTTTTTCCCCCATGGTCTCAGTTATGGATTTTCTGCAATCCTGAGAACTGGCATTAAGCAATCCTGATCAAACAGCCTTCCCACAGGGCACATCAGCCTTGTGCTCTCACCTCACTCCAGTCACTACCTTCTAGTTTAGGATCTGTTGGGGTTGGGGGATTGCAGCAGAGGTGACGTCTAATGAGGCAGACAATGGACCAGTGGAGTCATAAAACACAGGAGAACATGTAACTGGTGTCCAGACTGGATGTTTACCATGTCTTTAGCTTCTTAACATTGAATTTATTAGTGCTGATGCTTTGATTTACAACCTGTGCCTTGACTGGCAGGTGCTGCTGCTGGTAAAGGTTTGGAGCTTAATTGTTGCATTGCCTAACTTTCCACCAGGTTGGAAGCCTGATGTCCTAAGCAGTGAGGCTGTTTGACTTCAGGTGCCTTTTGTCCATCCATTCCTGTTAAAGCCTGTAGAAAGCATGCAGGTTTGTCTCCTCCCTTGCAGGAGAAACTTGGGGCAGACAGAGGCTTTGAATACAGTGGTATTTAAAGCTGTGGGTAGTTAGTTTCTGCCAGCAAATGCAGTCCTCGTACATGTGGTGAGTGGAAGAAGTGACTGAGATTTGCATCTTTGCCTGATGCTGGCTTGGAGGGGAGAAGCAGCCTCAAACTGCGAGAATGGGGGAAGAGAGAAAACAAGAGGAGAATGTCACCACATATCATAGATAGGTATTTTCAGTAACCAGTGTGTGCTGCACGGCTTAGGCAAAGCTCGTGCTAAATTTACCACCTGGCAGATGTTGGATAGCTCGCCCGTTGCTTGGTCACAGGGCTTGAAGTCTCCTTTTACTTCTCTGCTGTTGCCCCAACAGAGGCAATCAGCAGCACTGATCTTATGATCCGTCTCTACATGTGATCTCCTGGTGAGATGGTTTCTTACAGTTAATTCACTTAAACTGATGGTCTGACAGAACTGCTTTCTTGGCCCTGTATGTCTGAGGACCTGGATTTGGTCTTACCAGTGCCCCACATCTATATTGCATGAGATACTTTGGGTTACTTGCAACGGGGCTCCCCGCACAGCTTCTTCTGGCTCAGCAAATGGATGGTAAGAGGTACCAAACACCCTGACATTGCCGGCATCTCCAAAGACACCAGTGTCTGTGGAAACTCAGGTCCTCAAGTCAGTAAATTACAGGCCCATTAAACCATGAGGGCAATACCTAGAGGCTGACCAAGATGTAACCATTATTGCACATGGCCCTGCAAGGATGTGGAGCTGCAGATAGGCCTTTGCCATGCTGAATTAATAATCCAGATCATTTTATGCAGAGCCCAGAGGCTGTGCACTGGGAAAGCAGTGTGGGTGGGATGGGAGGAGATGAGGAACCAAACCATGCCCGCTGTCGAGGTGTATTAATCTAGCAAATTCCTTGTCAGCTAGTGCTTGCTTTACTGAAGATGCTGGTGTTCATTAGTTATGCAAAGCTGCTTGATTATGAAAATCAAGTCTCAGATCAGCCAAACTAACCTGTCATGAAGTCCACACACAAACAAACAAACAAACAAGAAATGTTTAGAGGTTTAGAGAGATGCAAAACCCACCCTCTGTTTGGAGTGCCTGAGCTGGGAGAAAGGGCACGGTTACTAGTCTAGGACTGTACATCAAGTCCTATCTGATCTCCCAGACAACACACTGGCTCCTTGTCTCCTCCTTCTCTTGCCCAAGGGATGTTTTGACTCTGGCACTGCACAAAGAGAAAGGCATATGTGACCTAAATCAGGTTTTACTTCTGCTCACATCCTTCTAGCTTGAGTAAACAGCAGAGGATGTGACTGAGAGCACATACAGTCGGTGCCTCATCAACGCCTCTTCTCTGCTCCAGGTTTTCTTCTCCCTTCCCCAGAGGTGAGTTTGACTCACTCTGTATTTAGAGAGATGCTTCCCCTTTCCCCACACTGCTCATTAAACCTCCCTGATCAGCCCATCCCCACCTCTGTAGCTTTTCTTGTTCACCCAGTAGCTTTGTCCAACAGCACCTTCCTCCCAGGCCAAACCCCACCGGTGGGCTGAGAAAGGATGGGAAAACCCCCAGACACTGGCAAAACAAATACAAAAGAGGGCTCACTTGATCAGCCTGAGTGCCAGCCCCACCCTGGGGTGTGGAATAAACACTGGCAAGTATTTATTCATCACTCAGCATCCAAATATTTGTTTCTCTTTGTCACAAGGGCACACACTCATATTCATGCTGTCTGTCAGGTGCCTTCCTTCCCAGTGCACCTAAGCACAATCTGGGCACACTTCTGTCTGCTAAGGCAGGGGAGGAAAGAGATTCTTCCTGCTTGTTTTTTTATAAATACACTAGAATTCCTAGCAATTTGATATCTAGATGCACAAAGATATTTAGGTTTGAACTTCCAACTAAACACTCTTCTGTACCGCACATTTGTCTACCCATTTATATTCATGCACTCCCAAATGTTTACATAAATATGTGTGTGTAGCATATGTGTTTGCTGGAAATGATAATCTGGATGCCTTGGCATTAATAATGCATAAGGCTAATGTTTGGAGAAGTGAAGACGTGGCACATGATGCCATTTTAGTCTTTGCATACACACATACACATCTTTTATCCATCTGTCTAGTTACGAACATGCTGGTATACAGGTGTGCTTAAACCCAGTGTGTTCTTACATAGGAATGTGGATGAATTAAGTTAGCACACAGTCAGAGTAAAATATCATCAGAACCATTTAATTAAAAGTCATATGCCTGATATATTTGGCTGAATCCGTATAAATCCAATGCACACATCAATCTTGATCACCTAGATGCAACTACCAAAAGGAGAACGAAATGCCGTTGTACGACTAAAGAGGAAAAGATCCTGCTTGACCCTATGACCACTAAAGTGCTTCACCCACTGACAGACCGAATTAGGTTGCAGGTAAAATGTGGAGCTGTGTCACCTGGGAGAAAAACTTTCGGTAATGGTGAGCACACACAACATGTGATAACTACCCTTTGATCTGTCCCAGTTTTATGGGCATTAGGGGAAATGTCTGTAGGGCATGTGAGTTTGAAATATTGACCATGGCGATTAGATAAGGGTGTTTAGCGAGAAGCTTGGTTTCCTGCCTAAAATGGTCATGATGACCTGCGATGTGATGAATAAGGATGGATGGGCTGCTAAAGGTTGGGGAAAAAGCCCTAGGGGAAGGCTTTTTCCAGTATCGTGAAGAGTGTAAAAGGGAGGGGATTTCTCAGCTGATCTGAGTACTTTATGGAGCTGGGATTTCATCTAGAAGTGATCCTTGTGGTGATTTCCATTGCCCTGGTGACAATTTGAACTGGTAACTTGGAGAAGCATTAAAACAATACAGAGATTCTTGTTCTGGACCAGGTCTGGCTGCCCCTGTGCTCACAGGTAACTAACGATGTATTTTATCCTTATCAGTGACAATCTACGTTTATAGTCTTTGTGACAGCAATTTGCTAAGTAAACACAAGACTTTACTGAGATGTCTCACTGCAGTGCCTGCAATATGTTTCAGTGTCTACATTGCAGCTTGACTGCAAGAGAAAGGTAGGTGATGCTCAGCTCCCCGAGAAAGCAGGAGCTCTAGACATCAGTGACAAAGTGTCCATGTGCTGTTGACTCTTTGACTGCATAGAGAGCTGGGGTCAGGCAGCTCTGCTTTCTGTGTTTTTAAGATAAAAGGCATAACTCATCTTAGTCACACCAGAGAGTGGTTTAATACTACACAGAACCATAGAATCGTTTAGGTTGGAAAAGATCTTTAAGGTCATCAAGTCCAACCTTTAACCCAACACTGCCAAGTCCACCACTAAATCATGTCCCTAAGGGCCTCATCTACATGTCTTTTAAATCCCTCCAGGGATGATGCCTCAACCACTTCCCTAGGCAGCCTGTTTCAGTGCTTGGCAACCCTTTTGGTGAAGATATTTTTCTAATAGCCAATCTAAACCTCCCCTGGCACAACTTGAGGCTCACTTGAAGTCATCCTTCTACTACTTATTGCTGTGGGCACCTGTAAATGTGCTCTTCTTCCACAGGCATACTTACCCACCAGTGAAATAGACACAGAATCATAGAATCACAGAATGGTTTGGGTTGGAAAGGACCTTAAGATCATCAAGTTCCAACCCCGTGCCGCGGGCAGGATTTGGGCAAGGATGCCTCACACTAGACCATGTTGCCCAAGGCTCTGTCCAACCTGGCCCTGAACACTGTCAGGGATGGAGCATTTACCACTTTTTTGGGCAACCTGTGCCAGTGCCTCACCACCCTCACAGTAAAGAACTTCTTCCTTATATCTAACCTGAACTTCCCCTGTTTCAGTTTGAACCCATCACCCCTTGTTGTATCGCATAAATTTGCATATTCCAGCAAAGAAACCTTTGCAGTCCCAGAGCAAAGCCACCATAGGGTATGGTGCTCCTCCAGCCATACCGCATGTACATCACCAGTCACATAGCAGGCCAAAGGAGTACCTTCCTCCACCTTTTTCCTGAAACCATCCGAACAATCAAGGAAGCCTGGGAGGTCAAGGTAGGTTTTTCAGCCAGGTATGTCATGTTCCATTCAAGATACTGCGTATTCTACCAGATAAGAGGAGGTATGATGGCTCCTGACCTGAAATCTCGGCACTGGCTGTCACAAGTTCCAAGCGGTCTCATGGTAACAGTGTAAGACAGCGTATTGGAGCTGACCTGCAGCACTTCTATAATTGGAGACACACCTCTGAAGCTATAAATGTAATTGCCTCTTGAGAGATTACTGAGATCAGAGAAAGAAGGCCATCAGCTGCTTGTGACTGTGCTCAACCCTCTAAATAGACTGGTAATGAAGTCTATTGAGAAGACATTATATGTGGCTGCTATCTAGAAACTGTAGTCCTTAGCTTACTGCTCAGTTAGACCATCTAACTATCTTTCAGATCCTCTTACCACCATCCCACTTCTGCTGAAAGTATCTCTGAACTTAGCATAAGTCAACTCCTTCTCTGCATTGATCCCAAAGTGGCCCAGGTTTCAGTGACGAGGTCTCTCTGTGTTCCTCTGTGGTGGTTTCTCTGTAGGAGAGGAACAGAGGGAGGGACGTCTGTTTGGGAAGCCCTACGAGGTGGTTGGGGGTTGACCAAGGCTCCTTGATAGGCTTCAAGGTCTTCAGCGCCATCTACTGCCACGCTAAGTCTTGGCTCCCTTGTCATGGCTGCAGGAATGGGTTTAGATGATACTTTCAGGCTCATAAAATGGAGATAATTAGTAGCCGTACCTATTGCCCTGCTGTTACTGAGTGCAAGTTAAAAGTCATGCTAGTGTCTGGAGACAGAAAACGGTGTTATTTCCCTTACAAATTCATGCAAAGGTCAAGAAAAAGACTGTTATATGGCAACAAGCAAAAGCCAGGCAAGAGACAATAACTGGGAGCTACAATGCTGTTCTTTCTGATCAGCTTCTGCCTATACTATGTTCTCCACAGTCAGCATAAAGTTATAAAATGAAGGTTAAGTAGACCATTCAGTGAAGGTCAGAGGGAAGCGAGATAAAGTGGTTATCATTATGAGTTCATTGACTTGCCCCTGATCAGATACAAAACGTCTCTCACGTTAAGCATCAAAGGAATGTTAGGTGAAACTTGTGGCTGAAGCAATGTGTCTCTATGTTGGAGTGAGTCCAGAGAAGGGCAACGGAGCTGGTGCAGGGCCTGGAGCACAAGCGTGGTGAGGAACGGCTGAGGGACCTGGGGGGGTTTAGCCTGGAGAAGAGAAGGCTCAGGGGGGACCTTCTCACTCTCTACAACTGCCTGACAGCAGGATGGAGCCAGGAGGGGGCTGGTCTCTGCTCCCAAAGAACAAGGGAGGGGACAAGAGGAAATGGCCTCAAGCTGCACCAGGGCAGGTTTAGATGGAGCTGAGGAACAATTCCTTCCCCAAAGGGTGCTCAGGCATTGGAACAGGCTGCCCAGGGCAGTGCTGGAGTCACCGTCCCTGCAAGTGTTCACACATCGTGTGGAGGAGGCCCTCAGTGCCATGGGTTAGTGGTGGCCTTGGCACTGGTGGAGTAAGGGTTGGACTGGATGATCTTCAAGATCTTTTCCAACCTGGTCGACTCTGTGATTCTATGTCAAGTTCTAATTTCAATCATCTTGAAGCAAATCAGCTGAAATCAGTGAAGTTGCACTGAATCTACAGCCCCTGTATTAAGCGCAAAACTTGGTTCTTTGTTCTCTTCCCAGGTAGAAGAACATCAAGGTTAAACAACTCTTCTAGGCCTAGGAAAGCTCTAACCTATGGAGCAGGACAGCAAGTCATCTCTAATGTGTCTCAGGATTTCACCCATGTGAGAAAAGCCTTGACAGCCAGCCACAAAACCATCTCATCAGCTGTTTAGGAGCTGGTGTAATTATAAGGCATTTTATGGGGCATGTTCCTCCCTCTCTCTCAGGTGGTAATAATGTTTCAAAAGACACATGCTTCTCTCTACCTGTTCAGGAACCTCTGAACTTTATAAAATGAAGACCCAAAATTGAGTCTGTTCAACTTTGCTTCTCTAGATGAAGCCAAAGGCTATGCAGAAGCTTCAGCTTTTGAGGAACTTTAAACCCAAAAGCAGGGGAGATTTTTGAGGAAAAAGTGAAAACAGGAGATAGAGCTTATTAAAAACCAGTTTGCTTAATGCCAGTGACAATCATCTAAGAGTGTGTGTGGTCTGGGAATTAAATACAACCTCAGGACCTCTTGCATGTTCTTCTGGTAAGGGTTTGATCAGCCTGATTTAGCAGGAAAGCAGCAGATATTAGAAACAATTGGGAGGTTCCCATTAAGGAAGGTTTAGAAAGTAGCGTTACATAATTGCAACCTAAATGCTCCTGCTAAGCTCCAGCTGGTGTTGATTCATCACCAGCCTTCTGCTGCAGATGGTTGGGTAAATTAGGAGTCCTGTGTATAGCAACCTGTATGCTTTTTCCAAGAAAAACAAACAAAAAACCTCAGTGTGGTTTCTGCAGGAATGAGACTCCAGTTAGAACATTGGCTTTGCTCCTCTACTGAAGGGCAGTCCCATTGACCATGTCTACAAAGAGCACAAGTAATACAGACTTCTCTTGATTAGAGATAACCTCCTAAAACCAATGATTTTCACCAAATGCTTAGCAACATCTCTTCTAGCTAATATGCGAGTGTTCTTCCTCCTGTCATGCTGGATGGCAAGAGAAGGGAACATCTGTGCAAACATACCCAAATTCCTACTGAGCATCACCCAGGTCTCCAGCTGGGAAATTCAACATGCAAAATGTGACCCTGATAGAATCATAGAATCATTTAGGTTGGAAAAGACCTTAAACATCATCAAGTCTGATTGTTAATCCAGTACTGCCAAGCCTACGACTAACCATGTCCTTAAGTGCCACATCTACATGTCTTTTAAATAACTCCAGAGGTGGTGACTGCACCATTGCCCTGGGCAGCCTGTTCCAATGCCTGAGCACCCTTTGGGGAAGGAATTGTTCCTCAGCTCCGCCTAAACCTCCCCCGGTGCAGCTTGAGGCCATTTCCTCTTGTCCCATCCCTTGTTCCTTGGGAGCAGAGACCAGCCCCTTCCTGGCTCCATCCTCCTGTCAGGTAGTTGTAAAGAGCAATAAGGTTCTCCCTTATCTCCAGGCTGAACTACCTCAGTTCTCTCAGGCGTTCCTTATAAAACTTGTTCTTTAGACACTTCACCAGCTACATTGCCCTTCTTTGGACAGGCTCCAAAGTGTTTGATCACCTGCTGAATTCCTGAGGGATGACGTGTTGCAATCAGCCTTCCTGGGATGGCTTGTAGGCATGTGATAAGCCTAACACGTGTTCTCACCCACCTTTGGTGTCCTGGTGTACATCTCCCTTTGACAGTCCTGCATCTTGGCATGCAGAGAGCTGTGGTTCAGGAGTACATGGTAACTTTACAGGGTGTCTCTGATCCTGGATGTACCTATGACTGAAAAGGACAGGCCTGGGGTTGAATGATTTTAACTTCCCAGAGCTTCAACTTACCTAGGTGCAAAATGGTGATAAGGAGTTCTTGGAGATCTTTGTAAACTGCATCATCTTGCTTATGTAGGAGTTAATTATCTTAATCATTATATGCTTTTTATTACCAGTGATTTAGCACAAAGGAATCTACCTGAGGTGATGGGACAAGAAATGTTTTACAGTGCTCAATCAGCAGGATTTGGAAAGGAGATACCTGAGCTCTGTTCCTGAATCTGTGACTGTAACTCCTCTAAGACCTCGTCCAGGACACTTAAACATCTCTGTGGCTCACATTACCCATATATAAAACAGAATAATACTGAGCACTCTGCAGAAAGGATGGTTTCCTCACTGTCTGTAAGATGACTACAGAAGCCTTGAGTGCCAGGGAATGCAAAATTGCTTATAATTTTCCTCTTGGTGGCTTCAATTTGTGGTCTCACATCCATGCTGTGCTCTGGAGGGGCCTGTGATAGCATGTTTATTTGGCTCATGGCAACCAACATGAATGAAGGCATCCATGCCCCTGGTAGAAAATGCTCCAAAATTAGGTGAAAAAAAGCTTGGGCTACTTTGCCCTTTTCTAAATACACAGTGATGGAGATCTTAGAAGCTTCACATGTTGATAAGCTTTAATTTACTGCACAACTGAGTAGTCACAGCAATCAAGTTCAGCTGATGCAGTCTCCTGATCTGAGCTAAGAGTGCCTGTCATGTTGACTCTACCCATGGGTGGTTTCCACAGGGCATTTCTCCACTTAGAAGTTGCTTCTCTTTTACTTTAACACAGCTTGAGTTAGACTGCAGCTTCTGACCACCTTCCCAGAGACACTGCTATTTTCAGACTTATGGAGGTAAGTATTTCCAAGCAATGAGTTAAAACCAGCTAAAACTTCCCCTGTTTGAGAAAGGGGACATGTTTAATCTCTTCTCATCCACCACAGGTTCATCTCTTACACTCGCTCTTCATCCTTTGCTGTCAGTGGTGCTTTAGCAATCTATCTATCTATCTATCTATCTATCTATCTATCATCTATGTATCTACCTATCCATCCATCTATCTTTTTATTTTCCTTTCTATTTTCTTCTTTCAGGTTCTTGTGCATGCGTGGAAGAACTATAAAAGTAACAAAAGAGCCTGCAGGACATGACTTTGAGTAAGTTTGCCATGTGTCTTTCACCCTGGCTTCAGTGATGAGTCAAGGCAGGATTGCCTCTTCATCCCTACTTACACATGGATCCTACAAAGGTGTGGCCATTTGCAGCACTGTGAGGAATTACATTGAAATCATAGGGAATAACAACGAGTCACAAACATGGAACAAAGTCATCCAACATAGGGAATTTCCATTTTTCTCACCACTCACTGATGTTTGGAGCATGCTAACATGGTGATGCTTTAAACAATAGTGAATAAAAACAACTCAGGGAGAGGTGTGATGTTTAACTTGGCCAGGAGGCCAAGTTAACATGCCTCCCAGGAGGCATGTTAAAATCCTTGGATGAAAGACAGATTGTAAGGGTAAGAATATAATTACTATCAGTTTAAATTCTGCCTTTCAGGCATGTGAAATAGCAAGATCCCAAGGTCAGGGCAAAAGAGAGCTGCATGTCACATGCAGCAGTGGAATTTGATCCTCAGTGCAGGGTGATCTGCCCATTAGAGGGGGGACTTTGTACCGCCCTGGACAGCCTTTCCAGTCACAAGTTGCTCAAAATAATTGAAAATGGAGTTTTAAAGCAAGCAGATAATTTGTCAGCTTGGGTTGGAAAAACTGGGATTTCATTTCAAGAAGTTCTCAGAGACAAAAGGCACAATAACACCGTTCTCAGTGAATTAATATTCAGGTGTGGAAGTTGACTTGGGTGGCTGCTAGAATGTTGGAAATCTTTGTTCTCCACTTTGAGGCATTAATAGCAAAATACTGGGGGGGTTTTCCTTGTTTTTTTGGTGGCTTTATTTATTTATTTTTGCCTTTTACTTTTCCATCCACACTGGAGATTTGCAGAAATAAAACCAGAGAGTAAAACTCCATTTGACAAATGAGAAGCAAAATGTACTCAGTCCTGACTCATGGTCTAGGGTGAGGTGTCCCTGCACATGGCAGTGGGTTGGAACTAGATGATCTTAAGGTCCTTTCCAACCCAAACCATTCTATAATTCTACGATTCTATGGTCAAGGAGGAAGGGTTCAGTCTGGGCTGCATGTGAGAGCTCATTGCATGGGATCAAGGACTACCGGAGTACTGATTTAGGGATACCCTTAGCCATGAATTCCTCCAATCCCACACTGCAGTTTCCTCTGGCTGCAACAATAATTAATAACAGAGAGAAAAAGCTACTTTATTTCGGCGAGGAGCACCACAGGGTCCTTCCCAGCAGCTGCAGTGGGGTATTTCCACATGTGTATTCACCTGCTAAGTGACGCCCAGTGCACTCAGGCACTGGTCACTGCCCCAGACCAGTTCTGCACGTTGAGCACTGTGGAGAGCACTGGGAGTGCTGGTGTGAGCAGTTACTGCAAAATGCTGTGCCCCGTGGTAAAATGGTCAGTGTGACATTCTCAGGAGAATCAGAAAGAGGAAAAGCAGTCCCTGCTTACAATAGGTCTTTCTTGAACCCTCAATCACACAACTCATCAGAGTCATTGACTAGAAATGCTTAATCTCCAGTAGGAATGGTGATGTGAGATGAAATGGCTGTTTGCTCTGGCTCTTCCCCTTGAGCACTGAACAAGATTCTACAGGTGAAAATGAGGTTGGTTGGGCACAGGCACCACCCTGGTGAATGCACTGTCAACCTGAGCTGAAAAGTGACAGGCTGCAAAGCCCAAAGCTCCCTGCTCATCTACATTGACCTCCATGAAGTTGGTTCAGATCCCCATGCTTTGTGAAATCTGGAGCTGAAGTTCAAGATGGTAGGAAGAGAGCTCCTCCCCTGGAGATAACCAACACATGGAAGGATGATGCCTTTACCTGGACCTTGTGCACCTTGTGTCTGCTACAAGAAGTCTTGTGTGAACTTGTGAGAGATAAAGCCCCAGTGTGATTGTACAGCAATATCAAGATGTTCCTCCCTGACTTTCCTTTGGGCCCAGCAGAGCTCCAGAAGGGGGCTTTTCCTTCCCAATAGCTCTCTTGGTGAGAACACATTGGGAACAAAGCAATCCTCCCCTTGTAAAACCATTCAGGCCCCCTTTCCTGAGACCTCCACAGGAACCCCACCAGTTGGGCACATTGACGGATGAAGCCCATGGTCCTCCTGAGGAGGAACAAACCTGCCATCTAGAGCAATTCAGTTCCAGTGGGAGACCTCTTCAAGGATCAACCATACTGGGTCATTAGGACTTCCAGCCCTGCAAAACAGGGGAAAGACTGGAGAAAGCAAACGTGGGATGTGCATCCAGTGTGGATCCTGCAGCCTGATGGTGTTAAGTTATTTATGGTAAGGCACTGGCACAGGTTGCCCAAAGAAGTGGTAAATGCTCCATCCCTGGCAGTGTTCAAGGCCAGGCTGGACAGAGCCTTGGGTGACATGGTCTAGTGTGAGGTGTCCCTGCCCATGGCAGGGGGTTGGAACTGGATGATCTTAAGGTCCTTCCCAACCCAAACCATTCTATGATTCTATGATTCTATTTCTACAAGGCTGCCTGAGGTTCTCCAAGGGCTATAGGTTATTTTGCATAAGAAAAGGAGACAACATAAATGAGAACCAGTTCATGAGCCTTCTCTTTCAGTTAGTGTCATCCAAAAAGCAAGGCTGGACTCTTCTTGGCTGACATTTAAGCCATTGTGTCATGTAAATCCTTCTGTGACCATGTTGCCCTTAACCAGCCGGCAAGGAGAACACGGTGCAAGACAAAGACAAGGCTCATTTTCTCATTCAATTGTGTGCTGTTTCCATCCAAAAGGAGAGGGAGGTATTAACAGTACCTGCTGCAGTTCCAGCCTTATTGAGGCCTGGGAGGAGGAGTTGATAATTAGGTTTATGATTCATACATTATGTTGGAGCTGCAGTTCAAATCTCTGCTAACCAGCGCTCACTTCCTGACCAATAACAGGGTAATTATGAGATTAGGGTTAATGGGTCATAGTCACTGAAGGCTTCTTATCCTATGCCAAGTCAGATTAGCTGTGTCCTGCTTTCATTAGTTTTACCTTTCCACTTTGCTGCCTACAAAGGAGCAAGGGGCAGAAATCGGTTGTAGTTACCTCTGGTTTGCACAGAAAGACTCCTACATGAAAGCTTTTAGATGTGACATGGGTCTTTAAGTTCCCATCAGATGAGATCTAACCAATGGAATCAACGGTGTCTCCAGAGAGATTAATTCTTGAAGGGGATAGTTGGGGTGGGATTCTTTTGCCTAAACACAACTACCAAGTGCAAGGGTTGTCCTGGACATCCACACCGGGTTGGCTGATATTCCACAGGGAGAACCATTCCCCTTAGATGGAGAATAGGTGAGAGTCCCTGAGGCACTTCAACTGTGGACAACAAAACACAGACAACTTCAGCACCTGCTATGTCCAACCGAGTGAGCCACGAGGGTTTCAAACCAGCCCTTTAGCTCAAGGCAGTCAGCTCCAAGGAGAGAGGTGGGAGTAAAACTGAAGGTAGATACCCACACAAGTGTTTGGAGTCCTGCCTCCAGGCCACAAACACCTCTGATCCTTGCCACATTTGTGATCTTTGCTCCTTCCCAAACATGCAGGTTTTATTCCTAACTAGGAGAAAGCCCTTGATGGAGGTTGTCTTCTACTCTGATGATGTTGTTCAGCGAACCAAGCAAATCAGGTAGTGGGCCTGGAGCTGAGATGTGAATGCTTTCCTTAGGAGAAATAGGGGAAATAAAGATATAAGGAGTTTTCATTACAGAGAAAAGGTAGGACTCTTTATACCAGCAATGGCTCTCTGAGCTGGTGGCTGAGTAAAACCACGAGAGACCCCATATGGGAAAAACAGCTCTTGAATGAGTTGAATCGGAACCAAAATCCATGTGACAGTGATGGCGGGTACCAAACAGAAATACTGTCTAACTGGTGATGCTGATCCCTGATCCCCTGGAGAAAAACACCTCCCGAACGCAGGAATAATGTGAGAAGAAGTAGGTTCTTCTTGATATTTACAAGCTAATTTTGCTGGCTCCAAAGAGAGGGAAGCACCCTCAGGGACACTAATGAGTCTCCAGGGACCAAGTCACTGCCAAGGCAGTTTTGCTTCTATGATTATTCCTTGACCTACACTTCAGACCTACTAAGATCTTCGAAGTGATGCTTTGATTATGTCCATTGAATCCTTTGCTTTTCTGCTGCATGGTAGGCAAAAATTGTTCATTTGCAGGATCATCCCAGTGAGGTGGTGTGAGGGGATTTAGTGTGTTACGGCAGGCTCTGTTCAAGTAGCAGCTTGGCTGAGAATGAGACATTCATTACACAAACGAGCAGTGTTCATATTTCCTTTGCAGTGGGACCTGAACCAAATCCTGGCATTGCTGTTCAGACAGTGCCCTGACAATTTCAGTCATTTTAATGTAGTTTTTAAGGTTTAAAGAAGAGAGATTTGATCACTGATCATGTCACATTATGCAGGTTCCTTTTTCACCCTCCCTCAAGACTTTTTTCCACCCTTTAAACTCCAAAATGATTCCGTTGCCTTTAAAGACTCAGGCTTCTTTTTCCAAGAGACACAGCCACATTGTAGCCTCTCTTCTGCAGCCAAACACTAAAATAACCAACACACCCAGCAGCAAAGCGACATCTGCCCTTGAGGACATAAAATACGAATGTGACTACTTTTGAGGACACAAAGAGTTTCTTATCCAGCACATCAAACAGCTGGATTCACCCTATGCTGCTCCATGCAGGGCTGGCTTTAGAGTTGCTCCATATAGCGCAGCTCAGGCAAAACCCTGTTTATTTGGCAGTAGTGGTTCCATCCATCATCCCCAGATAACCCACATCTGACCATAGAAAAGGCATAGTTTAAACATCCAAGGGTTTCCTGTGCTGTGTGTTGCTGTCCTGTTTCCCTGCAACCTTCACCCTTATGCTGGGAGAGTGCTGCTCTCGGGCTGCAGAGACTTTGACTCAGTCTTTTTAAAGCAAAGCTGTGTGTATCTGCGCATATCCTCCATTGCCAGGGACATATTTTCCATCACCAAACATGCCACGGACAGAGTCTTGCTGCTTTCAGGGTTTTGAAAGTTATTTGGAGAAATGCACTGGGAGAGCATTCAGGAAAAATGTGGCTGTGTGTTTATCTTGTCATATTTTCCCTTAGGTCACTGCTGTCAACTGTAATACTGGGCTACATGGCTGTAGTGTAGTCATTTTTATGTTGTTTTGTACAAATAAATATAACGCATGTGTTTGCACTCTCTGGTTCCAGACCACAGTGCACAAGATGAGCACAAGAGTGGGATGAGGCAGGGTCAATCCAATGCCATCCCTGAAATTAAGGGAAACAAATGTGTAAGAACATGATGAGCATGAAAGCAGGATCAGTCCCCATTGACTGTTATTGATCATCACTGATCCATCCAGCAGTGATGGTCCAGAATATCATAGAATCCCAGACCGGTTTGTGTTGGAAGGGACCTTAAAGCTCATCCAGTTCCAACCCCCTGCCACAGGCAGGGACACCTTCTACTAGAGCAGGTTGCTCCAAGCCCTGTCCAACCTGGCCTTGAACACTGCCAGGGACAAAGCAATTCATGGGGATCTGCAGTATGATAAGCTATTGGTGTTGAGGGGGTTTTATCCACATTAAGCACTGGAGAGAATAAATCAGGAGAGCTGAGAGAGCTCAGAACAGAGGGCAGGTTTCTTTTAGCATGCACTGAAGAGGTGCTTTTATTGCCTTCAAGAAATGTGGTGAGCATTGGGGTGAGGAGCTTCATCCTGCATCCGCAAGCAGAGCAGCATCACCTTAGTGGGGACAGAGGGAACAGTGAGTGCTCCTGACCCATGGCCAGACCTGGTCAATAAATCTGCCTGGTGCAGCACCAGCCCTGGAGGAGAAGCCAGCAAACTCCCTGCTCTGAAAGCTTAATATCAGCCAGTATCTCCCATCCAAACACTAGGCAAGATTTCCCCACTTGGGCCTGCCTGCTTTGATCCCTCAACCCCAGTCTCCCTTTCATAAAACAAGAGAAAACTAAATATTAAGAAAATGGCCCTTTGCGTTTGCATGAGAGCAATATTTCTACCTTTTATGAGCAGGGTGGCAGTTTTCACAGAGAAATAACTCTGGACAGAGTTATTAAAAGATTAAAAAACACACCCAGAAAGGGATAAAAAAAAAAGACATCCAGGCTGAAAAAACAAATATCCTTACCAGAACTTGGGCGTTTCTCATAACATCTTGCTTATGTTATGAAGTCTTTTTTAAAGGATGAGGTAGACTCAATTACTTAGCTTGAATTCATATGACCTGCTGATAAACCAGCTGAAAAGTCTCCTGCCATAGGGCTGTGTAGCACTGCAAGAATCTCTGCAGCTCTGTAATCTGGGTTCCTGTACTGATGGGAGAGGCATTGCTTCGCTTGTGTTCTCAATGGGCTTGTGCCTTGTTCTCGTGACAGCTCATAATTCACCCTCCGTGTGGGTGTGAGCGTGTGTTACCTGTGGCACGGCAGGTCCTGGGGCTCATGATTCCCGGTGGTGCTGCGTCACGGCCCCAGATAGCGCTTGCAAAGGGCAGGTGATCACCTTGTCCTGGAAAGAGAAGGTGATGAGGGTAAAAGTGGTTCTATTGGAATCTGGCTGAAAAAGTGAGATTTTGGGGCAGTGAATCTGAAAACCATGAGAATTAAAATAAATAAATAAATAAAAATCTTTAAAGCTACAGAAGAGCTGTGATTTCAAGTAAATCTCAGTGGAAACTTCCAGTATCTGCAGGGGGCCTATAAGGATGCTGGAGAGACACTCCTCATCAGGGACTGGAGTGATAGCACTAGGGGTGATGGGTTCAAACGTAAACAGGGGAGATTTTGGTTAGATAAAAGGAAGAAGTTCTTCCCTGTGAGGATGCTGAGGTGCTGGCACAGGGTGTCCAGAGAAGCTGTGGCTGCCCCATCCCTGGCAGTGTTCAAGGCCAGGTTGGACACAGGGGCTTGGAGCAACCTGCCTTAGTGGAAGGTGCCCCTGCCCGTGACAGGGGCATGGGACTAAATGTTCTTTAAGGTCCCTTCCAACCCAAACCATTCTATGGTTCTATGTAACTGAGAATCTGCAAAAGGATGAAGGATTTTTGATGACCCATGTTTGGGCTGGTGCAAATTTGCTGTGCTAAGACCTTCTGTAAACAACATCAATACCAACATGCTGCACCAGTGCTGGCTTCGTCTTGCTTCTGTAGGATGAGAGAAATGCTTCTTTTTAGAGGAAGAAGTGAACAACATCAAAGAGGGAAAGCAGATGTATTTATACAGTTACTAACGATTGCCTGAGCCTGCAGATGCTAGGCATGTCTCAAATACCTTTACTGTTTCTTTTTCTTCCTTTTCATATAAGTCATGGAGCCTCGTGGAGATGAAGTCACTCTCAGAGGTGACTTCAGGACAGGAAATCACCTCAAAGCTCTGCTGGACTTTTGCCTTATGTCTGCAGCAGGTGTTTCACAGCACTGTTTACTTTATACATACTTCTCATCTCTTGAGATACCCACGAGCAAAACAAATCATGATTTTTTACTTTCTCTCCTTCAGTCATTAAAATCATACCTATTCCTTATAGCAGGAGCGCTGCAGCTCGGGTCCAAATATGGATTTAGAGGAAACTCAATATCCTCGCTCTAAAATAAACCAAACAACCCTCCCCTCCTCCCCCGTAATTACAGTTTGACATGATGACTGAGTGGTATTTATTCATTTCAGTGCTCGGAGCTGAGGTCACCCTGGAGTCGGGGTCCGGGAAATCTCTGAGTCACGTGGAGATGCAGAGCCAGGAAATGTCAGCTGAAGAGAAAGAAGCAAATATTAAAGTGAAACGTGTTGGGAGCTGGTGGCAGCTTCCTGAGTGGAGCTGGGAGAAGCTGGTCAGTGCTAAGAGTGAATGTTAAATGCCAGAATTCAGCTTGGTTAACAGATTAAGGCAGGATGCCTTCCTTTTGCAGTTGCCTAAGGATGTAAAGGAGGAGGGAGATGACAGGCTCAGATATGACCCACACTTCTGGAATGTAAACTGTCTTCTTTTTCACAGCTCCAGCTAATTGAAAAAGCAATCACTGCCTCTGCAGGGGGATGGGGAGGAGCATGACCCATTTCCATCTCTGTGAATTTCCTACCAGATGCAATATATGGATTAGCATTGGATGGTGCTGAGGGCTTTGACATGCCAGTGATTTCTGAGGCTCAGGACTTGGGCTGAGAGGGTGCTTTTGGCATGAAGCACAGATTCAGGTGGGCAGAAGCTCTCCGTGCATCTTGCCTGTGTTCAGCAAATGATTGCAGATGAAAAAACGTTTTTAAAAGCAAGGATTCTGTTATCTTTTAGTAATCACTAATATTCATGCAGTTTTTACTTTTTCTTCCTCATTTTTACTCACTTTATTGGTGGGAGGATTTTCATCACTGCATAAGTAAAAGAAAAGGGGAAATCTTAGAGGGAGGAAGAGAAACCAAAGACCCATGAGGCCCTGCTGCTCTGCATTGAGTATAAATTCAGGCTGAGCTGAATTTATACTCAATGTTCCAGGTGACTTGGTGGGTTGTCTGAAGCCTCAAGGGGCTAAGGCAGACCATGACTTCTGAACAAGTAAAACCCCCCAAAAACTAAACCAGACCAAAAACAAAACCTCAAGTTCTTGTGTTTGTTTTGCTTTTAAATTTTCTCCTATTTGAAATTACAGATTTTCCTCATGACATCATCTTAGTTACCGTGATGCAGGGCTTTGTATAGACAAGCAGAGGACCAGGTAAACAGAGAGGATCTGCATCGTTGAAGAGTCAGTCTGATGATTTCAATTGAAGCTGGCATGTTTTTGTCTGATCTGCTGAAGACATTCAAGTTTCACTTCGTTGTGGGAACTTTGCCTGTGGTCTGAGTTTGCTGTCACTTGCAACATCACGTATTTTTGACACGAAGCTTTTGCTTGCCTGTGCTGACACATAGCAAAGTTTAATGTGGTTTTCGTTCTTGGCTGAGGGTGTGAGTGTTGGAGGAGTCCAGGACTTTGTTTTTGACACTAGCTGTGCAGGGGAAAGGATACATTTTACTTTCCTCTCTCTTCTAAGAGGCAGCACGTTGCAGCCTGCAGCAAGGAGGAAGCTGCTGTTTCAAGCTTCCTTTCAGGTGCGTCCTTTTACAGTGACTCATTTTGTATTAATCTTTGCCACATGATTTGTCTTTTTTTCCTCTCTTTGGTCTGAAATAAAGAACTCTTTGCCCTGGGAAAACATCTTTTGCCCCTTTGGGATGTGTGTGTGAAACATTAAGAGGTGTGGAGGAGTGTGGACAAATTTAAGATGAATTTCCCAATGAGATGGTGGTCCTGTGCCAAAACATTTTTTCTCCAGTTTCCCAAAGTCATAGAGAGAAGTTATTCTTAAACTCCAACCTCTCAGAAACCTCAAACTTAATGCTGTGGTTTGGTGAAATATCTTGATTGCACTTGTCTTAGGCTGAACTTTCTGGTGGGTAGAGTACAACTTGATCGAGATGCTCAGCGATGGCATCTTTCCTATTGTAATTATTAGTGCCATTCTATAGAGCCCAAAGGCAAGCAGTTACTTCTGAAGTCAGGAATGGCCTTGAGAAAGACACAGTGCCCATGCCAAAGACCCTGAGACCACATCCTTCGGGGCATATAGGCCCTGGTGATGCTGTTAGCACGTGCTCTTCACAGCAAAGAGGTCATGCTGAGGAGAATGGTGCTCCGTCCTCTCTCGTTCTTGGCTTCCGACCCCACCAGCACTTCTTGAAATTAGGGGTTTATGGGTGAAGTCACCAAACTCTCTTTGCCTTCCAGAAACAGAGGTGCCCTGACTGTTTTAGCAGTGCAGGGCTTGGAGAAATAGGAGATCTTCACCTTGAGAGCTACAGACTTACCTCTGTCCTCTCCTCCCCTTCTAATTGGAGAAAGCACATCCTGGTAGACTCAGGCTGTGGGACCTTTTCTGACATCCTTAGTGAAGCTGTGGGACATGATCTCCATTGCAAAACCTGCCCAAGAAGCTGAGGAAATGTTTGGTGAATGTGCTGTAGCTCCACAGATCCACAGTTACCCTGAGTGAGTGGTGCCTAAAGCATTCATTAGATCCTTATTTCCAGTTAGCATGGTTATGCCTAAGCTGCATGTCACTTAGACTGAAGACATGGTCAATACTGCAAATGCAAAAACCAGAGACACAGAAAGACTTGGCAATGAATTGCAGGATTACAAAATGCAGATACTGGGAGTTTGGTTCATTCACTTCTTGGTACCTTCTGTGACCACTGCTAGTCACAGGACTGGGGGCTTTGTGGAACAAGGACCACTTCACTGTTTGACATCCCACTGGACAAGTTAAGAAAAAAACCTCATCCCGGAGCATTCAAATCCCAAGGGCAAAAGGCAAAGGTGCACCCAAAGACGAACTCAAAAGCCTAGATGTAAAAGGGTTTAAGCAGTTTGCAACTGCAGTCACTGTTATCAGATCATGCTGTTCTCTTTTCTGCTGCCCTTCCTCCTACCTCATGTGGCTCCTTCTCCAGTTGACTCCTACAGCTGCTCGGTCTAGACAACCTGCCCTTCTACGTGGTCCAAAGTGAGCAGATACAGCTGCATCTGACATGTGCTGCATCTCACGTGCCTTTCTGTTCAGCCTCGTGTATTTGCACTTTTGTATCATAGGTCCTTGCCTTTTGTCCTTGTTTTACTTCTTTGAACTGCTTCTGACCTCTGATGAGGTCTTATCTCTGACTCATGCCAGCTTCTGATTCACTCTGGGAAAGTCTGTTTCTGTAACGGCTGCCTCTGGATAAGGCAGTGAAGGTTGGTGTCGTATCTTGTAAGGACATATGGAAATAAAAACTTTGGATAAAATAGGGAGAATTTAGGTGCTTGCAATTTCCTTTTCTTTGGGCTAACTCTGAAGAAATCTTTGTCTCATTCTCTTCAATTCATCATATTTGATATAATGAAAGTGATTGACTTGAAATCACTACCAAAGGGCTTTGTTCCCCAAAAAGCTGGGATCAAAGGCTTTTGTAGGGTAATTCCTCCAAGACTCAGATTAATGCTATTTACTAGATGGTTAACGATTAAAGGCCAAGTTTAGCATTAAGCTCCCTGTTTCATTAATGCCGCATGACTTCAGGCTGCTCCAATGCCTTGGCCACCCTGCAATCCCAGTCTTATCTTTCACTGCTGTAGCCCATGGGAGATAGTAGAAGCATTTCTGTCTAGGAGAGAGTCAAAACATGTGGCACACCATGTGTTGCTATGTGGTGGGAAGGTGAAACCAGGACTTGACTGATCACAGCTGGTCATCTGAACATCTAGAAGGATCAGTCACCAGTAAGGGACTTACCAGTGTTTTTATTTAGCCCACAGGACATGCGTATACTTCACCATGTGATATTAAAGGTAAAATCACCACCCATACAATTGTGCTCTATGTAAAAACAGATTAAAACCAAAGCACCACCAGGTCTTCAGGCCTTCAAGTGGTGGTACATCATGCACTGATCTTCTGCACTGACTCCAACTTAATTCTGTTGAACTCTTCCCCCTTGTTTGTTTCTATTATGGATGTGTTAGCTACCCAACTCCAGTGCCTGTTTGAAGGAGGTGTTTAGGTGAAGATATGTTAGGCAGGGAACAGAGTCCCGAGGGAGGATTTAGGTTGAGGATGGAGGTATGCAGTAGCTTTATTACTGAAGCAAAGGCTATATGAATGGGAAAGGGTCAGAAATGAGAGCAGATATGGAAGGGAAGGATGAGAAACGTAAACTTGATGCAGAAGGTAAGTGGGAGCCAAAGAGTCAAAAGAAAATGGGTACTATCTGCTGTGTTTTGGGTGAAGAAGTATGGGGGAGCAGGCAGGAAGAGCAGTGGGGCTCACATTATTTTTGTTCTGGTGTGTAGGACTTGTGTCTGCTATAAAGTTATTTATATGGTTTAGGTTATCTATAGACCTCCCTTTCCATACATAGTGTTGCTGTCCTCCTGTGAGTCTGATGTCTGAGCTCCGAAATACCCATAGGAGATCTAGAGCAGCTTTCAGCTGCCTACATGTAAAAGCCTGAGATACCTCAGTCATTATGATATGTCTGGTCTTCAGTAGCAAGGTGGGGGTTGGTCTCCTCTCCCAGGTAACAAGTAATAGGATGAAAGGAAACAGCCTCAGGTTGTTCCAGGGGAGGCTTCTTTCCCAAAGGGTGCTCAGGCATTGGAAGAGGCTGACACATAAGGACATAGGTAAGGACAGTGGTAGAGTCACCGTCCCTGAAGGTATTTAAAAGACATGTAGACATGGCTCTTAGTTACATGGTTTAGTGGTGGACTTGACAGTACTAGGTTAATGGTTGGACTTGATGACCTTAAAGGTCTTTTCCTACCTAAACCATTCTATGATTTTATGATTCAAAGATTCTGTGTCCTCTGTGGTATTGCATCATATCTGTCAGTTTGGGCAAAATGTCTTGGATACCTTTGGGCATTGCAATTATTTCTATAGCCAAATGTTTAAGCAACTCTATCCTGTCCTTAGTATATTCAATGGCATCCAGAAAACTAATTCCATTCCTAAGTACCTAGGGCCACTTGAGCTGTACCCTGTGTGGCTTCCCCCTTTTTTCAGCTGCTCCTGGCCTCCCACACTTGCTGTGTCACATCTGCAAGCCCTTTGTAGATGATTCAGCCACCCAAGGGTGCCTCAAACGGTGCTAGATGTGTGTATGCTATTGAAACAACCAACTGAATCCAGTTCCTGAATTTGGTCCCAGCCAACTCTGCAAGGCAGAGAGGACCATAGGTGGGTTGTGTGTGCTTGGAAGAGCTTGTTAGTGGGATTTTGATGGAGGGAGACTTGAGGCAGCAAGGGAATGTAACTATTACAGCAGAAATGAAGGGCAGGAGGAGAGTTCTGTGGCAGTAAAGCAAGTTGGTCTCTGCACTTGTCTGTGGTTCCTTCCTCGTTAGAATTGTTTCCTGTTTCAAGCACTGGTGCTGGTAGCTCTATGGACCATGCAGACAACAGGGCAGTTTGGGCACACATTTTATGTTGCAATTATAAGCTTCCTTCCTACTAGTCTAAGAAAAAGTCAAAGGAGGACACAGTGCAGAAAACACCATCAATGTATGGACACCTTCTTCCCTTATCAAGAGACATCCTCACTGTTTAACAGTTCTGGAAAGCTTTGGAGGGCTGCACTAAAGTGTAAGCTATAAATGTGATACTTAGAGACAGATATGTTATGCAGTGGCTATCATTTGAAGGCTGTGAAATGAGGTCTGCTGGGCAGAAAAGTTGAAATCTCAGGCTTGAAGGACACAGAAATGTGAAGCAGAGATGAGTCTGGGTAAGTTTATAACTTGCAACTCTTCCTGTTGGGATTTGGGCTTTCCCATCGCTGAGCGGCATTATGCAGAGTCAAAATTAAATGAATATCATACCTCTTTGAGAACATGCAGGTGAAGATGTCAGCACAGCTTGTGGGATTTGCTCCTGGCAAGGCTTTCTGCCTTACTTTTGCACCTACCAATTTCAGCTGAATTGCCCAAAGATGTTTAGGGTTGGAGGTGGCAATCGTGTCACCCCACTTAGAATCCCAGACTGGTTTGGGTTGGAAGGGACCTTAAAGCTCCTCCAGTTCCAACCCCCTGCCACGGGCAGGGACACCTTCCACTAGAGCAGGTTGCTCCAAGCCCTTGTGTCCAACCTGGCCTTGAACACTGCCAGGGATGGGGCAGCCACAGCTTCTCTGGGCACCCTGTGCCAGCGCCTCAGCACCCTCACAGGGAAGAGCTTCTGCCTCAGAGCTCATCTCAATCTCCCCTCTGGCAGGTTAAAGCCATTCCCCCTTGTTCTGGCCCTACAGGCCCTTGTCCAAAGCCCCTCTCCAGGTTTCCTGGAGCCCCTTTAGGCACTGGAGCTGCTCTAAGGTCTCCCCTTCAGGAGCCTTCTCTTCTCCAGGCTGAACCACCCCAGCTCTCTCAGCCTGTCTTCAGGACCTTGATTCATGTGCCCAAACTTGCCTCAAGTACCAGACATCCACATGGAGCTGGCATATATGACCACAATCTACAACACAACAAAGCTGCCTTTGTGATTGGCAGTTGGACCATTTGACAGTGGGTACCCTCTTCTTCAAGAGATTTCCATATTGGAAGGGTGGTAGAATGCAAATCTAAGGGCTGGATCCACAGAGATAATGAGGTATGTGACCTCCATTAGAACTCAGCTACCCACAGGCCTTTATGGAGGTTGTATCTGACTCATCTTCACCCAGGGAGAAATGGCTGCTCTGGCTAAAGCTGAGAGACAGAAAATGACTATGAAGCTGTGCTGAAGGCCCTAGAGGTGGCTAGCAGATTAGGAATGCAGTGTGAAAAGGCAACCTCTGCTCTGAAATGCTGTGCATGGGGCTTGAACATCAGCTTTGAAGTATGAGGATCCTGACCTCTCTCTAAGCACCCCATGAATTAAAAAAGAAAAAAAAAGAAAGCAAGCTACAGCTGTAATTTAATAAAATAAAGCTCCTTTTCCCCCTCTTTTTTCCCTCCTAGCTAAATTTCTTTCCTTATTCATCCCAGTTTTCCCAGCCTTTTCAATGCAGCAGCCGAGAGTCATTTTTATATTGACCTGTTTCCACCGACAGTACCTTGCTTCCTGTAAAATCACAGCACATTTCCTTTGTGTTCAGACTCATAGACAATTACATTTACCTCTTCACTGCCCTTCAATAGCAGGCAGCTTCTAATGGATTTTAGTATGAGGACCATACCCCCTTACCCACTAATTGAAATTCAGTGCACAGAGTCACATCAGTGCAGTGGAATGGTGGAGAATATCAATGCACAAAGCCAGCAAGGGGAATGGGCAGAGAGAACTTCCACATTTTCAGAGCCTTGCAGCAAATGCAACTGGGACTTTCTTGTGCATCAAAGCAGTTTAATGAGGTCATGTGCTCCAAACTTTCTTCTGAGGGTCCGAAAATGTTCATGAGATGGACATCTTCACTAGTTTCGAGAGGGAGGGTGAGCTTAGAGGCTTAGATAAGTTGAATGTTGGAAACGTCACTATTTTAGTTTAGGTTAGTGGTGATCTTGGCAGTTCTGGGGTAATGGTTGGACTTGATGATCTTAGAGGTCTTTTCCAACCTGGTTGATTCTATGATTCAACCTATGGGAAAAAGGGCAGCCTTCAGCCAGCAGCTGGGCTCCACCAGTTCCTATGCTGGATCTGAGGATCATATGCTAGGATGCACAATTTCATCTCATGGTTAGAGGCCTGGATTGATGGTCAAGAGAACTGGGCTTTCTTCCCAGCTATGCCTTCTGGATGACCACAGGCATCTCAGCTCACCTCGCTGTGCCACGCTTTCCTCACCCGTGAAATAGTTCATTTTTATTTGAAGGGTCACTTGGGATCTTGCTGAAAAACAGTCACAAGAACAGATGAGCTCATTTATTTTACATTATTTTTTTAATAGCAAGACTCAATGTAAGACAGAAGATGAAATATTTTTAAGACCCATCAGGGAAGGGTGCACTGAATGGCTGGGATTTAGCTAGGGACATGTTTTGGTTTCCCAACAGAGGTGCCCAATGCCATGCATAAGGTCCTACAGTACCTCCAAACCTCTAGCTGCCCCTCCAAAAGGGGAATAAGTTTCATGAAGGTCTTATGTCTTATCTTTTTATGCTGCTTAGAGGTTTCAGGTAAGCCAGAGCATATCAATTTGCTCTAGGCACCTCCAAGTGGGCCCTTTGGCAGAAACCTAGGTCTCCATTGATTGTAACAGGAGGTTGGATGTCCACCTCCCACCACAGAGAGACACCTGCACATAGAGCAGGATCTGTTGCTTAAACAGAAGTGTCTGTTGTCAGTTGAGATGTTCCCACATGGGAAGGGTAGTCGTCTGTCATCAGAGGAACATGAGAGATCCATGCCCTTGGGGAGCACCAGCCGAAGACCTGTGGAGTGAAAAAAAGGACACATGATGCTTATGTTTAGTCAATTGAGTCCTGTCTCTGTGTTATTTTAGGCAGCCAGGGTCTCCCATCCACCCTGATACTTGGGTGGTCTAGAAAAGAGATGTCTATTATAAAAACATGTCTAAAAGCACAAACTGGCCTGCCATTTAGGGGCTGTGATTGGCATGGACTCAAGCCTCCTTTATATTATGGGCAACCATTAGAAGACCAGACCAACCAGATGGCCTTAGCGGATCTTGCCTTGAAAGGTTAAGAGATGGGTTCACCTGGGTCAGGTAGCCCAGGCACTGGCTTCTGTAACCAAACCCTCCTGCTACCAAGCTCCAGTTTAGAAGAAACTAGGTATTCGCTCTTCTGAACTGGGAAGACTGAGTTTAGGGAGATCATCTTCTAGGTTTTGGGGCAAGTTGCTTCATCTCACTGTGCCGCAGAAGAAGATGGCAATACCTTATTCTTTCTAGCTCATGTCTACTAGGAGATAAGACTCCTTGGTAAGAGGAGTTATGTCTCAGATAGATGATTTGGGATGCACTTAACATATCTTTCTTGCATACCCCAAAGTCAACTGTGCTTGTACACACAGGACAACCTTGCTGTACTGAAAAGGAATATATTCTAACAACAGCTTTGTTTATTTTTGCTCAGGGAGAAGGGACTGTCTCCTGCAATATTTGCAGACAGCCCTTGCTAAAAGGAGATCTGATCTCAGGCACAGTCTCCAACCAGAACTATAATTCCAGTGGTGATAACAATAATAAACATGGCACTAACCATGCCCAAATATAGCACTTGGCACTATTTTTCCTGTTCAAATATCAGTTCCTGTGACTGTCATTCTTTGCACGCTTCCAAACGCTGGCATTTGGAAATGGCAGCCGCTTCCAACAACGCCTTTCGCACAGAAGAGATTATTTCCAAGAGGCTGCACTGCAAACTGTGATGCTGCACTTTGTCCCCCAAGGTAGAGATGGGGACAGCATGTGACTCACGCCTCTCGTATGATCCTGAAAAGGAATGCATCATTGGTGCAGGCTTCAGCTGTGCACGTGAATTTCAGCTTATATTTTCCCCTTTTGTACAAAAAGAAATCCACTCCCATGAGTTCCTCTTTTGGATTTAGATGCTCTCCAATGATCTGCTTTCCTCATCTTGCTTGCAGTCCTTTTCTTCAAACTTGCTCCATCTCTTGCACCCACCAGGACTGGAACCAGCCTCCAAAAGTCGTAGAACCATAGAATGGTTTGGGCTGGAAAGGACCTTAAGATCATCCAGTTCCAACTCCCTGCCATGGGCAGGGACACCTCACACTAGACCATGTTACTCAAGGCTCTGTCCAACCTGGCCTTGTCAAATTGCATTTCTCATGAAAGATGTGGCTTGTTCAGCTCCCAGAAGGTACCAAGGCTGCTGGATGTGGAGCTGCATTACAACCAGTTGAAACAAGAACTGTGGGCCCAGGGGAATGCTGTTGTTTTCCTTCCAAATAAGTCAAAACCAGACTGAAATATTAGCATTTCCAGAATAACTATCCCTTCCCTAACACATGTCTCTGGAAAGACCTTGTTTTGGTGTTTCTCATCCAAAGGAAATATTATCAAATTCCTGAATTTAATAAATTTTCTGTTTGTTCGGGGTTTTATGGTTGGATTTTTATTTTTGGTTGGTTTTGGTTTTTTTTTTTTTGGGTGGGATATTTTTCCATTACAATCAATCTGAATCTTTCTGAGCTGTCAGAAACCATCTGTGTTTGGGTTTAACTGTATAAGGTTCCAATCTACCCCTAGCCAGGAACTGCACTCGCTTCTCTCGCTGGATGAACAGGGACATGGTGGGAATCAAGGTCTAGGGTGTACTATGGAAAATGTTGTCCATACTGGACAGTTGCCTCAAAGCTGAAGTAAAAAGGTCCAAGACACTGGAAAGGACTTTAATGAAGTCCCTCTGTAATCATAGAATCATAGAATGGTTTGGGTTGGAAAGGACCTTAAGATCATCTGGTTCCAACCCCCCTATAACAAAAACAGGCAGAGCATGAGGTCAGCATGACCCCAGCAAAATGCTTCCTTTCTGCTGAACAAAACAAAACAAATGGATCCAAGTGAATTTAAACAGAAATGAAGTTGTTTGTTTTCATTTTTCCCAAGGGAAGAAAAGCAAAACTGTGTGTATGTGTGGGCATTCAAATTCATAGGCAAATGATAGAAACCTTCAGTTACACAGAAACTGTGTTTTCCATGAGCCTGGTGCACAGGAATGAGTAGACAATCCCTAAGCTCGTGGAGTGATGGGATTGCTCAGACATGCTCGATTTCATGAGCATTCAAGAGAAATTTATGAAAATTGCAGATAAATTTCAGGAAAGCCTCTTTATGCAGCAAGAAGAATAGATTTTCAGCTTCACTCGCAAGCTGGAAGGCAATAAGGAGAAATAAAGCAGCATCAACAATCTTCTAGATGGATGGGAATGTGGCGGGGCTAAGAACAGCAGTAAAGAGGGAGAGTCTAAGAGAAGAGGTTGAAGGAAGAAATGGCATGGAATGAACCCAAAGGCAACACTTCTTTCCCTAAATTGGCTCAGGTAAGGTTTACAAGAGAGATGAAGAGGAGTGGACAATGCTAAGGATGCTTTCAGCTCTTCTTTCACACCATGCTGTGACTGTCTGATGTAGTTCACGCTGACAGCATGGTGTGGTCACACAAACCCTGCAGATACTTGCACAGCCCTCTGACAAACCTGGAAGGGTTTTTTTAACAGTGCAGCAACAACCCTCTTCATCCCTTTGGTAACCAGCACCATCCAACCCTGCCCAGATGTGCTCAGCAGATGTTTGTTAGGAAACATCCCACAGGGATTTAGGCCTGGGCACACTTCTATTGAGGGAAGCTCACATCTTAGGCTAGATCCATAGACCGCATACCCAAGACTGACCCAAGACAGGAGCTGCCTTGGCCAGACTCAAAGAAACACCAAGAAGAAGTTGTGCCTGGAAAAGCCCTCCTGCAGTCTGGAATCAGCCACTGTGGGCTGGATGGAGGTGATTCATATCTTCCCAGGAGTCACAGCCATGAATTCCCCTTGGTGTTATGACACTGGAGTACCTTGACTTGCTATGAGGTAAAAGGAAAGATTAATACTTTATCAGCCACATTCAATACACTTGTGACTGCCAGCATTTATAGTGTCCCTTATCAATCTGAGCGTTTCCCAGTGCCTAAAGCCAATAGGCACAATTCAGCGATTACAATAAACCCCATCTCTCACTTAGATGAAGGAAAGGCAAAGGTTTCTTTTTTATTGCCATAACTGATATCCTGGATGACGGGTGGAATGGGTCAGGCTCTTTGCACATCAGCACTGAATTAAGACATCAATTCACAGATAAAAGTGGAAAGTGTAGCCTTTCCAAACACCCTTTGGAGCACTGTTTTCAAACAATCACAGACAGCTTTGCAGGTCAGAGAAGAACATCATGATAATCTAATCTGGCCTTTATGCCTATCAGAAGTGAAGTCATTTCACCCTGTATTTTCAGTACCGCAGCAAGGTCTTTGGGTCAGCTCTCTTTGGGGTTGCAGTTGAACCTGTGCCCTAGAAACGGAAAGCTCTTCTCTCTTCCCAGGCATGGAGGGATCAGGAAAGTGATTTGAAGGCTTTTCATATACTCTGACCTGGTACGTTCCCCTTCCCAGGAGGTGAGAAGGCATTCTGGACTATAAAAACAGCTTTGAAAAGGGAATTAGAGAGACAGAGGTTTGCTTTTCATTCTCTTGTAATCCCACTGCGTCCAAGCGTTCATGTCGCTACCCAAGACAAGGATCTCCACTGAAAAGCCAGTGCTGACCATGGTTGCGCTCACAAGGGAAGGCTGTTTCCTTCCATGCTGTCCTTGCTGAGGGAGGCCAAGGGATGGCGGGAAAGTGGCTGGAGGCAAGGGCAGATTGGATCTGCCTTCTAAAATCCATGGAGCATTGGGAATCCATCAGAGCAGTGCTTGAAACCCAGCCATCCTGCTCCCAGCTCCTTCCTTCCAGCCATCCAGTGCTCCCAGTGAACACTTGACCCTCCTACAATGCCCAGGAAACCACATTCTGGGAAATGATGTATGAAACTGTAGGGACAGCACTTATGTGACTTGTCTTCCTTAGACGATGGTGTTTAGGCAGCTGAACTGCACTCTCAATGTTTACTGCTCAGATGACATCTCCGATCTAACCACTGACAATTCCCCTCTTAATCCCTGGAAAACACCAGGCACTTGGAAGTGTGATTTGTTTGCCCTATTTAGGTTAAATAACCCACAATCTGGACACAGCTGTTTCTCTGCATTGACAATGGAAACAACTAGCTCAGATGCTGGTTAAAGCTGTCTGTGTTTGATCTGCTGAGTCCCATCCCTACACCTTAAATCAAGCCAGATGTTTTCCTCCGATGTGGTCCAGCTCAAGCAGGACAGCAGCGCTGAGTCACTAGACAGTCGAGATGACCCTCCCTTGGGCTCCAACCCTTGCATCTGTGAATAATCACTGCTGAGCAGCAAAACCATGCTCTTAATGAGATTCAGAGCAGTTTGCTTGTCTCAGATCTCAAAGGCCAACTGTCGCAGCACATTACATCCAGCCTGAGCTGAAGTTAGACTTGATAGTTGTGGAGCTGAGTGATACATACCAGTGGTGGCAAGATCCCCTGCTATGTCAGAGGGTAATATGTAAATCATAGTCATAGAATCATAGTATCACAGAGTGGTTTGTGTTGGAAGGGACTTTAAAGATCATCTATTTCCAACCCCCTCCCATGGGCAGGGACACCTTCCACTAGAGCAGGTTGCTCCAAGCCCCTGTGTCCAACCTGGCCTTGAACACTGCCAGGGATGGGGCAGCCACAGCTTCTCTGGGCACCCTGTGCCAGCGCCTCAGCACCCTCACAGGGAAGAGCTTCTGCCTGAGATCTCATCTCAATCTCCCCTGTTTAAGTTTGAACCTATTACCCCTTGTCCTATCACTACAGTCCCTGATGAACATGTATAAATATGTATACATGTACATATTTATACATGGAAGGGGGGAAAATACCAAATTCTAAGATTTTTACTTCTTTTTTGTGTGTGTGTGTATATGTGGTTGTTTTATTCCTGCTGTCAGCTTTTCTACATGAGGAAATTCTTCCAAAGAGCCTCTTCTTGTCTGTATGTGCTGTGGGGTGTTTGATGATGCTGGCTGTGTCCATAACTATGCTGAGCACAGGCTCCACCAAAGGCTGCTGGATTTATCAGCCTCTTGCATGACATCCTAGATCTGACAGTACGTGATGTTATATACTTCAGCGTAAGATCAAGCAAAAACCTGTCATCTCCTTCCCTCACTTATTCTTTTCTACCCCCTTTCCCTGGCCACTCCAGAAGGGTTCAGGTCCCACACACTGCTACGGATGTGACTCTGTACAAGCAAATCAACTATGTTGCCTTTCATTCCTCCAGTAAAATACAACATTTTAAATGACCCTATCTATCTCAAAACTTGTTTATCACCACTGCAGGCATGTTTCCAGTTACCACAGGCTGTGATTCCCACAGCCCTGCTTTGTTGTATTGTGTTGGTTTTATTTATTCATCCTTTCACAAAAATCTTATGAGGTGGGAATGGTTGTTCCTCTGCATATGAAACCAGTGTCGGGAGGAACAAAATCTGAAAGCTCCAGAGGTATTCAGGTGAATGGCTTCCCTGGATTTTAGCAAGGAAAACTGGAAGCTCTTCCAGGAAATGCTGGATGACTGGTTTTCTGACACTCAAAGAAATCTCCGTTAGAGTAAGATATGGAGCTGTTACAATGACAGGAGCGGCTGCTAAAGCTCTGCTTTACATTAAGTTTTAACCTTCACTTTCAGAGGCTGCTGAGGAAATACATTTTCAGTTGAAAAACAGGCGGTTGCTCTCTGAGACAGACTTCCCCTTTGGGGCTGCCAAATCTCAATGCAGCTCTCAGCACTGTCCTCACTTAACCTCTCCCAGAGCCAAAAAATATCCAAATAACTGGCTGCTTCATGCCCATTAGTTTTGCTAACACACATCAGGCAGATTAGTTCCAGTGAACTTAAACAAAACCCTCCTGTGGCTCTCAGACAGCTGGTTAAGTAAGTAAGTCCTACAGTTTACTGGAAAGAAAGTGGGAAAGGTAAATAAGACAACCCAAAAGTTCTCTCCAAGTGTGTGAGTGCAACTCCGCAGTGTGGAGGTCCCACAATCAGGAGGACCTTGTTGCCCTTAAAGAGCATATCCCAGCAGTGCGTTCTCACCATGCTGACCTTGCCTGTGCCAAGATGTCCCAGGACACATCTGTGCTATGCCCCAGAGCTCTCTCTTGAGTGTTTTAGCCAAACACTGGTGAATTAGCACATCACGGGAAGCCTTTTCTTCTCATCATATTAAGGATGGTGAGGGAAGGAGCTATAGATTTACACCTGATGTAAGGTGGTTCCTTCTGGAGAAGAGCAGGCCAGGCTCTTCCAAGGCATTTTAACAGCAATCCTAACTACCTCCAGGGGCACAGAGTCATAGAATCATAGAATGGTTTGGGTAGAGTATGAAAGGCAGCTTGTCCCCACACTGCGACCCCAGTATCAGGCAGAAACAAGTTGGCTCCTTGATTTCAAGTGCACTACTTGCTGACATGCTTCTTCACATCCCTTCATCCTAAAATAAAGGATAAGAGGATGAATTGCCTCTGAAGCACTTTGCAATCTGCTGGCGAATAGGGCTGTACATAAGCTAAGTCTTCTTATCATTGCCATTATCAACATTAATACATGTGCGATCATGACGTGAGGTTTTCAGAAAATGACTTATCAGCACATGGCATCTCTTTGGTAGATGCAAATGCTAAAAACCAGTTTTGTTGTACGTACATGTTGCATAGGGATTGGGAAGATAGATGCAGGAATCACCCAAAGGCTTATAGGCAAGTGCTAGGCAAATCCCAGATCCCAGTTAGCCCTCACCTGCTTGGTATAAAGAAATAAAACCTCCTGAAAAACACATGGAGGTGCATGGATACATCCACATATATATATACACACACACGACACTCATGTGTCGTATACATGTATATATATAAGGTATCTGAAAGTGAAAGATATATATATATGATAATGCATAGGTAAATATGGTAATATATTTAACTTTTCATCTATCTGTAAGGTCAGATTCATCTTTTAAACCCTGGTGCAGTAGATTTAGCTTTAATGCACTGAATGCTTAATGTAACTTGCATTTTGTGTAGGGGCCTCCTGCAGATGTCTGGTGTGACCCCAGGCAGAATCCAGCACACACATCTCATCAAATATCTTTTTAAGGAAGAAGAGGCACTGTGCTGAAATTTAAAATGAGGACCTGCCACTGAGAAGCATCAGTTCTATGTTTTTCAGCAGATGCTTCAATATTGACAGCTTCTTCAGCAGAGGGTAGACAGAGAGCACAGAATGGCACGTGTGCGCTCTTAGTGGTCCTTGGGCAGAAAGAGCTATTTCAGACATAATAAAATGGTAGAGATACGCTATAACCAAGACAGATAAGGCAGGAGAACATTCTCAGGCCTTTGACACTGCTCCAATAAAAAGCCACGTGCTGCTTAGGTTTGGGATCCTCCACAAGGACTGAGATGATCACAGCAGCTGAGGAGAACAGACAGTGTTGTCACTAAGGACAGCAAAACCAAGCATGTCGTACATGGTCCAGCTCCTCCAACACCTCAAGCTGTGATTGCAGTGGCCAATTACATCACACTTCTCCCTTGGTTTTGCTTGGTTTGCTGCCTCCTCGGAGGCCACCACCTGCCCTAGGGACAGAAGCCCTGGCAAGGTTGGCCAAGTTGCTGCACCAACCCAATGTCCCTTAGTGAAATGAAGCTATGATGGTGCCATCTGCACCATCTGCCTTGAAAGGCAACATTAGTACTCATAGCTCTCTGATAGAAGCTAAAGGTCCAAGTAGATGGTCTAAAGCAGAAGACTAAAGGTAGCTCTGCCTCTTCCCTCAGTTTTGCTCTGATTTAATTTCCTGCTGTCTTCTCCAACCTTTCTGACTCATTGATGCCATCACCTACAACTGGAAGCACCCTGACTCACAGTTTCTGGAGATACCATGGGTTGGAGAAGAGAAGCAACACTGGATCTTATTCCCTATGTTCTCCAAGTTGCTGTGTTCCCTGACAAGGACAAGCACATGCCCCATCCCTGGCAATGTTCAATGCCAGGTTGGACGGGGCTTGGAGCAACCTGGCCTAGTGGAAGGTGTCCCTGCCCATGGCAAGGGGTTGGAACTGGATTATCTTTAAGGTCCCTTCCAACTCAAACCATTCCATGATTCTATGACATCTTAATCACCACGCAGAGAGTTCTGGAACAGCTTCTTAGCAAGCTCACGGAGTAGGGAAGTTGCCACATGCACACACCAGCTTTTAAAAGGATGCTGTATGAACTTAAGGCGGGGATTGGATTATTGGGTGACTGTGGAATGGTCCCTGGAAGTCCTCTTGAACCCTGTTTTTCTGGAGACATTGAATTTAGAGGTTTAATTGGGTGAAAGCAGAAGCTGAGTGGGTGTAAATCAGGAAAACTGGTTGTTTGGGAATGCTGGGGCCAGGCTGCAGCCTGAATGGGTTAAATCCAGCCGGCAGGAACTGATGGTTACTGGATGTCTTCCTTTGCTTCTGTTTCCCAGCTGCTTTCATAAGGGGCTTGTTGCTGTCTGAGTCTGCACCAGCCTGACTGTCTGCAGCAAAGTCAACACTTCTGAGCAGGCTCCATTGAAGGGAATCACAGGCTCTACAATACCTGCCATGGGCAAGGTGGGGTGAGATCTCCTCCTGCCTTTGCTCTCCAGCTCTGGACTCTGATAAGTAACCTGGAGTGGCTGTCACATAGCTATGAAGTCCGTTGACTTCATTTTTTAATGACTGAGGGTGCTTTGGATGATTTCACAGTGTTTTGTTAATTTTATTCCCCTTCTTGAAGGCTGATAACACACAAAAAAGGGATGAATTGTGTATTGTTGCCTAATTGTTCTGAATAAAACCACTGTGAATCTCACAAGATGCACATAACATAATCAGACTCATGGGGTTCTTTCTAGCACATGCCTGAAGCCAAAAGCAGATAACATTTTTTTAGCAGGGTCTGATTTATGGTCTGGCTTGACAAATATTCATAGGGGTGTGAAAAAGCTTCTGAAGATGCACCACAGAGCATTGCATCCCATGTCATCTTCCTCACTGCTTGCTCCCTCTCAAATTAGATTTGGTATTTCAAGTGGTTTCAGCTCCAGGCTGATTTTTCTTGCTTCAGTTAAATCTCAGGGTTCAAGATGAAGATGTTTCACACATGGCAGATTGGCACTTGTTATCTAAGGGTCCAGCAACACTGACCATGACTGAGTTTGGACCAAGCTATATGCTGAAATAAATCAGCATGATAGATTGAAAGGGTCGTTGCTGGGCTCTTTTACACTGGAGCAGTTTTACTCTCAGCAGGGTTAATAACAGGCAATTTTCTAATGAGCCCATGCAGTTCTGCCTTCATGCAATGTAAGATCTTTGCCTTTTGCTTCCTTTAAAACCTGCAGAATCTTTCTGTGGCTCCACATGCCAGGGGTGACAGAAGACAATCCCACTCAGTTTTAATTGCCTAATGTGCGTGCAGAAGCCATACAGAAGGTTGAATGCAGAGCACAGGCATACAAGGATACGGGAAGAGGAGAAGCCAAAGGAAATGTATGTTTATAGAGAAATATAGAATCATAGAATGGTTTGGGTTGGGAAGGACCTTAAGATCATCCAGTTCCAACCCCCTGCCATGGGCAGGGACACCTTCCACTAGAGCAGGTTGCTCCAAGCCCCTGTGTCCAACCTGGCCTTGAACACTGCCAGGGATGGGGCAGCCACAGCTTCTCTGGGCACCCTGTGCCAGCGCCTCAGCACCCTCACAGGGAAGAACTTCTGCCTTATATCTAATCTGAACTTCCCCTGTCTAAGTTTGAACCCAAATGGAATAAAGTCATGCAAATACAAACATTTCATGCACACACAAGGCATCTTTACTGCCACAAGTAATATCCAAAAGGATGTAATTTATTTCTGAGCATTTTCTTTTTCTTTTGCCTAAACAACAAACACTTCACTATTTCATTATGTTTGGAAACAAAGATGGAAAAAGGCAGCACTCGGTCTCTCATGCACTCGTGTACTCCTGTGCTTCTCCAACAGCATCAATAGTGGCTGAATATGTTTCCCTGAGGGAAACACATGAAACTTGGGTAGCAGGTAGAGAAAAAAGAAGAGTGGAACTCTTGCTTGACAGCTTATTTTCTTCATGTGACTAACACCGTGTCTCTGCATTGACAGTTTTCCTGTAGAGCCAGGGAAATGACTTAAAGGCAAATGATGTCTCTGCAAGGCCCGGTTCCCTTGTTTGTGTAGGTAAATAATAACGTTGCCAAGGTTTTATCTGGTGTTTTCAGCCCTTGATCTCAAAGATCTTTACAAAGCAAGGGCAGGGCAGGGTGAGGAACCAGATACTCATTTTGCAAATGGGGAAACAGAAGCATAGAGAAGTAAAATGTCTTTTCAAGTCCATCCTGAAGATCCCCTGCAGCTGATGAAACCTCAGCCTTGCTCCTGTGCTACCTGCTCTGGCTATGCTGCTTCTAGCAAAGACATGTATTTTAAAGCATCTAAAGAGAGTGAGTTATCCAAATCCCTCTGACCTGATTGAACTCTTGATGTTTTGAATCTCCCTTCTAGCCTAAATATCTGAGTTTGTTTGGCACACACATGTCTAATGAAGATATTCAGATGGATGGTTACCATGAGCTTGTGACAGCTCACACAGAGTTGTTTTTGGAAGCTAATACAAGAAACAAGCCAAGAGAGACAGTGTGCAAGAGGGAGGGCCAAGAGTGGGTCACTGGGACACTGGGTGCTAGAGCTGGAGCACAAAAGGGATCAATGAATGACATCTCAGGACTTGCAAGAGGAGTGTATGGATGCAGCCTTTGTTTTTAGCCACTACTCTCTGTGTCCTTCCACGGAAGACAAGGAGAAACCAAAACCAAAACGACTCTGAGCACACAGACTTTCACAGAAACCATCTATTATTGTCTCTGTTTAGTTGTATTATGACATGTCCCAAATTTCCTGAGAAATACTAGTTTTGTTTGAGTTTGTCTCCAGGTACAGTCACCAATCCCCTTTGTGGTCTGGGATAGGAAGTGTTTAAAATGGACAAGGTTAAATCTCTGCAGCACATCCTCTGGGTTTGTAAATCTGACTATCTTAAATGTACTTGTTGGGTTTAGGAAACACGGAAATACAGAAACAAGGGACAGAAGTGCAGCCAGCCTGTGCACTGTGCATATATCCCTGTTGATATTTGCTCCTGTGCCTGCTGATTCAGCATTTTTCTTCTGCCAGCATATAAAGAAGAGACTAAAGAGGTTGGTGACATTGGCCAAATAAGTTCATTCCACTCTCCTGGAACTCCTTGGATCAAGAAGGAAGTCTTTGTCGATCTTAGGGCGCAGAGCACGGACAGTTGTCCTGGAGTGCCTAACTATTGGTAAAATGCTTTCCAAGCATGCAGAGCTAAGCCCTGTGAGTCCATCAAGAAGGGGAGCCAAGCCAAAGATTCATCAGAAGCCGCCACCCTCAGTTGTCATAGTCATCACAGCAGTAAAGATTGTATCTCAATACAACAGAGAGTAGAACAGGCTAAAGAGAAAAGGGTGTTTCTAGCGAAGAGAAGATTTCTTTTAATTTCACCCTGAAGTAAAATGCACCATCCTGCAGAACTGAAACGTGCTGGTCCTCTGCCACTGAGGGCTGAAAACAGCTTGCTTTCACTGAATTCAAATGCTAAGTAGACGTGGACCTACTCAGCGCTTGCACATGGGTACACCACAAGCATAACTGAAGAAGTTAGGGTCAGGCTTTAGACTCCAGAAATGCTGAGCTGCAAAAACAAAACCCACCCAACAACAACAACAGCATCTTTTCAGCTGCTTTGGGCTGGCAGAGGGGAAATGAGGAGAACTTTGCCATGCTGACTCATGGGGTACAGGCTGTGTGTTGTTGACCATGTTTGCAGGGATTTCCCTTCTATCTGAGAAGGAGAAGCTGGGCCTTAGTAAAAAGGAGAAACAGATATATTTGTCACATGCCAGTGGTAAAGACAGGATCCACAATGAGCTATTTTCTTCTTGCATTGGACAAGGAGCTTCAATCACAGAGAGAAAACAATATAATCTGCAAAACTCTCTGTTTCCTTAGTTGGCGGAGGGTATCAAGGGTCAGGCTGGCTGGGAAATGCCTGGACAGGAGTGCAAATCTCCCAAATCTCAGATCAAATGCTTCTAGACCATGGTGATCACGAGGTGCTGGAAGATGAAAAGAGACATGGATTTATTATAACCCCTGTGTGATATATCTTGTCATACACCACTAGATTCCCAGAGGTTTTCAAAGTGCATGGCACTGGTTCTCATGCATCAGAATAGAGGGAAAACTTGCCGTACCAATGTTGCTCAGCAGGGACACAAGCAATGGTGGGGATCTTTCTATTGGGGGTGAGAAAAGTCATTTCAGAGGACAGGCTACTCCCCTCCATGGGCTCCTGGAAAAGCTGACTTCCTGCAGAAAACATGAGCAGCCTCAGGCTTCCAAGACAGGACACTCCACTGCCTTGTCCCTCCATCGGGTCAAGGAGCCAAGTGGTCCCCAACGTAGTTTCACTCTCTCCTTCATAACCCACAGGAAGCGTATGAAGTGGTGCCTGCTCAAGGAGCCTTTCCATGGATATCTCATCAGGATTGAACATTAACCAAAGCTTCTTCCCTTGTAAAACTTGCCTCTGTTTAATTGAGGGCACATCGTTAGTGGAAGCTGTTTAGGCCTCTTTATGTTTCTGAAAAACTGGTAACACTAAACAGGGCTTAGCATTCCAATGAGAGACCAGTTCCGCCTTCCTGGCTCATTTTGGAGTGAGGAATATATCCGTGTGTGTATAAACTGCAGTTCCTGGCAGATTTTCACATCTGATTCTGTCAGTCGCTCAGGCTCCAGGGCTGATGTGTTTTGCATTCTCTTGAACTTGCTCCTTCACCAAGAGGTCACATAGGATATGTTTGGTTCAGGAGGAGATTTCACACAGTCCAGTCCCTCTGGGCTCAGTGAAAACAGTGCTCTGTTCAGTCAGACCCAATGTGTGGGACACCTTGTCAAGAGGCAGACAGCAGAAAGCACCCGCAGGCTGTTTCCAGTGTTGGCTTTGAAGAGCTGAGGTCTCAAGAGAAGTGTGCAGACACCTCTTTATAGTCTGAGAGAGAATTTCATGGCTGGAAGTATTGAGCAGAGCAATCTTTTGGAGCAGATCTCAAGAGCAAAGCTCTATGGCTCGGTGATGATCTCAAGTGTTAGCTGCATGAGGTCTCCTACTGATGTTCATGGTCTAAGCCCTTAAAAGCCATAACACAATCAAGTCCTATTCCAGTGGAGAGACTGTGAGTGCCCTGATATCTCAGTCATGGATGCATGCAGGACTGAGCTCTGATGAACCTGGTGGATGGCTGGCAGATCCATCTCCCTGGAGACGCCTGGAGCCATGCCAAGGGGCAGAGAAGGTTGGTGATGTGCGACCTCCTTGTGTTCATACTCCTGGGGTTCAGCTGGGGCTCTACTGACGTGTGTGCTCCTGCCCCCATCTAGTGGCGGTCCCCAAGCCTGCAGCATGTCCCTTCCTCTTCCTCAGGTGCCATTCAGCTCAGTGGGGAGCACTTTGACTCTGCTGTTGATGTTCTTGGGGTGCTACCTTGGGACTGTGCCCTTTTGCAACTGGGCTTTGTGACACATTCTCTCATGGTAAATTACTCGTGCACAAAATTCCTGTGGGGCAGAGAATCAAAATCCCACAGCAGTCATGCAAGTGTGACAGGACTGTGTCTCTTAGTCCTGTCCAGGTCCCCGGCACATGATCTGGCACTGAGGATTGTGTCCTTGCATGGAGCCCATCACCTTGCTGAAAGCTGCAAAGAGCAGGAAGAACATTTTGGTGATGATAAATCAGATTTTCCCTCACCCTCATGTTTAACATCTTGCTTTTGAGCAAACAGAGTTTGTTTTGCAATGTGATTGCAAAAAAATCCCCAACAAAACAGTCCCCTACCACCAGCAACAAGAAAAGGGTGATGTGCTCAGATGTGAGCTGCTTCCCCAGGCACAAGAGCAGCTTCCAAGCAGAGATGACATTGTCTGAAGTGAAAACGGAAGCTGTGTGTAAACATGTGGCTGCTCTGTCAAAGGCTGGGAAAGAAGATGATGTGATTTTGGTGCTATGAGTAACTGGAATACCCCAGTGAACCTGAGACACTTCAACAGTCATCTGCCTTTTACACGAGTGTGCATTAGTTATCAACTCCAATGGTAATATAAAGGGCTCTCTAATTTCTGTAGGCATTTTTACAGCTTCTGTTACAGCATTATCTCGAGTGTTTATTGTATCTCCCCCACAACTCTTCAAACAAGACGTCAGAGTTATTTCTGTTTGATTGCTGGGAAAATTGGAGTGAAGAGAGACATACCGAATATCCCAGAGGAAACAACAAGCAATGAAAGTGAGGAATTGAACTTAGATGTCTGCTTATCACTGAGCTGCTTTATCTTAGATTAATCCTGGACAAAAGCCACAGTACCTCTTGAACTGAACAAGAGACAAATGTCACCACAGGACTGCAAGAAGCATCCCCTGCACTGCTTGAATGCTTCCTTGAAGCTAAGGGCAACTGTGAGAGCAAAGCTCTGTGACTGGTGCTCAATCGGTTAAGAAGCACTAGTCAGTTGGCACTTTGAAGATGCCCATTGCACTGGTTGGAAATCACCTCCCCAAAAGATGGTGGTAGGCACTGGGAAGAGGGACCCAGTGCATCACCCATACTGAGCTGCTTCAGGCAGATTTCCTCAAGCAGTTACAGAAATAGCTTCTGATAATGACTTAAACCCACTGGAGAAAGACATAAATAAAAGGAAAATAGCTACTTTGCCCTCTCCCCTTTTCTCCTTTGCTCACCATTCCAATCTGGGTGAGTTGGCCTTCCCATGCTATAGCAAGAGCAAGTTCCTAAAGATCTTAATATTGCTTAGTGAATAGATGTCCTTTAGGTACATCCCTAGGGCTTTCTGGTTGCTTTTGCATAGCATGCCTTGGCTATTCTTGCAGGCATGAAATGACTTTTGACAGGAAAACCATTATCTTTCTGCTATGGGCCTGCTTGTGCTAGCAAGTGTAACCCCTTGTGAAGGAAAAACACTTAACAGGACACACTGGTAAGAGACTGACAACTCTCAGTCAAATATGGGCACGGCCAAGGCTCAGAAGCTGAAGACACGGTTGATGTTCCCCATGAATTTTGGCCTAACAGCCTGGAGTAAAACAAGCTATCAATGATCAGTGATCATCTGTGTTTGCCCAAAGCATTGCTTTTAGCTTCCTGATGTGTTCTTTTGGGCTGGCTTGAAGAAATCTGCTGGGATCTCCAAGAATTACACCAATAACTCCTCTGCTTTCTCTGTGGTTGGTGGGTTTTCTCTATTGAGGTTGCTCCATGCAGTGCCTTGTGCACATCACAACATATTACAGTAGCGGTTGTGGTACAGAGGGCCAAAGGACTGTCTGAGCACCCAATCCTTTCTCCATTAACAATAGGGCTGGGGTAGCAGTGATCAATCGATCACTCCCTACTCACCTCTTTCGGGCCACTTATGACCTTCTAGACACCTTACTCCACTTGAAACACCCCATTTCTAGCTGAAATGCTAAATTTCTTGACATGCACGGTCAGATCCATCCTCCTTTTATTGCTCTTCTCTGTATCTCTTCCAGTTTGCTTGTCTTTTTTAGAGAACAAGAACTGGGCTTCATATTCAAGATGTGGAGAAGAGCCTGGATATCTGTGGTGCTCTGGCCTTTCTGGTTACATCCTGACTTTCATTCCCGTTCTTCCAATATACTTCTTCACCACTCACCTTGAATTGTTCCCAGACTGCTCTCCCATCTGTCCAGGCTCATGAGGAAATGGAGAGGTGGGTATTTTCTGATATATACCCTTCTCAGTCCTTTTTCTCCCAGAAAGAGCAGCAGCACTGGGTAAAATCCTTCAGGGTTAAGCCATACACTCAACATATTTTTTTGGGGCATGGTGGGGACCCATGCTCATGAATCCTGGTCTCACTGTCCTCTCCACCAAACTGACTGGGGAGCTATCTTGGCAAAAACTGTCCATTCCAAAGAGTAGTAAACAAGCCCTCTTGGATGCAGGCTGGTTTACAGTTGGGCTGGAAGAGAGAAGAAGAAAGATTGTTTTCCAAGCCCTGCAGCGATCCCAGGCTTGATAAACCCACTCTTTTCCTTTCCTCTCCTTCCCTCACCTCCCATGGGTACGACTCAAGTGTTTATGAATGCAAATGCTTCTTGGGTCAAAAGCAGGTCAGAGAATGCTGTGCAAGCAGGATAATGTGTTCTCTGTTCCACCAGGGTACATGCTGCAACACAAAAAAATGCTGCCCATGCCCCTTAAGTGCTGTGTTCTCACCCTCCCTCCTCCTCCGACTCGAGCCCTGTCCTGCCCAATGGAGAGTTTGGCTTTCTGGAGTCACAAGGGCTGGAATGATCAATATCAGACTGATCTGCTCAGCAGCCCTGGGTCTGTGTTTCTAAAAATGGATGGAGTTATATAATATTTCTGGGGGAGGGAAGTGAAGGATGGAAAAACACCATCGAAAACTGAGGCTGTGCTCGTTGGCTGTGGCTCGCAGAAAAGGCACAGAGGTTTCTCAGGAAATACACAAGCTTGACCCCTCTGTGATAACATGCACTTAGTGCCAATGGCTTTTGGAAGGGAAAACATGATCCTCGGCTTCCCAAGGCACAGTGCCTTGTGCAGACTGTGCTTTTAGCTCCTTGTTCACCTGCCTAAAAGCCTGTTGAAGTCACTGGGGATTGTTTTGACCTTATTCCCTGTCAACTGAATGTGGAGGACCAAGGGCTGCAGCCTGAGCCTCCCCTTTTGTAGAATCATAGAATGGTGTGTGTTGGAAAGGACCTTAAGATCATACAGTTCCAAACCCCTGCCATGGGCAGGGATGCCTCCCGCTAGACCATGTCACCCAAGGCTCTGTCCAACATGGCCTTGAACACTGCCAGAGACGGAGCATTAGCCACTTCTTTGGGCACCCTGTGCCAGCGCCTCAGCACCCTCACAGTAAAGAAATTCTTCCTTATATCTAACCTGAACTTCCCCTGTTTTAATTTGAACCCACTACCCCTTCTTCTATCACCATATGTCCATCTCTCATGGTTGCTGTAGCAGTCCTGGTGATAAATATGGTCCCTTTGCTGTGTGAATGGTGCTGTGGGCTCTAGAAGACAAGCTAGCTTAGCTTTCATTGAAGTGTGAACTCAGAGAAAGTCTTCCAGATGCATGCAGCAACCCTGCCTTCACAGCAGTGCATCCCTGCATCGTTTCCTGTTTCTGCCTGCCTGGGGGATGACGGTATCTTATTAACTAATCGGTCCTCATGACAATCCTGTGCTGCATCTATTCCAGGTCAGGGGGAGGGAAAAGCTGATTTCCATCATTGCCCGCAGAGTCAGTGGCAAATGGAGAGTGCAGATCCACCCTCCTCATCTGGGCAGGCATCCAGCCCTCTCCTGTCTGCCTGTGATGCCTTCAGACATCCCCTGATGCTCGTAACAAGGTCATTTACAAATGCTCAGCCCTCTGCAGAGATTATCCAGGAAACACAAGCAGGCTCTGAGCATGATCATGGTATATTTATACATTAGTTATTATTTTAACCTTGGTCAGCAGCCTCCTGATCTGTAAGTACTGATCCTATTTATATACTGGATGTCATGCTAAGCAGTGTTGTACTGACCCAGCTGCCCTCCTTACTGCAGATAATGATTAGATAATCTAACTTATCATCTTGCTTCCTGCTTTTAAAACTCAGAAACATATTAAACACTGGTAGCTGGAAGGGCAGGGTTAGTTGCCACCTTCACTGATGCTTTAGGAACCGGTTTGTAGGTAACCCAAGAAACCTAAATCCAGTTTGTAGGTACCCCAAGAAATCCAAATCCAGTTTGTAGGTACCCCAAGAAATCCAAATCCTTCCTTCCCTGTTTGTTTTCTGCTAAGCAATAGCTGACACAGGTCATGCTGCTTTGTGAACAAAGGAGGCCACACAGTGGAGAAGAAAGATGACTCCTGAAATTGTAAAGTCACCTCTGGACCAAGTTCAACTCTTGATGTCAGTGAAAAAGCATTTTCAGCCTGGACTGCACATGACACTGCCCTGCACTAAAGTGACCCGTGTGTAAATGAGCCTGGAATTGCACCAGTTGCTTAGGAAAAAAGTGATATGGAAATAATATGGAAAACTTCGTGGAACTGGTTGAAATCACCCTCTTCAGAAGTAAGACTAGCAGAAGAAAGTCTCCTTACATTACAAGTAGTTGCCTCTGTCCACTTTTGTTTCATTTGCAGTTTTCTTTCCTTCTCAAGCATAACATCGACCTATCCTTGAAGAGTAGCTCATCCTGTGCGTGGAGAAAGAAGATATTTTGAGGGAGAAGAAGCTGAAGACCTAGCCCTGGTGTATAAAGAGGCCATCGATCATCTGTCAGCTTCCACCACTTTACCATCACAACCTGAAAGTTCACTTATTTGGTGGAACACAGGAATGTAATCCGCACCTGGTTGCACAGGCACATATTGACTTTACTTAGAGCACTCCTGGCCTTTATAAAGAAAAGAATAGCCAAATGCAATTCAATGGATGTATTTCTATCACAGTTCATGTGCCTGCAACTGTTTGGGTTAGAACACACACAGGCTGACTGTAATTCCATTCCAAATGAGGTCAATTGAAATGGTACAACAAAAATGATGCTGCACTATGCTGGGCTGTCAGATAGATCAGAAGCTTTAATGTGATGATATATATATATGTTTATACAGTTGTCCATACTTCTTTAATTAGGAGATGTAAATGCTGGTCAGAGACAAAGCAGAAAATGCCAACAAAGGCAGATCATGCTCTCGTTCGCATCGAGGCGTTCACTGCTGACAAGATACAGCTTCATCAGCTGTTTCTTTTGGGGTTGTATTTGGCTTTGTTAAACCCTATTGATTAACAGCAAATTGTCTACAGTGATGTAATTTTCCAGGAGAGGCAGAGGGATAAGGTTGGAGGGTTGGGGGCTATACCTGCACTGCCAGCTCTGTGTGGGGCTGTACATGATACCCCGCTGCCTGGGCAGGAAAACCTCATGATCAAAGGCAGAGCTTAAGAAAAGTTGCCTGGCATGGAACAACATGGAGGTGGCTGCTCTAATATTCCTGGTCCTGCAGCTTGGGGTAGATAAGGGCATGAGGGCATGAATGTAGTCTTTTTTCCAAAGCACAGTGTGGATGTGCGGGATGGAGCTACAGCAACCAGCATAGATGAAACGTGCTTCAGAGCAGCTGGCCCAGATCTCCCTATCTTCTCTTGTCTGGGCGTGTACAGTCATCTGCAGCGTGTAGTGGTGGGAAATGTCCAAGATTTGGATAGGGAAGGGTTTGTATTTTCACTGCTTGCTGTGAAAATGGGAAAGAAAAGAATTGCAAGAGTTTGGCAGGACATCCACACATCTACCTGCAGGCAGGCTCAATCCTGATCCTGACGCTGAGCATCCCAACTGGGAGTCACAATAGCTCTCCTGGCAAAAGCCCTAGTGCAGAGTCAATTAGGCTGGCAGTGCTTGTGTTGGCCTAGTTTATATCATTGTAAAGAGGTAACAGAATTACCTCAGCAGCTAAAAAGCCTTCATCAGCATATGCTGCCTCTACAGGCCCCTGTTTCCTGAGCAGGTGGGAGGTGAAAAAGGGGTAAAGGGTGGGAATCAGCCCTTGCTCCTGCTCCTCCACTGCAGAGTGGCCACTGGGTCCCTCTCTGCAGCCTCTTGCTGTGGCTCAGGCACTCACACATCATGCTACTGTCCACAGCAGGTTGTGTCTGTCTGTCTCTGTACTGGAAGGCATCACTCTCCCAACCATCTGTCAGTGTCGTCTGGTACAGACAGAGCCTGCAGGCACAGCGTCACAGTGCAACAGCGGCTTGATGGACAAGATGGAGGCTGATATAAGACAACCTGGTTAACCTTTAAGACATTCCCAGTGCTCCCATTTTCTGCTTTCACCAGAAAACTGCCTTCATGCCGTTAGGAGCAGAGTGGCCGAGGATAGAGACTGACTGCAAGGCTGTGTACATGCTTCAGGCTATGAAAGTACACTATAGGGAAAAAAACAAACATGGAAACAACCCGAAAGCTTAACTGAGTCTAGTTTCATCCAGAACAGAAAGGAAAACCACTGCCTACCACAATCCTCGTTTGGCTCTGAAGTAGGATCTGGAGTAAGACCTTGAAAATATCATCCCTCCATCCCTTGGTCTAGAAGGCTAATCCATCTCACAGCTGCAGGATGCTCATATTCTTCTGTATTGCACAGTTAAAACCAGAAAGACTAAATAGTCATGATTCTTCTTTATTAGGGGAGCGTTTTATGATGGGTAAAATAAATGTTGCTGTCTTGTTACAGCAGTGCGGCTGCAAGAGAATGATGTTTCAACCAGAAATCTAGTGTAGACAAACCCTTGGTGTGAAGGTTTAAACTAGGATTCAACCCTGCTTGAATTTCCAGCCAGCCTGAGATCCTTCACTCCTTTACTTTTTCAGTCAAATGTGTAAACCCCGAAGCTAATGAGCTTGTTTCTCCAATCTCAGAGAACTTGATGTTATTCTTTTGAAATAGTTAGGTCCTGAATTGTTCATTTGTACTAAATCCCCAGTGGATTTTGCTTTAAAGCTATAGTGCTGGGATAACATTCGGTACCCAGCAGAAGAATAGGAGAAGAGACATTCTTCTGCCCAATTTAAAGTTTACCAGAACCACGAGGATACAGATTTAGAACAGAATGAGACTTTTTGGAAGGTATTTTTTAGATTTAGCCTTGGCAAGCTGTGCTGTTTTGAGCTGCCTCCTATTCCCCAAAGAATCCTGAAAGTAAAAGAGAAAATTGTTTCCAAATAAGAATAATTACAGCTTGCATAACACAAGTCTTGCATTCAGTTACAAAGCCAAAGAAACCAATCAGGGCATCTCGCTTGTACAAACAACGTCTTCAATTGCAGGGAGGAATGTTTCGTGATACCCCCAATTTCACAAACTATCCGGCTTCACTTTGTTTTGAGACTTCTTTGCATTCACAAAACTTAAACTATTTTCATTCTTTTCCCTCTTGCCAAAGACCTGCCCTGAAAGTGAATTCTGAAGGGTTTGAGTAAAGAAAATACAGGTTAAAAGCCAGAGTTTTGTCCTTGCATTTATCTGTGCTTGCTCCAAAGTCTTTAATAAGTAAATGTTGTATTTTTCTGCACTTGTTTCTTTCCTCTCTTTATTTATCTCATCTTTTTCAGGCTGCACATGCTTTAGGGCATGGTTGTTGTGCTTCAAGGTTTTTTTTCTCTGAGTAGCATCTCAGGAGACAGGAATCTGACTCTCTTGGTGCAATACCCTCAATAAGCAAATAATAACCGATTCAGAGGTAGTTAGTTCTTTAGGGCACAACACTATAATACAGCCCATCCTAAATAACTCTGTCTAAACATGTTTTGGGAATAGGGCCTAATATGATAATTTGGCAAATTTTCTTTCTCAGAGCAAAGGCTTGTGGAGCAATGCCCTCCTACTCTAACGTGTATCTGCCAACACCCTGGGATGCTGCACCATGGTGGCAATTACTGAAAAGACAGCATAGACTTGCAGCAGTGCCAGCAAATTCCATCCTGTTGAGAAGGAGGGGTAGCAGTGTGGGTAAGAGCTAGATCCAGATAAGCAGAATGACTGCTTTTCAAGAGCTGGCACCCATGGGCTTCCTTATGCTTGCACATATTAAAGTCCAGCTGCCTGCAAAGATTCTTCTAATGATGGAGATCACAGAGGTCCTTGCCTGAAGTTTTGCAGGCAGGGATGTGTGCACAGTTAGGGATGAAATAAATTGAAGGATCTTCAAGTACTGTGTGATGTGACAACATATCTGACAGCAGTTTCTGTGGTTATCCACAATCTGGGATACCTGGAGGACCTGCCTACTTATAAACCAACTCCCCATTTCCAAAGAACTAAATATCCCCGGGGAAAACTGTAGTTTCACCTCTCTAGTCTTCACCTATTTTCATGTAGGAGACAATATCAAGGTATTTTCTCAGGTGCTGCCGTTTTAAGGAAGGAGAAGCTCTAGGTTCTTGCATAGTCACGTTGGAATCCTGTAAAACAACCTACCACAGAGATAATCTAATCTGGTTTAAAAACAACTTCTATTTTTGCAGTGGTGATGAACCCTCCTGTTGTGTCCACAGATCAAGCACTGATGACCTGCAAATCCCAGGGACATTAGCATGGCAGGACAGGTTTCCATTTACCTTTTTTCCTTCCTTTCTATGAAGGTCAGAGACCACAGGGCTCATGACCATGCTATTCCTTGGATATTCCTTGCTTCCACCTTGGATAGCCAGCATAGGGATGGAATTCACATTACTGAATGGGAAACTCACTATAGGTGTCTGGACAGAGATGTCTCTACATGTTTTGGGAGCCCAAATGTAGATGTAATTAAAATAGATAACAGAATCTAGGCAGGGATCCAGCTAGTCATATGTAGGGTGAGTTATGTCACTCTCCAGACTACCAACTGCATCGACTAGATGTTTGATTCAGTTTTCTACATAGAGATGTATAGTGGATAAATTATGTGCTAGAAGTGTTGACTTCAATGGCTGTGAAAGGAACCTAAACTTGATGGGTTTTAAGACATCTGTGAGTGGTTTGTTTGATGAGCTCCATCACAGTGAGAAGGGTGACATCTCAGTCTCTATAGAGCAAGCAATCTCTACTGCTTTACAAACATACAGAAGGACAGATGGACAGACAGATGCTTGTCCCACTCTTCAGATTATGTTAGTAAGAGGTTCATCATTCTGAGTCATTTCCTGCCAGCCCAATGTTTCTGTGTGCTACTTAGATAATTAGGGATAAATATCTCCAGATTTCTTGCCTGTTCCCTTTTCCTGCAAATACAAGCAAAAGAAAAAAGGATTTTGAACATCCCCAGGGAATATTTTCAGGAGACAAAGTGAGTTTGAGCAGGGAACTCTTCACTGCCAGTGTTGTCATTATCAGGTATTTTTATGAGTTCCTGCAGTTTGTGTTTATTTCCAGAGGCAGATGTTAAGGCAATGACCTGTTCCAACAGGAGTAAGACCCAGATGCTGTAGACACAAGTGCAGTACCCTTCATGATTTGCCTTGAAGTCCTGGTCATATCCACAGTCCTTCCCAGCCAGAGAGAGCTTTGTGGGAACAAGCTGGATCATTGGGAAAAACCCAAAGCGAGAAGAACTGCTTGGAAGGGAACACCTTGCTGGCTCACCAGCCACATTTTTCACTCTTGTAATTACAAGCTGTCTTAAAACTGAAGGCAAGCCAGCAGTGTGAACAGATACAGAAATCCCTCTTCACAGGGTGTGTATTGGTGAAGATCACCTAAGGGCAGAAGAAAGCCTCTGCTACAGCCAGGAGTGCCAATAAGGGGTAATCATAGAATCATAGAATGGTTTGGGTTGGAAAAGACCTTAAGATCATCCAGTTTCACCCCCCTGCCATGGGCAGGGACACCTCACACTAAACCATGTCACCCAAGACTCTGTCCAGCCTCACCTTGAACACTACCAGGGATGGAGCATTCACCAGTTCTCTGAGCAATCTGTTCCAGTGCCTCACCACTTGTGGGACAAACTCTTGTCAGTCATTTTCCATCAGCATTTTCTGCACTGGAAGCATTTTACACTGAAGTTTTCCTTAACTGCAGTGTACTCTGTGTTCAGAGCCAAACATGGGAATTTATTTTGCTTTGGGGCAATAATAAGCTGCCTTTTGGTGGACACAGGAAGGGAGCAGGGTACAGCGTGTCCTCCTGAGTTAACCCTGGGCTTCCAGGTCACACTCAGGCAAGAACAACAAAGAAGACCAAGCCCTGGTGGTCCTTCTGCTCAAATTCCCATGGCATGTGTTGCTCTCACACAGCTCCTACCTGAGACTGGAGAGCTTCGGAGTGAGCTGCAATATCTTTAGTCAGTGCCTCCCTTCTGCTCTTCACTGCTTGATCTTATCTCTGAGAATCATGATGGGAGGAAAACATTAGAGACGTTATGAAATGTGTTCCTGGCGCTTCCCATGTTCCGTGGTGGGTGGAATGATTTAAAACCACAACCGCTTTGCCACTCTTACCTGGCTCCTCTCTTCACGAGGATCCTAAATCCCGCTGGAGGGGATTGGGAAGTCTCTGGGCTGGAAATGCCTGAGTGTCTTGCAGACTCGTGGTTCCTTCAAAATTGTCTCTGTGCTTGTGCCCTACTTATCTGTCAACAGGGCAAAACACGTCTGCCAGCTTCTCCCACGAGAGCAGTGTGCTTGCTTCCCTCTGCCTGGCCCTGACTTGTTTCAGGTTGCTTAAAAGCTACGTAAGCTTGATGCTGCCTTTTTAATGCAGACATGTGGGTTGATTACCAGGGAACAATCAATCACTTTGCCTATGCTTTCGAGGCAGACCGTAAGGAAACAGAGGGAGGAATACACTGGAGGGGGGCAATCCTCTCTGCAAGTATCTCTCTATCCACAACTTCGGAGCATCTCAGATATGCAAAGTGAATCAGAGACTAAGGCAACTGTTGCAATTAATGCACAGGTAATCTAACTTTTTTCCTGGAATTTGTGAGGACAATGACACTGACACACTCATGGGAACTGCCCTATTTTTGGAACATGCAAAAATCCCAGATTTTCCCAGCTCCATCCCCAGTTTCTGGCTGTCAGGATGCTGGACAGCTGAGATGAGTCCTTCCACCCCAGTATTTAAGGATGCTGCAGACTTTAAACTGAACTTGGCAGGGAGGTAAAGACTGCAACAGTACTCATTCCCAGAAGTTAAATCAAAATAGGTAGCCAGAGTGAAGACAGAGAACATAATAATGTCCCCTTTGAGGGAAAGACTGTGCCATGAACTTAGTCCTTACAAGGCACTAAAGAAATTAAACTAAAACCTGAGGTAGCAGACACCAAAAGTCCAACCACGAGCTTCAAATCAACAAATCCAGGCAGGTTCTGCCATCCAGGAACACCTTGTTTAGCACTGATTAGAATAAAATAGATTTAGAAATAGTAAATAAACTTTCCCTCCTACCCCACCCAGCTTAGGATCTGCTGGAGGCTGAGATGGTCTTACATTTGCATAGATGCCTTTCACAATAACCTGGAGGCTTTTGGCTGCAGCTGCTCAGTCTTGTGGAACTGTTGCTGGTGCATTTGTGATGATAAACATGGTATTATTATAATGGCTTTCTGTGATTTGCCTGCCCATAAATAATAATAAGGTGTTGTGCTTATGGAATGATTCATTTTAGACCACTTCAAAGAAGTAATATTCAAAACGATGGCTTTTGCAAGTGTGGGGAGATGAAGAAGTTTCTCTCTCTGTTTTCCTTTTGGAGAGAATGCATGAAAACTTGGTAATAGGTCTGGAAGAGTATGCTGAAGGAATTTATGGAATCCTGAAGATGAAGGTTAAACCAGAGGAGGTTTTAACCCATATAAAGTAAAAAGATCTGCAGGACTCCACCAGTTGCATGGGAAAGGAGAAGCAACAAAACAGCTCAAGGTCCATGGCAGGAGAAGAAGGGTCTTCCAGATCTGGACACTAAAGTTTCAGGCTAGTAAACTCATTTAACAAGCAACTATGCAACGAATCCCTGGGGAAGTTCAGGTTAGATATAAGGAAGAAGTTCTTTACTGTGAGGGTTTTGAGGCACTGCAACGGGGGGTTGGAACTGGATGATTTTAAGGTCCTTTCCAACCCAAACCATTCTATGATTCTATGATTTAACAAAGAACCTTAGTTCTCCCATGGAACAGGAGAGAACAGAACAACTCTTGGAGAAGACTGGTGGTGCCAGGACTGGATGCAGGCAAGCTATGGAGAGGTGCAAACACTTACATGTGCAACTGCTAGCCCCCATGTTACAATGGGTGGTGTGAAACGGGATTACAGCTCCTTTAGTAAATGTCTGGTAAATAAATTCCTTAAAGAAGTGGCTTCTGCTCCACTCCTGGCATTTATTTCATTCTTTCCACCCTGCTTATTTATCTCCTTTGTCCATCTAATCTCCTTCTGGATGCCGGGAGAAGTGACCAGCACAACCACCAAACCTCTTTCCTGGGCTCGCGTGTCTGGAAAACGACATTACTGAGGATGTAGCTCCATCTACTGCCATAAAGGGGAATGTCAGTTCTCCAGCAGCTTCTGGCTTGGGCCCTTTTGCTGGTGCGTTAAACAAATTGAACTCTACATAGAAATTACCCACTGCCCCTTTTTCATTAAAATAGAAAAAGGAAAAGAAACGGAACAATAAGGAGACAATTATCATTTATGGTCAGTCAAAATTCCAGCGGAAAAAATCTAGAAAAGTAGAAAATAACAATATACAAAATATACAAAGGTATTTTGGTGCCCAGATCTCCAGTTCATCCTAGAAAAGCCGTTTCACTTGTGATAATTCTCCCAAATAGAAAAAAGTTCTGGAACATCTGGCCCAAAATACTGTAGCTTAACCCTATAGGAGAAGTTTAAGATACATAGTTTGGTCATGCTCATTGATGACTTAGCCCTAAATGAGCTAGTTTTGACCTGTGTTCTCTCACTGGAAAGGACTTAGTGTAAAATACTGTTTTGGTTCTCCCTGTAGATGACATGGAGAAGACAACAACTCCAGAGGGCAATTTATCTTCCCTCTCTTAGATGCCTGAGTCGGGGTTTCATGGCTGTCCCTCTCTCCAAAGAGACACAGTGTGCACAAGAAGGAGCAAGAGATAGCCAGAGATAGAAAGAAGATATCTCCTTTTTAACTGTGGTAGTGGAAACAACTCACACAGGACAGTGGATTGGAAAGGAAATATGGATCGTATCTCTTTCTCTTAAACACAGAGTATTTTGGACCTGAGTGTGAGGAAAGAGCCCTTGGCTGAGCCAAGTAGAGCTATGCAGGTCTGTAGAAGGGCAAAAGCCACAGGCAGCTTGTCATGAGCAATGGGGATATGAGACCATGCTGGATATAGATTGTCACACAGCATTAATCTTGCCAAGAAAGCCAGCTGCATCTCTAAAGGCCCCAGATCCCCTGACACATGTCTCTGGTAGCATGATGCTGCCCTACATCTTGGTGCGAGTTCTCCATCACTTGGAGTCCTCCAGGAAAGGCCTGGTTTTCTTTCCCAAATCCAAGAACCATTCTAATCTTTATCAAGGACTAATTAATACCAGTGATGTTATTAATGATGCAAAGCCAGTGAGAGCAGAGGAGATTCCAACAGTTCAGGAGAAAAATCTTGCTCAAGGATGTAACAGAGGGGTACCACTTTTAATGCTATAACAGGTTCTTAGCTGTTTTTCAGCTTTCTTAGCTGTTTTTCAGCAAGTAGCTGATGCTTGTTTGCCTGATCCCTTATTTCCCAGCTCTATTTTGCACTAGAAAAGGTGCTGTTCTACCCCAGTAGTGATTTCATATCACACCAGGAGCAACTCCCTGGATATGTAAGGCAAGCTTTCAAAAAGGGTTATGCAGGGTCAGGATAAAGACTGTGTGATCCAAGTGTGGTTGTAAAAAGTCCTTCTGATAATAAAAGGCACGTAGAAATATTAAAGACCTGCTGAAAATCTAAGCCTTTTTATCAGAAAAAGGTGACCACAGGTTTCAGCATCACTGGAACTCCTGAGGGACACATGCTACGGTCCCATTTGGATTCAGCAGTGGTCACTGGTAATACTTGCATTGATTCCAACAAAAGCAGAAGCCAGTCTAATGTTGCAGAATCCAGGGACAGTGCATTGGACACCAGAGACAATGGCAGCCTTTCTATTGACTTCACTGGGCTCAGGCTGTGAAAGCTGGTCTTGTGTTGCATAGAAAGTGAAGGGCTTTGGGACTGCATAGCTCCAGGGATTAGTAATAAACAAAGAGCCTTTAACTTCTAGGTCAATGCTCCCAATCCCTGCCAAGCTTCTGGTGAGTGAATGCTATTACCATTTGTACAGAGGCAGCTGATGAATGAGTTTGACAGTTCTTGGCGTGATCCTGAACAGAAAATGTCCATATCATTGCAGAGCCAGGCTACTGTGCCCTCCTTTAAGAATCAAGGGGACTTGTGGAATAGATCATTTTGCTGCTGGAAGTATTCCTAGAAGGCACCTGCTTGCAGGGAGCACAGCAGTGTTTGACCTTTGAGGAAAGATCTCTCAACTCATTTGGCTGGCTGGGACAAGATATTCCTGCTTAGCATCTGACTCAAAAGTTTCAACTGGTGATGAAGCAGATTAAGTGAGCAGCTGTAAGGACCTGAATTTCTGACCAATACATGTTGACAGCTATGTCTCCTCCTGGACAATCCCTGTTGCTGTCTCTCTCTACCCCGACATGATGATCTTAAAGGTCTTTTCCAACCTAGTTGATTCTATGATTCATTCATTCTATGATTCTATGTCTTCTTCAACCTGAGCTGTCCTTGCAAGGCTGGGCGAGTCCTGGCTCCCTAAAAGGCTAGGGTCTTTGAGTTGGTATTCATTTTTCCCTGCTCAAACATGCTGCGAATTTCCATGTTTTAGCCCTATTTCATTGGATCATCAGATAATTCCTTTGGGCTTGTAGCCTGGCAGTTGGATAATTCAGGCTTGCAGCCCACTCATCCTTTTCATTGGGAAGCGTTGGACATAGTGGTAAGACTGGAAGTGCAATTGTGGTATCAAGAGGAATCACAGCCAGGCTGTTTGCCTGCTAGGGAGTTGGTTTTGGCAACTGAAAGTTCAAATGTTTTCTTTTCCCATCTCTTTTCAGTCCCATCCAGGATTTGCAGTCATTACCTGATCTGTGGCACAAATAGGTGAACAAGATAGCGCATGCATAGCAGAGGAATAACTATTACAGCTTGCGACTCAAACACACAGTGCCTTATTTGTAACACTGTATTGCTTGAGGGTATCACCCTTCAGCAGCAGCTTTCGTGTAGTGCCAGAACCTGACCCAAAATGCCATAATATGGGAGATTTCCAAGGATATTCTGGTCCTCCCCATCTGTCCCTGACAAGCTAAAGGTAACCCAGAAAAGCAGATGCGCTCTTAGCCACCAGAAACTCTCGGGCTTGGTGTGATTTGTACCCCAGCAGCTTTCCTTGCTCTACTTTTTGCTTTCTAAAAGCTGGTCACCTGCTTAAACATTAAACACTAGTGAGCTGTGTGGGTCTGGCTGTGAAGGGCTCTTCTCACCACATCCCCACTCACACTATATTTGTTTTAAAAGTACAGGATGTTGCAGACATAGGGACAGAAAGGAGGATGCTTGAGTGACACTGGAAAAGTACTAGGTAATGGCAAGCAGCCTTTTCAGAAGGGGTGGGTTTCTCCAAACAAGCAACCCTGAGACAAACCAGCACAAAGAAGTGGGTTGGCTGTGACCAAAAGTCAAGGTAATTGCAGGGAAGGGGTAGCTAGGTAGAGTTCTAAAGAAGGATGAGGATTTGGCCACAATATTCAAGGTCCACCCACTGAATTGGTGCACAGCTGAGCCATACTGCAATTTTCTACTGCTTGGTTTATTCAGCTACAACCACTCAGATATTAATTTGGTACACCATCAAATTGTAAGTGCTTCTCGGAGCTTAGCCTAAAATTATAGGCACTTTTAGGGGAGGACTGACCTTTAGTAATGTGTGTCTATGCCTTGCAGGAGGGAACCTGGTGTGGAGACTTCTAGGAATGGCATCAAACCAGTTTGTGGGGGCTGAGAGGAGAAGATTGGTTTGGTTCAGTTGCTGTGCAAATACCAATAGCAGTTTGCTGGCTTCACTGTGTCACTGACTCCTACGTGGACTGCAATTCCAGGATAGCAGCTTGAGGCACCTCCACTGATCCAATGGGGGGAAACCATTCAGGTTTTGATGGGAATAAAAACCACCTGAGAAAATATTAAAGCCACATCTCTGCAAGCCACAGTACCCAGTCCTGCCACAGCAAAGCCCCCATGAAGATGGGAAAGACAGACATGTAAATGATCTACTCTGCACTGGGAAGCCAAGAAATGAGGAATGGGAAAGGGCTAATGCAGTGCTAGTCACTGAGCGCCTCGAAGTCTGAAAACACAGAGTTCTCTCCCTCCTCATGAAAAGGGCATCTGCATTATGCTTTTAAGAGCGAGAGAAATCTCCCTTTAGCCTTGTTTCCTTTAGAAAGAAGCTTACTCAATGCTGTGTGTTCTACCAAGAACCATTGAACCAGTTGGCTGGTTTAATCACAGTCTGCAGAGAGGAGGAACGTCTCCCAGGAACTTACATTTCTATGGATTTTGCAAGCAAGTGGCTGAGTGGAAAGAAGAGTCTCTAAGGGCTCCTATAAACCGCTAATGGGGGGAAGGTAAAGCCACTGGGCACAAAGATGCCCTGTGCAAGAGTGATGGTCACAATCGTGTGATTCATAAAAGTCTCAGTAATGTGCCTGCAGGGTTTAGCCATAGAAGGTATGCCAGGAGGGGTTTTGAGCCCATGGGGAATTGGATTCCTGTATTTACATTAAAAACTATTAGTCCGGCACATCTATTTCCTAGTGAGTCTCACACAAACACACAACACTGGGAGCAGTGAGTCACCATCTGCTCCATCTCCGTGGTAGATGACACCTCTTTTCCTTCTGTTCTTTTGATGTTGGCTCAGCTTTGTCCAGTAGCTCAAGTCTTATAGACATGAGCCATTAGCTTCTCCTTAGAAAGAAGCAAAGAGCTGGCCTGGGAATCTGCATTGCATCCGCAGTGGATTGAGAAGTCTTTCCCAAATGCTGACTGCGGTGGGAACACTGCAGACACAGCAGATCTGAATTTGGTTACAGCATAATCCTGGGCAGTGCATTTTTTGTTGCTAGCTTTTGCTCAGCTTGTGTTGCATTTGCCATCTGGCACTTTCTGCCTGGAGTAATAAGGGTTTTCGTAGAATCAGAGATTCAGAGAATTGTTTAGGTTGGAAAAGACCTTTAAGATCATTGAGTCCAACCACTGACCTATCACTGCCAAGACCACCATGTCCCCAAGCACCACACCTACATGTCTTTTAAATCCCTCCAGGGATGATAACTCTACCACTGCCCTGGGCAGCCTGTTCCAATGTTTGAACACACTCTCAGAGAAGAATTTTTTCCTAGTATCCAATATGAATAGAATATTTCATCTGCCTCTTCATCCTAGTTGGGTGCTCTATAACAGACTGCCACCATGGTATCTGCCTTCTTGGCCTTCCCCTTGATTCTTACCCATAAACTCTTAACACTATCGCCATCATCATTAAGCTCTAGATAGTTAAATCCCTCCATAACATAGAGGGCTAACCTACCTCCTCTCCTTCCTTGCCTGGCCCTTGTGAAGAGTTTATAGCTATCCACAGCAGCACTCCAGTTGTGCCAGTCATTCCACCGTGTTTCCATGATGGCAGCTATGTCATAGTTTTCCTGCTGCACCATGGTTTCCAGCTCCTTCTGTTTGTTGCCCATTGCATGCATTGGTGTAGATGCACTTCAGCTGGGCTATTGATTCTCTGGGGGGCAAGCCCCAATTCCTATGTGACCATTCTCAGGTGCTTCCACTGTTTCAATAATGCTTGTGTCTTTGCTGCTGCGTGCATCTCCATCCTCTACCTTCACTGAGATGGCAGACTGAAGGACCTTGCTAGCACAGCATTCCTAAAATCTCTAGTGAGCCTGGTTTTGCCCCTTTCACCCTTCAAATCTAGTTTTAAGCTCTTTGAATTTTGCTGGGCATCATGGCATTAACCCAGCTCATCTAGGCAAAGGATGGTAGGCATTATCTCCTACGGAGACTCACCACAGGAGATAACTGTCATGGTCATTGTCCCTTGAGGAGTTTTCTCCTCTGTATGAGAATTAAGATGAATCCTTGTGAAATACATCATGACATCTTTGCTTGAAGGCCTCCTGCAACAATAGGTTTAACCCTGCTCATTTGAGCCAGGCTCCCAGACAGGCATTTTAGCTTCTCCTTCTCAGTATCCCAGAGACTTTATCAACAAGGGATCAAAGCGGGCTCACTTTAAACTCCTTAAGAAGTAGAAACAGCGTAAAGCCAGATACAAGGCTGGCTATCGGTGGATGGCAGCACCATCTTGTGTTCACTTTTGGAGAAGGGACAGAGACTGTTTTTATCACTGAACAGGCTACAGAATCTCAATCTCTTTGGCAATAATAATAATAATATTTAATATTATTATTATTGAAGAATATTAATAACTGTTGGCAAACTCTGGATCAAGACTAGACAGAGGCAAAAAGTCTAGGCCAGCTCCAAGCCTCCATTGCACCCAGGGTCTCCAGCCAGCTCTTTTCTTTTGTTGCCACATCAGAACTTATTACAGGTATGTGCTGCTCATATCCTGGGAGGTGCTTCAGTTTTGTGCTCATTCCTATCACATATAATCCAACAAGTGACTGGAACTAACCTTTAAAATCAGGCATCTGATAATTTTTCCCACCCTCTAAAGTTTCAATGCATAGAAACTTTGCATTATCTAGTCTGATGGGCTATATCTGGGCTTGATTATCGCATGTTATTAAATCCAACCAGCAATTCCCTCCCAGAAACAGCTCTTGGAACAATTAAAGATATTTAGAGCCTGTTTTAAAAGAGACTTTGTGCTAAGTAAGCTTTTACCCCAGGCCATAGATATGGTACAATGAGGTTAATTAATGACTCCTATTATTTCACATTTGCATGTTTGAATAAATGTCCCAAGTCCTTTCCCCCAAGCTTGAAACCTCTGTGTATCTATCTCCTGCCTCCACATTCCCCATAGGTACAATCACATCTCATTTGCAGCACCAAGACACATCAGTTTGGATGTACCAAACCACATTGTAGTCACTCTATATGATGATGGAAAGGTGATAGAGAAAGAGAGGGACTAAGATGTGTGCAGGAAAACAGAAGAACACATGGAGGGAGCAGGGACTAAGTGCCTCCTTGGGGCATGAGATTTCACCTATGTGGTCAAAGAGGTTCTTAATATCACTCGTGTGTTTTGATCACCAGGTTTGCCAGAGGAAAGGACCTAGGGGAGATGGTGATAGCAAAGATGGATTCACCTTAATCACAGAGGAGGAGTGAGTAATTTTCTGTGTGCCTGGAAAAGATCTGCATTAGAGCAAGTCTGAAAAGCTCTTTTGGGTACATCCACGTAACACACTGCTGGTGTAAAGCAATGGGACCATGGCACAGCTCTACACCACCTAGGCAGGGCTCACTATGAGGTCTTGAGCCTTTAGGGGCACCCACTGCCCAAATACACCTTTCTGGGCTCATCCTAGTGCTGGGGCTCTGTTTCCCCATCCTCTGGCCTCACAGAATAGTATCTTCTGCATTGGAGAAATACCTTCATGAGAAAGCCAAATGTGTACCAGCTGTAAGTGGAGCACTACCAGATTGAATCTTACCCACTGAATCTAATGGATATGAAAAGGGTACTCCTAGTGATTTTGTACATACCATTCTACGTAATCTCTATCATGCTGTCATCTAGGTGCCTGGTTTTTGGCCTAGACCTGCACTAGGTATTTGTAAGAGAAAACCGGGGGCATTTGGCCACATTTGAAGTAATGACAGATTTGCTGCTGGTTACAAAATACGTGTGTGTCATAACTGTTGTTTGTGAAAGCTTCAAGATTAGAGGCTGTGGTTTTGAAACAGTGGTAAGATTGACCACATATTATTAATTTGACTGCTATGTGATCTGCTTTGAGGTGTAACTAGGAATTCCCACTGAGACCAGTTCCCTCTGGACATGCCTACAGCAGTATAGATACACACTCCATGTGTAGCTGTGCAGATAAAACTGGTCAGGTGTGCTGGGAACATCATTGCCCACTGTGCATGTTTGTGAAACTTCAGAACATTCCCTGGCACAAATTTGGCCTATTTTTACTAAGTTACCCCCAAACTATTCCCACATTTGGTTATTAGGGCAGCCCAGGGACCATTCCAAGCTGGTAGTTTGCTCATAGTCTTGCTTTGGTGGCTGGCAGATCAGTAACACAGAGCTAAGCCACAACATGCAAGGTGGTCCCAACACATGGGAGCATCCCCTGGCATGCTTAGATTATTAGTGCAGGTGGTTTTAACCCCAGTGCACTGGAAAGATGGGAAGTTTTATCATCCAGATGAAAAACGGGAGAGGTTGATACAGGAACAGGGAAAATGCAAGGAAATGTTTTGGGAACGACCTTATACCCATCCTTATCTCTTTGAATAATTGCAGGATTTCTAACCCATCTCATTCTTTGTCCAGAAATCTTATCCTATCAGAAACCTGTGATAAACTGATCCATTTTCCAAATCAACCTTTTCAGGTGCAATCTGGTTTCACCACCACATCTGAGGCCGTTTTGCTTATTGCAACCAGGAGTTTCACCCTGCCTGCAGGCATCTCACACAATGGGATGGCGCTGTGTGAACTGCGCTCGCCACTGCAGATCTCACTCCTTCAGAGGCCAAAATCCCACTCTGATGAGTGGGAAGGAGGTTCTGCACTGATGTTACTGGCTGTGTTGCCTACCAGGCCATGTCAGTGTAGGAGATGATCATGCAGCTGGAGATCAGTATAGCAAAACTTGCAGGTTTTGCTTCCAACCTGCACAGTGTCCCTCATTTATTATGAGACTTACCACTGGCTTCTGCTGAAGCCAGGCTTTCCTAGTCATTTTAAGTCTGCAAGACAGAGACAACAGCCTTTTTCCATACTGTGGCCCCAGTGTCATCCTCACCTGTGATATTAGCAGCTAGGGAAAAGGAGAAAGAGGCAGTGATTTATGGTCTGGGAGTGTGTGGTGTTATTAGGCAGGGTTGTAATATAACTAAATTGTAGTATTCCTTCTTGCACAGAGGAGGCCGGGGGGGTAGAGAAAATCGTGGCCCTCCTGTGTTAGAGTGCATCATCATGTAATGTTTCAGAGGGGTGTAAGCTGCTCTCACTCCCCCTAAGCTCAGATGGGACCTAAGAGGACGCATGATTCCCACAATATGGGTTTGAGGTGTAACCACCCTTGCTCATCCAGCTTGAGGCTTCTCTGCAGGGAACAATGTTAGGGTTGGCAATTACTGGTATGGCCTCTCAGCGGCAGGAAATTAGCTGTGATTGCCAGCTCATTTTATTTAAACCAACAAACATGTGTCAGATGAAAATGACTTTCTTTCATGTCCAATCTCAACTGGATTCAGCATCTGTACAAGTGAAGCGGATATATATAACACACTCAGATACCTTCAGTATTGGGGAATCACAGTTCCAGGTGTAAATATATGCCAGATTTACTACATCATAGCAATTACTGTCAAATAAATATCCACTCTAATTTCAAGACACACTCACAATTGATATTCCTTTGCATTTACCTGCCATGCATATTACAGCAAATGAGTTTGCTGGCAGAAAACTCTGTTCAAATAGCTAATTAAAGCAACAAGAACAACTTAGCAACAGCTAAGTAAAGCAGACTTCAAATCTGCAAGCACCAAGTACAGCATGGTGGAAATATGCTCTAAGCTAACAGTCACCAAGGCAGGCACAATAGAAAATGCTGTGACCTACCTCAACTGGGACCACAGTCTCACAAGGATGGCCTGTCAGCAATCACAAATCAGCAGGCTTGGTCGCCCAGAACAACAAAATATCTCCTTAACTTCCTCTTTATCTTATCAAAAAGCTTTGCTAAAAAGCTTTAGCAGAAGGTCATGAAGTTAGAGCTGTTTCCAACTAAATGGCATTAGATTGCCTGCCTGAGTTTGTGACAGTCAGAAAGTATTGCTTGTGGAGGAACCACAAATGATTCAAGGGCATTAGGCAATAACTGAGAGTCAGCTGGGATTTGAGTTTGAAGAAAAAACCCATCTGCTGATTCCAAGAATATAGGAAAACAGGGAAAGAAGCCATTTGAGAAGGTTACTGGTTATGTGTTCTCTGTGTAGCTAGTGCTATCCTCCACATTAGAGCACTGTGGTGAGGACCAGCTTCTTTCAGACAAGCTCTCCTCTTCCCTTGTCAGTATTCTGTGGATCTTTGAGGCTCTCACAGGCCAAAAGCAGAGCTATGGAGTAATCTAGCAATACAATTACCTTATTGACTTGTCAGCCTATATTTACTAACTGAGCAGTTGGCAGCTGCAAAGCAAAACTCACAACAGCTCAGCTCTTAGTGCATTTGTCATGAGTGGGCACATTTCGTTGCATGTGTGGCTCTGTCTGTAGTAAGAAATTTAACAGCAAAAGACCTTCCTAGGCACTGGACTGCATGATGATGATCTTATTATTTTTATTATTATTATTGTTTTAAGCCCTTGCTGGCTGGTATACTTCCAGGCAACTTCCATGGCCCAAACTTAGCACAGGGCAACAGGCAATTCAAAAGTCAGTTTTGATGGGACCTTTCTTGTGGGTGAAAGAGTTGAGCTTGGAGATGAATAGATTGTTGCATGGGACCTCAGTACTACAGGAATGGCCCTGCCTATGGTGACTTTCTTTGTAGGCACTCTTTCCTTTCTGTCTATTAATTTTGTTTTAAATAGGTCCAGAAATTTAATGGAGCACAAAGAAAGAGACAAGGACAGAAGAAATCAGAGAACAGGTTTGTAAGCCTTATTTTAGACTTTATTTAAGACTTATTTAAGACAGCAGTGCTTTGAGAGGAAGAAGATAGCAGTAGACGGGTGTTGCTGGATCTATCCTTCCCTGTGCAAAAGGGTTAAGGAGGGAGCTATTCAGAGCCAGTTGGATATGGTTGAGACTAGTCCTCTTGAAAGCTTTCTTTGAAATTGTATTGGGAAATGATTGATTATGAGCCAACTCTGTCTGGGAGACCCTTCTTTCATGCCATTGTTTGGTTTTGATCTTGTCTGTTCTTTTTCGATCTGAGTCAACTATAGGCAAGGGTGATCTACTTGCAATGTGTTTGTTTTTCTGTTTCAGAGGAAAAATATCAGTGAACTATAAAGAAAAAAAGGCTGGTGCCATTGCCATGTGAATAAGTAGTTGTAGTTACAAGGAAGAGGAGTTTGAGAAAAGAGAATGTTTCTCTGGCATGTAAGAACTAGAAGGTTCATAAGAAGTTATCAGCAAAACTTCAGATCTGCTGGAACCTTCCCCTGTTTACAAGCTCAGATGGACAATGAGCAAATGTCTGCAATTTTAGCTTGTTTAATACTTCTTTTGATTTGAGTTTGTTCTCAATCTGAGAAGAATAACAGTACACCTGTACCAAGCCTTAAATTACTATCCACCAGAACGCTATGGAGAAGCTTACAGTGGACATGTGTCTTGGATTTAATTTACCTCTGTGCTCAGGCAGAGCTGTAAATAAACCCAAGGGTTTTTAATAGCTGAACACTGTCAATTCATTATATGATGGTGTAGTACATAGTTATTCCTGTAAATAGAGAGTTCTTTTTAACCACAAGAGATACTAGTTCCAGTTTTTGGTTAAATAGGGCTGCCTGGAAGTGAAGTGTGTTATGGCTCCAGAACCAGTGAATGAAGGGAAGATTTACAGTAAGAGCACCCTCCAACCAGGAAAATAAAGTGCAAACGAAGACAGTTGTTGCAAAAGAATACGCGACAAAGATAAACTATGAGATAGCTGCACAAAGTACTCCTCAAAGAAATGCAAGTGATGAGTTGGTGAAAATTAAAAGCCTGTGCACAGACAATTCCTGAACAGAAGATGATGTGGGGTCTTTTTTCCTCACTGGTATTTCAATTATTTTAGATGTCTCCAGAGCTCCAACAACCAGATGTTGGACAAACGGCTCTGGAGCTTCTGTCCTTGCAATGCATTACTTACTTGTATGGAAAAGTGAAGAACTTCATTTCTTAAGTTCCAGTTAAGTCTACAGAGTACATCCAAGTTCTGAGTTTTTATAGATGTACAGACATGGAGAAACTAGATCTGTGAGCATAGGAGAGAGAGCAGAGCATAGGATGGTTACATTTTGTCATATCATAAGGTGTTTTCAGGTTTCCAGCTTCCATTTAAAGGAAGTTAAGCAACTCAATATCCTGGAAGCACAAGTCAATGAGTTACAGGATGATACCTAAATACATGAAACATGTACCTAATTACACAAAACTTTCTGACCAGATAGCATCCGAGAAGGCTTTGAAACACCACTGGGAAACAGGAGACACATGAGTTGTGGAGGACTTATGCTGTCTAATCCTGTCTTGAGTGACTTTGATCCTGTTTTCACCTGGGAGCCTGGATATTTAGAGGATTCAGTGATGGATGGGTTCTGCAGGCCACAGGCACTTCCATTGTCTAAGCACTGCTGGAAACACATCTGCAACAAGCCAGCCATGCATGGGGAAGTCAAGAGATGCATGATAAGGAATGTGGTTCACAAGAAATCAGATGGCGTTTTGAGCTCTCATTTGTGTTCCCATGCTTGGGTTAAAGCCTGGCTGCGCTCTTTTGTGCACTCATAAGGTGTCTGACCTGTTGCTTTGCCATCAGTGCACATGATTTTTTGCTGGGCTTTGATTTTCTCTGTATTTTCAGTATTTGTTTACAGATATCCACGTTTAATGAGATTAAAAGAAAGTACTGAATAATTCATTTGAATTGAACTGCAGTGACCTTTATGTTAATAAAAGTGCCCCTCTTCTCTGTGCAAACACTTTAGCCTTTGCAAAGCAGGGAATTCACTGCATCTGTTGAATTCACAAGTGGCTTTTTATTTTGTTTCTGTTTGTTTTGTTTTAAATAACTGCCTAATAGCTGGAACCAGCATTGTGTTCCTCCTGCTGACTCACTGGTTTCCAAAAGCTCTGCAACGAGTGTGACATCTTTAAACACCACAGAATATACTGTTTCCTTTCAACCAGGCATAATCTGCAGTGATTCAACCCACGTAAAACAACCATGTGGGTAGAAGTAGCCCAGATGAATGTCACCCTCCATCCCTCCAGCCTGGGTGCCTCGCGCACCCCGTGTGCTATGCCATTGGAAAACTATTTACTATGGCAGTGCATAAAAAGACTTTGCCTTTGTTTCAAAAATCATGGACTGAATGTGGAATTTAGCTGAGGCAAAATAGCCCATGCTCATTAAAGTGAATAATTCCAATTCTTGCCTTGACTAGGATATGAAGCGTATTGACACTACCTATAAAGTAGTTATATTGGGTACCCTGTGTAGGGTAGCACATTGCTTGGAGTTACGCAAGAGGGTGAGGCTGATTATCCTTACATTAAAAAGTCCCCAAATCACTGCCTGGTAAAAAGTATCTAGATCTGCACATTGTGCAAGGATGGGAATTCCGAGAGAGCAGAGGTTAATACTGTGATTCTACCATTTGCCATCTAATTTAGGGCAAGTCTCTCCATTGTGGTCAACATCAATTCCTCATCTGTAAAATGAGGACAGTATCATGTCAAGTTTTGTGCACTTCGACCAAGCTCTTCGGGAAGGAGGTAATTTTTCATCCCTGCATCTAAAGAGTTGAACACAAGAGGGCTTTTCCTCTGAGGGAGATGTCTAGATAGTGCTTCAAAATAAATGATCTGTGAGTCGTCATGTGTTTATGTGCAAAAGTGTTTACGTGTAAGAATGTCTGCATAAAGTTAAGTTGTCATGAGAATCGGTGAGAATAAATATTCATGAGAATCCTCTCACGCTTTTGTGGCCATCTGTAAAAGCTTTTTTATTATTCAAACAATGCTGAGCTTTTTGCAGATAATTTGCCAACAAAAGGAAAAAAGGAAAGGTTTTTTTTCTTCCTAAAGTCAGCTGATGCTGTAGCAGCATCATTCCTGGTGTGTGGTTTAATATCCAACATGTGGCACAAATAGCCAGGAAGGAGTAATGAGAAAATTACTCTCCTGCCGTCAGAGAGACCAAAATACGTTTACACCAACTATTTTGAGTAAAGAATAAGTTAGTAAAACCACCACCTGCTCGTGAATAATGAAGGCAAACAAACAAAAGATTCTCAGTTTTTCAACTGACTTGTTTATAACAGCAATTCCCTTTAATGTTGGTGTGGTGCCCTAGTGTTGTTGTACAGCATCCTTCTGCTCCAAAGGAGAATTCATCATCGTGGGAATTTCCTTCTATTTCCGATGTGAATCAGGAGTAACACGACTTAAACAGGTTTTCCTTCATTGGTCTTTTCATGCAATGTCTGTACTTTTCATCACTGTATTAGCAGAGCATCTCAAAAATTAAGCTCTACGCTTAACACACCTTCCTTTTAAAGAAGGCTTGTCATCTCTCTTTTATAGGAAAGAAAGTGTACAAAGGTAATATTTGCCCTTTGCTAAGATCACCCTGGAAATCTCTGGCAAATCCAGGAAATGGAATTTTACTCAAATCCCTCCTGTACTGCCATTGTCACAAATACATCTTTTCTGTTGATCATTCTATTCCTTCTTTATGTTTGGAGCTGAAAGGGAAGAAAACCTGGGAGGTTCCCTGTGTTCTTAGAACTTTTCCCTGTGCAAGGACTTCTCACCATGATTTGTGAGATGAGGGCTATTGATCTAACCCAGCTGTGAATTTCTCCTTATTTTTTTTCCGATTCCACAGGTGTTTCACTAAAAATGACTAAAACATAGAATCATAGAATCACAGAATGGTTTGGGTTGGAAAGGACCTTAAGATCACCCAGTCCCAACCACCCCTGCCATGTTCTGTGTTAATTATCATAGTTTGCATTATTTTCGTTACCGGATTTCACTCCTTTTCCTCCTTCCCTTCATTTATTGGCTTTTATGTATTTGCTAGAAATAGATTGAAAACAAATGTAAAGAACATTGAAACAGAAATGTTAAGTATGTTTTCCCCAGGACTTTTTAAGGGAAAAGAACAAGAAAACAATTGTTTCTTTTTTATTCCCCCTTTTTCCACTGTCACTGGTTTTGCATTTTTTTTCTATCAAGGATACAGACAGTCCTTTCTGATGCTGGCAGCTTTTAATCTGCGTGCAGTGTACTGCATTTGCTGAGGCAGGGTCTGGCAAAGCACCACCAATCACTTTAAACTGATATCAGTTATATGCTTTCTAAAGTATCTATACTGACAGGAAGCAATAATCTAACACAGAGTTGATGTGTAAGATAATGTAATTTTAGCTGCACTTGGACTGTAGTATTTGATCCCCTCCTAACATATGAGATCTATGAACATTATGTGTGCTGTAAAATTTCACACTACCCCTCAGCAGTGAGTTCCACAGGTTTCATTGCATGGAAAGTTATTTCAGATTTTTTAATTGATTCTTTTTGTTGTTGTTACAAGAGCATGCAGGAATTTTTGCTTCACTGCACTGATTTGTGTTCCAGACTGTCCATATCTCAGATTCCTAAGTTGTAGCTTCTGCTGAAAGTCTTGGGGCTAGATGTTTGGGTGACATGGTTTAGTGCAAGGTGTCCCTGCCCATGGCAGGGGGGTTGGAACTTGATGATCTTAAGGTCCTTTCCAACCCTAACTATTCTATGATTCTATGATTCTATGATTCTATGACTCAGATATTTACTTCTGCATCAGAAGGGTAAATTGGCTTGAAATTGTTGTTGTGATCTCTTACTTTTTCTTTAAATGGGGATTTTTTCCAAAGCATTTTGAATCTGTAAGAAATTTCTCATCAGAATCTGCTTATGTTATAGGGAAACATAATGGTATTACATTTCTGTTGCTGAACCTAGGACAATTTCATACCATATGGTATGAAATCAGTTGCCGAAAACATTCAAAATGTCATAGGAGCAAAGGAAAGTTTCCTCCTAGCTCATACCATCAGGGTAGGAAGAAAGGAGACAGCTACTTCCTGATGCCCAGCCCCACATGGTGGATGAAAATCAGGGCTCAGGGCAAATGGCTCAGTTCATTTAGCAATTAGGGGAGTCCCGTATGCTTTGAATCCTTGTTCTGTTCAGGCGGTTGTCTCTGGGGAGATGAAGCAGTATGATCCAGCATATTTCCTTCTGCAGCAGCAGCAATGAACACTTGAGGGGAGCAATGTCCTTCTGGAGGAGGCATCTCCAGCATTTCAAGGGAAAGAGCCAGCCGTGACATTGGTGTGGGTTCATGGGTGCACCTGCAAGGGTGCGTGTCCTCATGCTTGGGTGTCTGTGAACGTGTCTGTGCTGCTGAACTGTCTCTTGATTGCTGGTTGATCTGCAGCTAAAATAGATTGATGTGAAAACAGGGAATTGGTCCTCAGGAAAATTCTGTCTTCTCCCAGACAAATAGTTTGGAATGCCACTTTCTTGGTAAAAACAGCCTGTTCCCCAGCTTGAGCTGTTATTATCATTTTGAACACTCCTCATGGACTGACTCAGTCTCTGCTGCAGACTTTATCTTGAGTCCGATTGATCACCACAGATAAACCAGGAAAGCACTGCATATAGCAGTATATAGCAGACCAAGCACCAAATAATTCTTTTCTTTCTCCAAATCTCCTCTTTGTTACCTAACCTTAACATCTGAATCTATCTTTCTACCTAACATGATCATTCAAAGTCATGACCATTCAGAATAACTGGGAAATGCGTGGTTAGTGGATGCAGGGGCATGAGGGGTTTTGAGCATGGACGTCACAATGCTCTCAGTTCAGACTTTATACATATCAAACCTGAACCAAAATCAATAAGGATACATTCCACCCATGGCTTTACACCATGCCCTTCCTTAGACCCCAGTCTGAATGTCACACACAACAGAGGGAGTTTGGGCCCAGACTGAATTTATGATGGAAAATGAATTTCCCTCTCTTCTCCGAACAAAACTGGCTTGCACTCTGCAGCTCCTGCCCTCCTGCTCTCTCTCCCTCATCAATTCTCTTTTCTCTTTCACACGTCAGCTGCAAACATCTCATTTGGCTGGGATGTTGAAGGCAGGTTCATCTCTAGCAGTTCCACACTGTTAATTCAATCAGCTCTTGTATCAGCACTAACATAAGTAAGTGGAAAAGGCTCTTGAATTTCATCACCTTGTTAAAAACTTAGGTAAATTTCTGCAAGGATTATTTGATTTGCTTCACCAGGTTTTGCAAAAGTTTGTACACAGCATTTAAACTATTATTATTTACTTTCAACAAGCTCTTTATGTCCCACTCTCAGCTGCATAATCAATACTACTTTCCCATCTGTTTGGAGATCCTCGCATCAGCAGATTTCAATTCTCCGCTGACTGAGTAAAAAAGGAGTAATTTAAACACAGTGAGTGAATGAGAGAAAAAGAGCCTGAGAGAGGCTGACAGGAACTAAATCTCCATGTCCAAAGATGGCCAGGCATTCAGGAATTGTGGATCCAAGTCGTAAAGTTGTTGAGGGCATTGCTGACAGCATTGAAGGAAGATGCTATGCCTGGGGGTAGATCAAAGTGACTTCCATCAGTAAGAAGAAGAATGTTTTGATGGCCATTAAAGCTGCTTGAATGAGTTTTCTTTTGAATTAATTTACTGGGACTTCTGGAGGTTTTTGACTTTGCCCTGGAGCAGACAAATGGTCTTCACCAGGGCATTTCCAGCCCCTTGCACCATGCTTGCTATGAAGTAACTTATGAAATCATTTTGGCTAGATGAAATCATCTCTCTGCATGGTGAAAGGTAAGAGGATGAACATCTGCATGCATGCAGAGGGATGCAGAAGTACAGATGGGGGATACAAAGGGAAGAGGTCCCAGTCTGTTGCTGCCCTGCCATTGTCAAGGTCTCAGGATATACAAGAAAGGATTCTGGCTTCATTTACAGTGATGTAAATCTTGAATAACAACACTGAATCTTTTGGATGAGGTCACTTTAGAATGGGCTGATTTTTCCTTATTCAGAGATTGCAGGGCTAGGAAGTGAGGAATTGGGGTAGTATTTTCAGTCTGTTGGCATCATCCAACATAGAAACAGCCAGAGATAGCACAGGGATCACAGCAGCTGGATTTACTTCACAGCATTTTTGGTGCTTGTTATCTGGCTAATAAATAGTTAGCACTCAGCACTCAGATTTTATTATTTCTTTATACCAAGAACAAATGCATCTCTTCTCTGGCAGTGGTCCTTTGCAGCCCCAGCCTGCATCTTGAACTTTCCTAGTCACCTTCTCAGCTGTGTCAGACTTTGGGTGCAGGAGATCTTGTTCTCCCATACGCTCCTGTGCTCCACATCACAGTTCCCAAGATGTGCATTGAAGACTTTCCATATGGAATATGGGAAGTGCTTCAAGGTGGTTGATGCTGCAAAAATAGCGGCTTGAGCTGATACAGCTGCCTCTCTTTAGTGGTTAATCCATGCGAAAATGTTGCTGATTTTCAGACAAGGTGTTTAATTGAAATCTTAAGGCAACGGCTCATTTTAGCAGGTTCAAGCCCTGCTTTTGGCACGAAGATGGCTGGTTTTCAGCTAAACCTGCTGTGGTTTCTCTCTATTTCTTTCTTTCTTTTCAGTCCACCCAAAGAAAGAGAAGTGAGTATATGATTTGGTGTGGAGACTGCCCAGCACAACGAAACAGCTAAAGTTCCTCTTCCCACCTGAATTGCAGTGTCACTGGATCTCCTGAAGAGCTAAAATGCATTAACATCACCTTTTCCAAGAAAGGTCACTTTGTGTCACTGCTGACTCCTACCTCACTATTTCAGAAATGCCACCATGGTCTGGGATTTATTATCCTTTTGATAACCACATGATCCATTTTCCCCATTTTCTAATTTTTTTTTACTCTCTTCTTTCTGCATAGTATGACCAGACTGAGTTGATTTGCTGGGCGGATTATTTCTTCTTTTGAATGAGGGTTGCTATTTCGTCCCTTTTTCTCCTCTACTTTGGCCCCATGGCATTTGGGGAGGGAAGAAAGGAGGAAATGAGAGGTTATATCTCAAAGAATTTAACCCTGGTGGAAAATGTCAATGATTGATTGAAAATAAGTACACTCTCTGAGATCTCACATTACCCTGCTGAGCTCATGTACAGCAGAGATATAATGGCTTTTTTAGGACTGATTTTGCTTTCCCCACCAGCTGAATGCAATATCAAAGTATACAATTTGAAGTAACTGTTAGAAAAAAGGTTATACACAATGCTATCAACAGAAGGGAGCTGAAAATTAAATGGAAATGATTACTGGAGAACTCATTTCCTTTGCTACTTGGAGGCTAACAACAATAATGAAAAGAATTTTGAAGTGAAAGCTGAGATCTTTCCTTTGATGTCTGCTTATTTTCTGTTTATGTTCC